>NC_138512.1:50838161-51261477 GCF_964252035.2 Podarcis erhardii | reverse complement strand
GGTCACTTGCTGCTTGCTACAGCAGGACTCAAGCCTTCCAGGAACCGCTACAGCTTAGTAGCAGCTGTTAGACACACAGCCCTTCCTGGGAAATTGAGGCCTTGGCAGCTGCCTTGCTATGCAAGCTCTTCATGCAAGCCTTGAATATTTTTTCCAGGCATTACCTGGACACCACAAAGGACAGAAGGAAGGTACACAGATAGGGTCACATTCCCTTTATTTGTTCAGCCCGTTATCCATCATGAACCAAGAAGTTAATAATGCATGTGAGGTTTTAAAACCACTTGACCTGCATGTTCATGCTACTTCAGAAATGGGAGATGTATTTATTTATTGCCTGAGGACTATTTTGCCAATTTATTGCCATGTGTGTGCCAAAAATGCACCTGTGCACACACTCTTGAGCACACAAATGCACATTTGCAACAGCTAAAGTAGGATTTTGATTCTCTTGGCCTCTGACCTGGCATGCCATGGAAACCCTACTCTAGTATAATCTGTGTGTGTTTGTGTGCATTCATTCAGGTAAAAGTGTTTCTAAAGCATTCAAAATCAGGAAATTTTCTGTCCTGGAAGAGGGTGCTTCCTCAGGACATAATGGTGATTCTGAGAACTGCCCTGCCAATAGAACACTTTGTAATCCTTTGGTGTGGCCAACCTAGATTCCACCCAGGGAACAGATCCAGATGCTGCATCTAGTATCATCCCCTGTTTCTGCTTCTTATGTTACTTAGACAATTAAGGATTTGGTAGGTTTTGCAACAAAAAATGATGCAAGACCATTATTTTAATGGAAAAAGACATATACCGGTAGCCTTCCCCATTTCCTGTCCTTGCTCCTGTGATGTTCACTTCCTAATAAAGTCCTCACAGTTTCGCTGGTAGTGAATGTGGCTTCTTTACCTTCCTTAATTCTAATGCTGGCATCTTAGTTTCCTGTTCTGCACCCACTTGGTATCCCCCAATATGTGTGAAGCATGGATTTTTATTTCCGTCAAGAAAATGGATAAGTTGATATATCACATTGGAAACATTAAAAGTAAGATCCAACACTGTGGAATGGATGAAGTAAGAGCTGGAAGGCATTAAAAGGCAGAAGCAACAAGTCTTGTGTTTCATTTGTAGATGTCATGGCTTTCCGGAACATGAACAGAAAGAGGCATATTGGACTGCAGCAACTTTCAGCTTTGGCATCCACCGGAAGGACATTTTTAGGACCAGTGAAATCACTCAAATTTATTGTTGATGAATGTATTCCTGGTGGTGTGTTGGTTTGTTCTGCAGTAAGACTTCTTGAAAGCTTGGATTTAACTAGTGCAGTGGGACAACTTCTTAATGAAGCCATCCAGGCACAGAACAAAGAATATAGAACTGGGACAACTACCCTGTTGTTTCTTGTCAGCATTTGGAGCAAGGCTGTACTTGAATGCCTTCAGCAGGGTGTTCCTCTTTCCATAGTGGTAGCTGAGATGTTTGAAGGCCTGAACTCTTGCATTGAACATCTGCAGTGCCTTACATTATCACTACACAACATGCAGCAAAGTCTATATGATATTCCTATTAAATGTGATGACAAAGCCTCCAATGACATATGTTCTGGCATTGCTGGAAAACAGGTAATTGAAATGAAAACTCCAGATACCAAATCCTACAATAGTTATTTCACCCTGCTTGAACGTCCTTATGATTATGCACAAGTATCAGAAGAAGAATCAGAAATTGCTACCATCCAGGAAGCAAATGCATGCAATTGTCAGGGAAAGTGTGCATGTCCAGGAGTATTGACTGCAGGCAGCAGAGTTAGTTCACTAGGTAAATCAGTCGAAACCAGTTGTGGTTTTACAGTTTGCAAAACTGTGAGTCAGAAAAGCTGCAGCTTTCAAAGCTGTCCTTTGGGTGCCTCAGGCCGTAAGAAAATATCAAAAGTAACCCACTTCAGTAGGCACTTAAGCAGTATAAAGGAAAGTCCTTCACTGCAGCAAACCAATCAGCTGGCCAATGAGTTAAGTGATTTGGGACAACTGGCAATGTCTTTGAGCCATGGAAATTGGCACGCAATGAAACTGGTACAGGATATTCTCAGATGCCAGTTGCAGACTGCCGACAGAATGGCTGGTGTCCATCCTTTCCAATTTAATATTTCAGAAGTTGTGACATGTTGTTTACCAGGCATGTCTGAAAGTCATTCTTGTGTCTCTCCTGGGTACATCACTTTATTACACCCAGAGAAAGTTGCTGTTGCTAAGCAGCTCCAGGATAGGCCTCTTCGTATTATTCTTGCCGATGGTGACCTGAGCGAAACATACCACCATCTGGGGTTTAACAGGTCACAGAATGTAAGGATGTTCTTAGAAAGTCCAGTTGCTGAAGACAACAGCTCAAGATTGTGGGTCAACTCCATGTTGGATATTCTGATTCAGTCCAGGGTAAATCTAATTTTGGTACGAGGCAACACATCAGCAAGTTTAGAAGAAAGATGCCTGCTGAATAATATAGTGATAGTTAACGGGGTAGCTGACAATGTATTGAAGGCTTTTAGTGATGTTACAAGAGCAGACAGAGTGACTTACCTCACCCAAGTGAATGAGCACTGCATAGGTGAAGGTGTCTGTCTGAACCTCTGTGGAGCATTAAAGTTAAGTTGGGTTGGATTGGGTGGCCAAATGCCAGTTGCTTTAACAGCGAAAGGCATTCACATGATAACAGCTGTTCTTAGTTGCCCAGTTATATCCAAGATGCAAGCCGTCGAAGATCAGTTTTGGACCTGCGCTCACCGTGTGCATCATGCCCTTCTCGATCAAGCAGTCTTTCCAGGAGGTGGCACCGTGGAGCTCCTGTGTCTTGCTTATCTTGAGAATCTGGAGAAAGCAGCCAAGAATTCCAGGGAAGAAGGGTTTCATGATGGCTACTCTTGGCTTGCAAAAACTTCAGAGCAATATAAAGCTCTGGTGCTTAATGCTTTGTCACGTGGTTGGCACCAGTACATTTGTACCGTTATGTGTAACAATGCAGACTCTGCATCGGAGCTTGAAGCCAGCACCTTTATACAACAGCATCTCAGGAAAGCAGCCTTGAGTGGTTTGCCATCCACCTACCTGCTGGATGAGTTTAAAAGCGGCAAGATGGGAACAGCGAGCCCTGAACATGGTGGGACATTTGAAAAGCCTCTGAAAGTATATGACAATGTTACTGCTAAGGTGGAAGCGTGGCGTAGAGCTCTAGATTTGGTGCTGTTAGTGCTTCAAACAGATGCTGAAATTATCACAGGGCCTAAGAGGGATCAGTTGCTAAAGTCGCAGGCCTCAAGTGAGTTCATGTTTTTGTAAGTAATGTGCAGGCCTGCATATGGTTATGTTAACAAGTATTCCTGGCCAAGTTCAGAAGCAAAAAATATATGACGATAATAAAATTCAGAATGATTGCCTTCTTCGTTTTAGAAATCAAAATCCATTCCCAAGAAAGGACTCACGTCATGGAAGGGCACGTTCCTCATAATCTCCATTTAATCATAATTTCTTTTATTTTTTCCTAGATATTGCCATTGACCATAAATGTGTTATCAGTAAGTTCCATTCATTTCAGCAGGACGTAAAATTGTGTGATAATCTTGGCTCCCTTCAAGCTGAACTATTTAAGGGCTCCATTCTACAGTAAAACTAGTTTGTTTCTTTTTAAACTGATATAATTCTTCTTTATAAATTTAGATGGTGCCTTTTAACTTTGTTTTAAGGCATGCATGCAAATAAATTTAAGGTTATAATTTTTTTTGGGGGGGGGCGACACCAGTAAGTCATTAGGTTACATGGGTGGAAGCAATAAAGTGCCATTGAGATTTCTTTTTAGACGTTCCAGTGGCTGTCCTTGAGGGGGGAAATCTGTTATTGCCTCTCCTGGGGACAGGGATTACTGGTAATTGCTAAGCCACGCTGGGTATTGTAGTCTTGTGAGAGGAATGGTGATCTCCTAGCAACTCTAAGCATCCTTAACAAACTACAGTTCCCAGGTTTCTTTGGGGGAAGCCCATGACTTTCAAGCAGTATAATACTGCCTTAAATGTATAGTACATATGAGGCCTTATCTCAGTTGTTGATGTTACCCACATTTGCAGTTCCTCAAAGGACCCATAAGATACTTCAAGGGGAGTTCAAATAAAGCCTCTCTGCAGCTTAACTCTGCCAAAACAACTCTTGTGCATCACATCTGTTGGAAGGAGTTGCTGACACAGGAACACCAGTGTATTACTCTAGCCTTGGATCCCAGCAGTAGTGTTGCTGTTGTTGGCATCCGTCTGTCTTGAGAGGCGATGGAGTCAAACAAATGCATTAGTAGCCCTGAAGTGATATATCAGGGGCGCAAGCCTGGGCAGTATGTATGCAGGTCCTGGGCTGCCTAGATGACAAGACCCCACTCTCGGCCTCGCTAAGAGTTGGACTCGATGGCCCTTGTGGTCTCTTCCAACTCTATGATTCTATGATTAATATGCATAAATTCAGAACTGTAGCATGTTCTATATGCACTATATTATAAAGTAGTGTTTGTTTCTGTTATTTTATTTATTTATTACATTTGTATCCTACCTCTCCTCCAATGAGCTCATGGTAACGTATATAGTATCTGTCTCATTTCATCTTCACAAGAATCCTGTGTGGTTGGTTAGGCTGAGATAGAACAACGGCTCCAAGGTTACTCACTGAATCTCATGGCATGGATTTGAACCCAGATTATAGCTAACTGCATCTGATAGAGTAATTACAACTTGCCTCTAATAATTATTAGCTACCTGGTATCAAGTAGATTTCTTCTAAAGGCATGTTGACAAATAGGCATGTAAGTTTTTTCATGCTGTGACAAATAGCAGTTGTGGGGGATTTTCATGAGGAAAATTGTGCAAGGGGAAAGGGTTAACCCTCCCCCCTCGAACCATGTTTGCAGTACAGATCCCTCTCCCTTCTTGCAACAGCTGTCTGTAAAAAGTTTCTAGTGAGTGGAGATGCATTTCATTCATCTCCATAACATTGCAGCCAACAAACCCTTTAAAACAACTTACCTTTAAAATGAGTAGTTCACACATCGTAGGAAGCTCTTGTGGAAAATGAACGTAAATGGTGGTAGTTGCATGATTTCCTGAGGCTGAAACCTTTCCGGCATGACACCAATGCCTGGCACCAGTTGTGTTAAGATCAGATTTATACGTGGCATAAACTGTGGTTCCTGTCTTGTACTCAGATGCATACATTTTTAAAGCATGACATTGGTAGCTCACAGTTTTCAAGTGTGGTTGGGAACTGGAAGCTACTTCAGACCCTGGAAAGTATGAAAAGCCTTCTATACTTAAAACAAACTATTTTGTGAGCCATCAACACCATAACTAATTCCACTAACATTCATTTCAGGAACAAGCAAATCCCAATGAAACTGAGGACTGGGGCTGATACTTTTAAAAAGGTCAAAGCTGAGTGCAGCATTTCTTCGCTTGCATTTGTTATAAAGTTTGCTCTCTGATTGGACCCGGACTTGGGACCATCAACACCCATGACTGAAAATTAGGTGAGCTAGAGCTTGAAATAGGATATTGAAATGAGAGCTGTCTTCTTTTTATCATCATCATCATCATCATCATCATCATCATCATCATCACTATTCCTTTTAGCCAGCAGATGGCAATCTACAGTTCTGTTTTATACCTGAACTCTAAACACATTGCAAAGAAGTCAGTTTAATTAAATCCGCTGAAGATATGCTCTATAGCACGGGTGTCCAAACTTTTTTCAAAGAGGGCCAGATTTGATGAAGTGAACATGCGTAAGGGCTGACCAAAGTTGTTGAGTTTTTTTAGGATTTTACCCCAAAGTTGTTGTTGACCTTTTTTTAGGATCCCCCCCCCCCCCAGATTTCTGGACCCTTTTTAAGGATTAGTCACAGAATACTATTCATATACAGTCATACCTCAGGTTACAGACGCTTCAGGTTGCGTTTTTTTGGGTTGCGGACCATTGAAACCTGGAAGTACCGGAACGGGTTACTTCCGGGTTTTGGCAGTCACGCATGTGCAGAAGTGCTAAATCACGCTTTGCGCATAAGCGCCAAATCGCAACCCGCATGTGTGCAGATGTGGGTTGCGAATGCTGAGGGTTTTCAAGCGTGCATCTCACATGGATCATGTTCACAATCTGAGCGTCAACTGTACTTTTTGGCTTGGATCGCAGGCAGCACAGAGGGAATGGTGCATGGGAGTGAGGGTTGACTGGAGCAAGGCAGCCAGAGCCAAATGATGGATGGAAGAGAAGGCCGAATGGCCGCTGCCGCAAGCCAGCAAACAGCCGGGATACAGAGGCAGGCACATGCAAGAGCCGATAGGAGGACAATACCTAGAACCGAACGCAGGGTGCCAGCGCAAGCAGGCAACCAGCAGTATTGGAGCAAAACCATCAGAGAGGATGGCACATGCGTGAGATGATGGCTAGACGGGTCCTCAAGCTGCACTCAGGGTGCATGCGCAAGCTGGCCAACGACCGGGGTAAAGAGCAAGGCACATGCACGAGCCAATGAATGGGCTGCTCCAAGAGCTGCACGGCAAACGGCTGCGAGAGCTGACTGGTGGGCGAGTTAGCAAGCCACAAAAAATAACCACCGGTGGGGCCAGATTAAACTGACTGGCGGGCCGGATTTGGCCCCCGGGCTGGACTTTGGACATTCCTGCTCTATAGGGAGGCTGCATGATTTGACAGCTGATCCGGTTTGACAAATAATCATTTTTAAAAACGTATGTTATTTTTTAGTAACCCCAAATAATCACACTAGAAAGAGCAGCATTAGATCACTGAGCAAAGAGGCTTTGTAATTGCTGGGTTCATGCTTCATGTTTTCTTGATATTCATTTTGGACAGTTGTCAAAGTCAAGAAATTCATTGCTGATAATACAAAAGGTTCAGGGCTAATATTAAGGAAAGGCTTTGTCCATCATCCAGTAAGAATAGGTGGGAAATAATTTCACAGGCAATTCCAATTTAGAACAACTTGGTTTTCCATGAGGCTAAACACAGTTGGCAAAGGTTAGTTGTATCTGTCTGGTTATCACATAGAAGATAGTGATACCTGACAAGCAACTGGTAGATTAAAAATTCAGCGCAGAGCAAATGTAGAGATATTTCGCCAGTTCTTTGATTAGCACCTTAAAAAAATCTATGTTATCTCGAGCATTGAAAATATTATTTCTTCCCAGAACTATACCATATACTGCCAGGTTTTTTTCTGCAGCTGAAAACTTTCATTAGTCCTTCTGATTTTTATCCTTTACTTGAAGATATTTAAAAAAAGTACTTTCCTACCCCTGCCAACTTCTTTTTGGTTTTTGTGTTTCCATTGGTCACTATTTATGAGTATGTTTGAACATGTGACGTAAAAAAGATTCTTCACTGAATGTTTTTGCAGTGGATAAAAGGTAAACAGACAGTTCTGTAGCCTTCTGAAACCTTATTTTTTTCTCATTAAAAGGAAGCCAGTTTTCCTGTGCTAACCTCAGAAAAGGAGCTACACGGGGCTTCTGTGTGGCACGCTGTCTGAGGTAAACAACAAAAAAGTCCAACAAAAAAGTCCAATTAAATGGTACTTCAGCGGAGTTTCTAATGCATATATTAACTGGCTAATGCAGAGCATTGATTTTTATTTCACACTGTTTCTGAAGCACAGTGCATCACTCTTAACTCAAACACAGCAACACACAACCATGGTCCCCAAGGTATTATTTTTGGAAGTCACATTTTGAGCAACACTCAGAAACCTCAGTGCATTAGGTACACTGGGGCTTGATGGGCAGTGTAGTGCATCTTGAACCCGTTCACCATAAGAATGTCAGAGAAAGGTCACTTCAAGGCAAAAAGATAAATGCAAGTTGTGGGATAAATCAGCCCTCAATAAAACTGCACATTAGACATAATAAACAGTATCATTACTCACTGGAAAATGCTTAGTGCTTTTTGTTATGTGTAAAACAGCAGCAGGAAATCCCCTATTTTGGGGTGGGACACATGAAGATGATGTCAGATGAGTCTCATTGCTGAGCCAAATTACAGCTCATTAGTCTGATGTGCATTCCAGGTTGGTCATATTGTTTCCCCTCCTCCTGCTGGCTCTTCCCCCATCATCCAGAGAGTGTAGAAAAGTGTTTCCTATGGAGGACAAAGTACTGGAGATGTGTGGTGTTGCTTTTGCAGAAATGTGTTTTATTTATGAATGTGTAGATCATTATGGGCATGAAGCATCAATCCTGAAAAAGCAAAAAAACCCACCTACTACAGAAAACTTCCCCTACCTGGGGTGGGCAACACACTTATTTTAAATTATTCCCTGTTGATCATGCTGCTTCTGGTTGGGTGGCTCCTAGTGTTACAACTCCTCTGTTGTAAGCTATAAGCAGAATTGCTCTATACTTTCAGCATTATTAAGGGTATTCTGCTTTTTCTGTGTGTACACCTTGTTATGTTCCATCCTCACCAGTGGGTGTGACGTAGCTGCTGTGGGACCATTTGAAACTCAATACACATTTACTGTAGTTCATGTATTGGGTGCCATTTTATGACTCTGTGGCACTTCATAGTGGGGTGATCTCCCCTCTGACCTTGAGGTTCCACCGAATGCCAGGCTACTTCAGAGTAGACCTGTTGAGTCCTTTGTTCTCAGAAGTCAGAAACCCAGTTCATCACAGGATCTGCCAATGGGCTTCTCCTAAGCTCTTGTGCTTAGGTTCCTCCTGTTTCCTTCTAGGTTGGCCTAGGTCAGGGGTCTGCAACCCGCGGCTCCGGAGCCGCATGTGGCTCTCTTACACCTTTGCCGCGGCTCCGGGGCGGATACTAGTGAGGGGAGGAGGCGCATTGTGCGCCCCGACACTCCCCACTGTGGCGGGCGCTGTACTGGCTGTGACGTCACATGGGGCGGTGCGTGCGTTAGTCACGCACCGTCCCGACGTCACCTTCCCACCCGCCCACCCGCTACATTGTAAGGGGCATGTACGCTGGTCACTGTTTTGAAGGGGAGTGAAGAACACACTCACACAAAAAGGTAACTTGTTAATTTAACGTTTATTTCTATGAGGAGGAGTAATTCTGAGGGGTCAAACAAAGAAATAATAAAAAAGTGACAAAAAAGTTATTTTTATAATGACGAGTTTTGCGGCTCCCAGTTTTTTTTTCTTTGGAAACGGGTCCAAGTGGCTCCTTTTGTCTTAAAGGTTGCAGACCCCTGGCCTAGGTACTTAATTAACACATGCCATGTTATTGCTTCATTCCTCACCCAAGTTACCTTCCCTTTGGCTCCCTGGTCTTTAAATTTGTCATTTGCCTACTTAGCCTGTCAGCCTTGAGTCATCTGCGGTGTTGAGGCAGAGGGAGCCACTCTCCTCCTTGTCTGTCAATGCCTGACTGTGTTGCTGTTGGAAGTGCTAAACACTGTGGCATCCCCCCCCCCCCAGTTGTATTTTCAGCGGTTTGTTTGTTCGTCCATTCATTCATTCATTTTCTGTCTCCCTCCCTTTCCTGCGTGTGAGTGTGTGCGCGCGCACACACAGTATTTCATTAAGACAAGTATAATTCAATTACCATGTAACAGTACTATTACACTTGACTAAGTTGTGTACCAAATAACCCATAAGTCATCTAACTCAATATATGTTGAGTCATTGATTGCTTGAAAGATTGCCTTGCATAGCTGGTAGTCAAAACTGTTCACAACTGCAAATTCCACTGTTTCTTTACCTGTTGGGCAGTGGTGCACATACCTGCTTCTATATAGATATACCCTATATAGAATATACCCATCCTGTATATTTTGTAGTGCTTTAAAGTGCCATTAAGAATGTAAGAAGAGCCCTGCTCCTTTATCACACACACAGCCCAACAAGACAGTGACAAAAACCCACCAACAGCATACAAATCAATATGGCTAACCTGATCCGAAACACCCACCCACCCCACTCACACATGAAAACAAAGACCACCACAGCCAACCACAAATGAATAACCACACCCTAGGCCAACCCCAACCTCTCTCACCACCAAAGGAACACAAGTGAACAGCAAAGAACCTGCACAAGCAACGATGACACCAAACCCTACATATATTAAGTAGAAAAGAAACATTGTCACCCGCCCCCACCCCACCCCATCCTCCCCCCCTCTTTCCCCCTTTTCTTCCTAATGTCTCAACAAATGAAACTGATTTGTAAAAATGTTACACGGAAGGAAAAAAAGCGAGAGAGAGACATTGCACATACTTTTGTAAATCAAGAAGATCTTTAATAAAAATACATTTTAAAAAATAGCCCTGCTGGATCAAAGCAAAGACCTATGAGCTCCAGCACCTTTTCTCCACACTGACCAACCAGGCCCCCAGGAGAAGGCCCCCAGTGGGGCATAAGGACAATAACCCTCTTAGACTTGTTCCCCCACAACTGGTAATTCACAGGCATGCCACTTTGGATCTTGTGTATAGTATATAGGCACTGTCAGCCATTGATAGCCTTAACCTCCATGAATTTGTCTAAACCCCTAAGCCTTATTTGGGTGAATAGCTCACACTATTATTAACAATTGTGTGGAATGAAGAGAGGCTGCCGTTGTCATTGGTATCCTTCTGAACTGCCAGAGATAGGGATACTATTTTTAATGGTTCCACTCTTACTGTGCAGACAGGTGCTTGGTGATGATGCTACACTCTTATGGGAAGCCTGTGAACTGCCATAGAGAGGTGATCTTGATCTTGCTGTTTAACATTTAAATGAAACCAAGGGACTACAAGTTTGGTGCTGCCAGTTTGCTGGCAGCCATCTTTGTTTAGAGAAGAGGCTTCCCATGGGAGATGTAACAGAAGCACTGAATGACTGTTGCACTAGGTGGCAGTACTGGAAAATGCACTGAGGTGCTCTGTTTGAAAATGAAAATGTTATAACTTGATGATAAATGCACAATGTATTTTTAATCAAAACAGGAAGCACTAGATTTTGGCTATTCTCTCAGATTGTTTTACAAAGCCAAAGGGGAGAAGGGGGAAAAGTTTGGCATGTTATGCCTTGGGGAAAAATAGACATATAAAGGAGAAGAATTAATTTGTGCAAGAAGAGAAAATGTTGAAACTGCTATATCTGTTTTAAATTTGGTCAACTATGGCACTAAATGCATAGGTCCTACATGCTTAAGTTCAAACAGTTTAGACCACCTTTGTTTTATTAACATGTAGAACATTCAGGCTTCATAATGGTGGGACGCAGTTTGACCTCTCGTAACTTAACGGTATTGGCACTCTTGTGCCTGTATAATATAAAGGTGTTTACATTAGAGGTTGTTTGTTCGCTTCATTATATTGCATCGTATATGTACCACTTTATGCTGATTATGTGGGGATTGTGTTTTGTATTATTAGAAACTTTTTATTCACTCTGCAATTTCCTTAGGGGAGCCTACTAGATGCAATTCAGACTTCTTTTTTTAATAGAATCCATTTTTGGTGGGTTTTTAAAAGCTCCTTTTTTGTATTTGAATGCTTTTGGAGCTGTAGGTTGATTTTAATTTGCAGCTGCTGTTTAGCTGTTCGTAATTCACTTGATGTCTAAACGTGGTTTTATTGATGCTTGTAATTTTTCTTTTGCTATTTTATTGTGGTTCTGTGCAGTTATATTTAATATTCTAGGGTATTTACTGCAAACTGCTTTGGGAAGCCTACCAAAAGTCCAAGCGGTGAGATAAAAATAGTAAATGAATAAAAAATATAGTGAATATCAGATACAAACTTTACTATAATGTTCTTTCTGGTAGTTTGAATGTTTCATCGTACCTTTCATTTCAGTTTTTGTATTGTTTATCTTCCACAGTCATTATCAGGGTGTGTGTGTGTGTGTTTTTAAGAAAAGCTTTAGGAATTAATGTTTGGCATAATGTCTCCACTGTAGTCCCGCCAATAAACGCTTCATTAGCATCTCAGTTTTTGTTGGCATTTCAGTTTTGTTTCCCCTATCTTCCATCATAATTATCAGAGTGTTCTTCCTTGGTTAGAAAAGCTTTAGAAGTTTATTTTTGGGCATATCTACAGCTCCACTCCATTTCCCTCCAATAAACACTTCCTCTTTCTTTCTTTCTTTCTTTCTTTCTTTCTTTCTTTCTTTCTCTTATACCTTGCAAAACTCCATCTACTGCATACATCGTGTGCCCCCAATCTGGTTCCCCCTCTGATGTTGCTGGACTTGCTCCAGTTTCACCCCCAACTCAGGATGATGAGAGTCCAGTAACTTCTACAGGGCACCATATTAACTGACATGCATAACGTATTGAATTCAAGAATTGTGCCAACTGTAGCTTAAGCTTCCAAACATAAAACCAAATCCTGGTTTAGAACTCTTTGTGTTTCATTCTTTCTCTGCTCACTGATCCAGCGGCTTCTGTAAGGCAACAACTATCATATAAATGGTTTACCATGCCAAACAACAGTAGCAACAACAACAAAAAACAACACTTAAATGCAAAATCCACTTCAATCCATGGTTTCTGACTTTAATTTGCCAATCCAGACTGATTGAAGTGAAGCTTTTTTGGCCATGGTTTGCTGTGGTGCCAGAGCTGAGCCACACACACACATCTATCTCAAAATTATCTTCCCCCATCCTTTCCCCCCTTATGTCTGACCAATATCTGAACGGGCACACAAGTCTTTGTTCACATTTTTTTTTTAACCCAAATGTCAGCCTAACAACAGCCCACTCATCAAATGAGGAGGAAGTACTTAGGTTCAGGAAACATTAAATAGGGACATTACAGGACAAGTGGGTGTCTAGAGACAATAATCTAAACTAGATTGCTGTAATGGAGACTTGCTTGGACAGACAGACTATAAGAAGACAGGGGAGGATTTTGTGCCTGAAATCTACAAAGACTGGCAGACAGGTGTTTCCATTTTTGTACTTGGGAAAGAATATTAAATATTTTCTACATATGGTGCTGTCAAGAAGGTCCGTGGGCCTCAGAGCAAAGACTAGCAGTTTCCCTCGATCCCCAAAGCTGAATTTGGGCTTGAATAGTGAAAACTAAAGTGGAGCACAGCATAACTGTTCATGGTGCAGCATTCCAGCTGCCTATGTCGCTTGTGGTGTGCCTATCTAGTAACTGGAAGCAAAGTCAGGAGGACATTGTGTGCTTATTCAGTGGCATTTTATGTCCATCCTAAGCCCCTTAAGGAAAGGGACGTGGGTGGCGCTGTGGGTTAAACCACAGAGCCTAGGACTTGCCGATCTGAAGGTTGGCAGTTCGAATCCCCACGACGGGGTGAGCTCCCGTTGCTCGTTCCCTGCTCCTGCCAACCTAGCAGTTCGAAAGCACACCAGTGCAAGTAGATAAATAGGTACTGCTCCAGCGGGAAGGTAAACGGCATTTCCGTGTGCTGCTCTGGTTCGCCAGAAGCGGCTTAGTCATGCTGGCCACATGACCCGGAAGCTGTACGCCGGCTCCCTTGGCCAATAAAGTGAGATGAGCGCCGCAACCCCAGAGTCGGTCACGACTGGATCTAATGGTCAGGGGTCCTTTTACCTTTACCTTTTAAGCCCCTTAAGTCAGCCGATCTAGACTAGAATTGTTCTGTAATTCATAAATTCATAAATTTAAAATTAAGTCAGCATATTATTGAAACCTCAACAAAGGAACCCTTTGTAAGGATAATCTTAATTTACCAATTTAAAGCAGCACTCTTTGTTAGAAGGAATGACTATCTTTAATATTTTTTCCTATCAGCGATACTGTAATGTTATAAGAATTTTAAGGTCATATATTTAAAAAATTAAATGTTCATAACTGTATATATAAGCCACATGTCTGAAACCCCACAGATTAGGTCATGAACAAATTGACCTCAAATATTTCTCTGCAAGGTGGAAGTAGGAAACCTCCCCATTGTCTCTTTCCTCACAAATCCTGTCTTAAGGGCACATTCAAGATATGAACAGGGTGTGAGCCTGTGACCTAGATTCAGGAGTTAAGTAGTTATAATAACAAAAGAGTAGCCGAAACCCAGATAATGCAATCAGGTAACTTGCCAGACGGGAGATAAACAACGCACTCAGATTTCTGTTGTAGACCGCCTTTTCTGTGATGTAAGTATGATGTATCTGGGGGGTGGTCTTGGGCTACACCCCTTCTGTGATGTATGTTTGATCTTTCTGGGGGTGGTCTTGGACTCCAGGGTGGGCAATTTAAAATGTCTATATAAGGGCTTGCACGCATGGCTCTGGGTCCTCCTCCTCTCTCCTGCGTGTGGGGGAGCACCCTGTTACAACAGCTTTAATAAAGATCAGGCTTACTAGCTGCCTTGCTTCTCAATATTCTTTGGTTGGCCGCTGTTATTTTCTTCTACAGATAGAAAACCTAAAAAGAAGACTATATCATAGTATTTTAATATTCTTTTGGAAGCCGCCCAGAGTGGCTGGGGAGGCCCAGCCAGATGGGCGGGGTATAAATAATAAATTATTATTATTATTATTATTATTATTATTATTATTATTATTAGGGCTCTTGGGTACCCCATAAGGGAAAAAGAGCAGGTTTTTTTTTTCTTATATCAATAACGTACCACAACAAAAACAGCATACAAATAAGGATGTCCTCTCTAAACATTCTGATTAGCTGATTAAAATTGGTCCATGCAGATTAATCAGTTAATTCTTCAGCTGTTTAAGCTACCAATTAAACCCTGAAGGCTTACTAAAAATGCAGCTGTCTTTAAATAGTTCCTAGGCTACAATTACACTTTGAGTGTAAAGTTCTCACTTCACATCTACTTTTTATGCTCTATTAGTAAACAAACAAACAAACAAACAAACAAACTCCAGCTCTATAAATATGCATTGATTAATGATTCTTTATATTAGTTATCTAGTTCAGGAAAAAAATATACAGTATGCATGGTTTTTAATAAATCTTCACTAGGGAAAAAGTTAGGTCTTGTTCCTCTCACACACAGGGAGCATAATTTAGCAGATGATCACAACTGAATTTCTTGTGTTTCCATTTTCCAGAGGATTTTGTGTGTGTGTCTCCAGTGTTGATCATTAAGCAAACAACTGGGCAAGCTTTCAAAGGCTGAAAGGTCAGCCAGAGTACAACAGTTAATTTGAAATAAGTACTTTGATTTTTCCAAGAGCAGTTATTTTAATTAACTGAAATGAACATTCATCTGAAGTCCTTTAGTGTACTCCAAAGAGGGCACATCCTTCATCTTCTGGAGAGAACGGTCTTTCTAAAGAAGCTTCGATTAGGAGAAGAATTAAAAATATAATTTCAGTGTAGGAAGTTTTATTCTAGAAGCAGAGAAAGAAAATTCTTCAGTTCTTCTTTAGTGTTCTTAATCAAAAGGTTTCCTTTATGTATTACACAGCTTGTTTTGCCCATGGTTGAATTAATGCCTTAGCATTGGTCAATGCCTTAGCAGGAGTGGGGAACCTTCTTCAAACTGAGTGTGTTTTATACACACTCACATACCCCTATCTGCTGTCCATCCATACAAGCAAGAGCCATTATTAGAGTTCAAGGAAACTTCCCACCCAGGCAATAAAATTCTAGAAGGACTGGTAAGTAGTATTGCCTTGGAGAGAGAGGCTGTGACTGAGAAGAAACTATAGCTCGGCAAGAATCCTGAGAGCCACACAGTATGGGATGGGTTTTAATGAGTAGGAGAAGATATATTTGTTGCAATTTACCCCTCCAGGCTTCCACATGTGTAGGTTGAACAGTTTCAAAATCTCATCCTTGGCAGCAAAATGAAAAGCATAGGAAACAGGCTGTGAAGTCTTGTTTTGAGCATGTCGACCTATGAAGTAAGCTGGCTCCTTTTTCTTACTCTGCTTAATAAAGAATCAGGCGACAACTTGTAAAGTAAGTTTAAAAAAATAAAGTTTACTTACTTTATAATCATGCATTGGTTTGCAGCAACAGTAGCAGTAAAAACTATGCAGGCAAAATACTTATATGTGCAGTATAAAAGGACATGGGTGGCACTGTGGTCTAAACCACTGAGCCTCTTGGGCTTGCTGATCGTAAGGTCAGTAATTTGAATCTGTGTGATGGGGTGAGCTCCTGTTGCTCTGTCCCAGCTTCTGCCAACCTAGCAGTTCGAAAGCACACCAGTTCAAGTAGATAAATAGGTACTGCTGAGGCGGGAAGGTAAATGGTGTTTCTATGCACTCTGGTTTCAGTCACGGTGTTCTGTTGTGCCAGAATCGGTTTAGTCATGCTGGCCACATGGCTGGTCACAGGAGAGAAACAAACAAACAAACAAACAAACAGGAAGTACCATATGCTATTTCATCTGTAGGAGAGGAGGTGAAATGTCATCACATAGAGCCCGCTGTACCAATTATATTTCTATGATCTGAGGACTTATATATCAGCAATACAGCTCTATGGTGTTAGCCTGTTCTCATGCTAACTAGGAAGAATATGCATTTGCTGGGTTTGGTTGCTAACTTCCCACACATGGAGAGGCTAGGAAGGCCACATTTGACTTCTTGGTCTGAAGTTCCCTTTGTCTTAAAGATAAACCAGCACTCAGTGTGCAGTGTCACAGTTTATAGATTTGTCTTGGCTACAGTAGTATCAGGTCCAATTGTTGACTTCACCTCCAGAGCATTGTCTCCCGTTTCTTCCTTCCTCCTATGCTTCTGAACTGCAACAGCTGCAATGGGTGATATAGCATTGGATCCCTCAGGATCCCTTCATCCCTTGATGTAGAGAAACCTTGGCTAGAGCCTCTGTGAAGGCCTCCTTCTGCCATCTCTGCCACCTGGTTTGCTTGTAGTTCTCAGTGGCCTCTGTTCCTCTTCAAAAGCCCCATGCTTAATCCATAGCTGGTCCTCCTCCTCTCAAATATACCCCTCTTATTCCTGTGCCTCACCTGTCTTTTCCCATCCCAATTTCTGGTCAACTCCTGAGGAGTCAACCCCCAGTCACCCACATCTACAGAATGCCACTGTTTATGCAGAGACATACATTGCTGGGGATGGTTGGATCCAGACAGCGAGATCCTCAGAAACTCTCCACTCCTGTTTTGTTGGGTCAGGTCTATCGTGCTTGTACATCAGATCACCAAAATAATTTATCTTAAAAAGTCAGATAATTTGGATGCATTTAATCTAATGGCAGACAACTCCTGTCAAATTTGTTCATATAAGTGATCTAGCAGCAAATGCAGCAAAGGTAAAAGGTGGGCTTGTTGTGACTTATGTGGTGCTGGGTGACACATTATAGCAAATTCTTTCACGCACACAAATATTTTTGCTGTGAAATTACTATCTAAAAAGAAATTTTGATAGGGTAAGTTCTATTGGAAAAGCAAGAAAGCGTGAAGAAGGCTTTGCTGACCATAGGGACATAAAATAAAAGAAGCTGCTTTGTACCAAGTCAAGTAATTGGCATATCTAGTTTAGAACTGTCTATGCTGACTGGAAGCAGCTCTAGCAGTTCAAAATGGAGTCTCTCCCAGCACAACTTTGAGATGCCCAGGACTGAACTTGGGACCATCTGCTTAAATTATTTTTGGGAGAGGGTGGGTGAAGTATATTAATGTTGGCTAAACTCTCTTCTGTTCCCCTCAGAATGTTTTTTCCAAGCCTACCAATATATATTGGGCAAACATCGTGTACATCTTAATAAATAGCTCACTTCCTGTACAGAACAGCATAAATAACTCAGTTGATTCCTAGTATGTTTACTAATAAGAAACGCAGCCCAGGATGAATGAAACAAGATGAATTTTAACAGGGAGAAATGTAAAGTATTGCACTTGGGCAAAAAAAATGAGAGGCACAAATACAAGATGGGTGACACCTGGCTTGAGAGCAGTACATGTGAAAAGGATGTAGGAGTCTTGGTTGACCACAAACTTGACATGAGCCAACAGTGTGACACGGCAGCTAAAAAAGCCAATGCAATTCTGGGCTGCATCAATAGGAGTATAGCATCTAGATCAAGGGAAGTAATAGTGCCACTGTATTCTGCTCTGGTCAGACCTCACCTGGAGTACTTTGTCCAGTTCTGGGCACCACAGTTCAAGAAGGACACTGACAAACTGGAACGTGTCCAGAGGAGGGCAACCAAAATGGTCAAAGGCCTGGAAACGATGCCTTATGAGGAACGGCTAAGGGAGCTGGGCATGTTTAGCCTGGAGAAGAGGAGGTTAAGGGGTGATATGATAGCCATGTTCAAATATATAAAAGGATGTCACATAGAGGAGGGAGAAAGGTTGTTTTCTGCTGCTCCGGAAAAGCGGACACGGAGCAATGGTTCCAAACTACAAGAAAAAAGATTCCACCTAAACATTAGGAAGAACTTCCTGACAGTAAGAGCTGTTCGACAGTGGAATTTGCTGCCAAGGAGTGTGGTGGAGTCTCCTTCTTTGGAGGTCTTTAAGCAGAGGCTTGACAACCATATGTCAGGAGTGCTCTGATGGTGTTTCCTGCTTGGCAGGGGGTTGGACTCGATGGCCCTTGTGGTCTCTTCCAACTCTATGATTCTATGATTCTATGTATTACATTTGTTCATTGAGAAGGATAATGTCTCCGCATACAGATAGTGTTACTAGACTCTCAGCTGGTTTAACTAACACTGGAACAAAGCCTAAAATTGCATGAAAAAAATGTTTCGTATCTGTGTTCCTCCTAGCGTTTATTATCAGTTATCAGAGCAGTCACAATTCAGATAGTTTGAACTGCGAGTGAAATCCCATACAGAAAATGCACCAGTGGAAGGGATATGAGATATTAAGAGATGAGAAATATTGAGGTATATACTATCAGTGGGAGCTGAAGGAACAAATGGAATTTAGAAACACGCCTCAGAAACTCAGCTCAGGGCTGTGCATCTTACACCTTACAGAGTAAAAAGGTGGTACAGGGAAGTTGAGGGGAGTCTGGGTGGTGCCAGAAACCACACACCGTATTTTTCGCTCCATAAGACGCACTTTTTTCCTCCTAAAAAGTAAGGGGAAATGTCTGTGCGTCTTATGGAGTGAATGTGTGGTCGATTGCTGGCTCCCTTTCTGGTCCCACCCTCTTGCCCAGGCCTCCATTGTTGAATGTTCTGCAGATGGAGGCTGTTTGTTTCCCCAGTGACATGTGATTGGCTGGTTAGATTATCTATCTGGAAACTGTAGAAACGGTTCCCTTTCCTAAAGAAGCTGCGGAACTCTGAGTTGAACCCTATAAAAACAGGATTTTTTCCCTTTGCAAAGTAAGCTCAACAACTTTGAGCTGATCTTCAAAAGAGGGGCTTTTCACCTTTGCAAAAGAAGCTGCACAACTGTGAGCTGATCCCCCCAAAAATGGGGCTTTCTCCCTTTCTTCCTCTAAAAACTAGGTGCGTCTTATGGTCAGGTGTGTCTTATGGAGCGAAAAATACTAGTTTGGGCAACAGGCGAGGGTAAAGCAGATGGCTCCTGTCTCACCAGACCATGGTTTAGTGTTCTGAAAGAAATAGCTCACAGAGCACAGAGAGTTTTCATTTTAATGTTATATTACTATCTGGACTCTTGCTTTTCTCGTTTTAAATGCAAAATGCTACCAACTGGAAGATTACATCATAATTTGCTCTGCGATATTTCACCATGTCATTGAGGTTGGAAAAAAATATTTCAAAATTCTAAAGATGGTGAAAACATCCTCTTCACTGGATGACATTCAAAACTTTTAGAAAGGTGAGAGCCCCAAAATAATACCGCTATTCAAACTGTAATGTGGGCATCTGCAATTAGTGCCAAATACCTAGGTCCTGTTATTTTCCTCTCTCAAGCTATGTTCCTTCTAGAAGATTTGAATATATCTCTGGCTATATCACTACCTCCTAAAACTATTTTATATTATGGTTGACAATGCAGGAAATGCTTTGTTTTTATATGATGGTGCAAAAAAACCAAGCCACAAATCTAACTTTTGCCACATTTCTATACTGAACAGTTTGTCTGTCAGACAACCAGTCTGCTAAGACTATACAGAAGTTTTGTCTTTTATATCTAAAGAAGACCCATTATAAATATGCCGGCCCATTTTTAGTGAGTGGAAATTTTCATGTTTTGATACATGATTTAGTATAAATATTAGAGTTTTTCCATCTTCTGATTTTACAATTGTGCTAGTATAACCAAAGACATGTCAACAGGGCTGTTTCTTTTTTTGTGCTGAGCAAATTCAACAACCACATGACTATCATCTTTCAGTTTGCTTGCCACTCAATTATTTATCACATTGGACAGGAAAATGTATCTGGAGTGATGTTGTGTTGAGCCAATTCTTGCTTTAAATTTGGATCAGATGGATGTGACTTTTATAAAACTTCTATCTGTGCAGTTTCTTGCTCTAAAAGAGCTTTCCAAGTCACCTCAGCAATGCCAAGTATCCAAAGTAATGTAGACACATATCTTCTTTTTCCCTAGAAGTGAATTGAATAGGTAACTGGGCAGAATATATATTTGCGTGAGTTAGAGACTATTGGAGTTAATCACTCTAGTGGAGCATCTAGCTAGTGGAGAAGAAGATAAAAGGATTAGTCTGCATTATTACATCATATATATTACTTCCCTCCTTGCTTATGCTATTTTGTATCAGATGCCCTTAAAAAATTACTTTATAGTCAAATCCTACCTAAATATGGCTACTCAGAAGTCCCACTGAATTCAATGGAACTCACCCCTAGGTGAGTACAGACTTGCAGCCTAAGACTGTTAAAAGTTCTGAGCAATGTAGTTTGCTCAGAACAAACTTCAGAGGGTGGTTGTGGATAAAGCATCTTGGTTGAAATTTGAGCAAGACTGAATGAGTGATGAAACAAGAAAAAGGGCCCCGAAAGTGAGGTATGGAGTCCTGCAGTTCAGGAGTTCTGGCGCTTAGTGATAATAGTAAGTTTACATAGAAGGCGAGTTCCTATGAGATCTGGTGGGGGCTGCTCCATAACACAAAGAATGTGTTCTTTGTTGTCGTTTAGTCGTGTCCGACTCTTCGTGACCCCATGGACCAGAGCACGCCAGGCACTCCTGTCTTCCACTGCCTCCCACAGTTTGGTCAAACTCATGCTGGTAGCTTCGAGAACACTGTCCAACCATCTTGTCCTCTGTCGCCCCCTTCTCCTTGTGCCCTCCATCTTTCCCAACATCAGGGTCTTTTCCAGGGAGTCTTCTCTTCTCATGATGTGGCCAAAGTATTGGAGCCTCAGCTTCAATATCTGTCCTTCCAGTGAGCACTCAGGGCTGATTTCCTTCAGAATGGATAGGTTTGATCTTCTTGCAGTCCATGGGACTCTCAAGAGTCTCCTCCAGCACCATAATTCAAAAACATCAATTCTTCGGTGATCAGCCTTCTTGATGGTCCAGCTCTCACTTCCATACATCACTACTGGGAAAACCATACTTTAGCTATACGGACCTTTGTCAGCAGTATGTGTTCTTGGAGCACTAAAGATGCACCATGGAGCAAATGAAACTATAATGCACAAATATGCCTAGTTTATGGAATGCTGCTGGTAGGCAAGCAACAGACAAGGCATCTTCTCAACCCCTTTTCTCCTATGGATAATGTTTTAAGCAGCCCAGAATTTGAGCTAGGCCTCCCCACAGCATTGCCCAGGGACCTGTTTTCTATGCCAAGGCTCATTGGTACATGTGGCCTAATGACAAACCATAGAATTATTTAGATATTATTATTTTTTTACAGTGTCCTTTGCTGTTTTGAAACCGTAGCCAAACTCTGCCCCCACATACACAGACAAATATGGGGTTGGCCTTCCATGTTATAGAGCAGGAGGAGCCAGCTTGGGACCCTCCAGATGTTGTTGAACCACATTTCCCATCATCCTTGATGACTGGCAATGCTGGCTAGGGTTGAAGTTGGAGGCCAGCAACATCTGGAGAGAATTGTGTTGGCTACCCCTACCATAAGGAATGACTTCCAACGGGGCTTGAGTCTCAAAACCTCGCATTTTAGGTGCAAGATTCCTTGGTTAGATTCCCGTAGCTCACAGGACAGATCTCTGTTTCTTGTTCTGATCAGAATAGCTGGAAAATACCATTCTGGACACTGTTTTCCCTCCCAGTATTTATGGGATTAGAAGACAAAATATTCAGGCATTGGATAAAGATTTCTAAAGAAAAAATGACAAGATAGGCATTTCTTGGAGGTGATGGTAATGATGATGGGAAATCCAGCCTGTTGGAGACCTGGGGGAAAAGGAAAATTCCAGGTTAAAAATGACTAAAATATTCTTGATCTTGGAACGAAAACCAAGTCTAAATTAAGAAGTGAGGGTAGCAAAGGCTAATCCAGGAAATGGACGTATTTTTAACAAAAATGATTTCTCTGGGATTTGTTTTTTTAAATTTGTTTTTTTAATGAAAAAGAGAGAGAGAGAGTTTAACCGTGCAGAGTTAATGGTCTAACATACATTAAAATAGATGAACAGGCTAGGCCCAAGATCCCCAACTTCCTGCCCTGAACCCTCTCAAGTTTTGACAGTAACTGAACTGTGCAACTCTCCCACTAAAAGGACCTGCCAGAACTTAAATTTTGGAAGGCGGATGGAAACATTCCTGCCGATGCATGCCTTTTCTTAGTGTTATATGTTCTTGAATGGCTGCTCCACTAGTTTTTAATTAAATACAGTTATAATAATTTATATCGCGCTTTTCAGTATACAAGTCTTTCCACGGTGGCTTACAAGTAACATCAAAATGCATTCACTGAATCATAATAAACAACATAAAAATGTAACAAGTTCATTCTTCCAAGTCATATTTCTGTGCAGGGAGATTTCCTATCGTATATGAAACATGTTTCTATCAAAATGACTTCATGTTTCTATAAAAAGAAAACATTCCAAGGATAGGGGGAATGTTGTGAGCCCAGATTGTCTCTCTGGTGCAAATGGGACAAATGCCTAGTGGTAACTTGATATGCATCTACATTTCTTGTTTTTCCAAAAATAATTCTTACTGGGGAGACAGAGCATAGGGAGGGGAGAGTTATCCTTTCATGCCCCATAAGTGGCAGACCTTGGTGTCTCAAATTCCAACGGCGCCCTGTGCACACCCCAAATTGCCCTCCTCCCTCACCTCTTGCACACCACTCTAAATCACAGTTGTGGTGTCCCCTGCAGTGCACACAAGGCTCTGCGCCTTGGGTTTGGGCAGTGCGCCCAAACCGTAGTCCTAAATCCACCTCTGCCCGCACTGTGATCAGAGTGGAGATTTCTCCACCCACAACAGGCGTTGGCTCAATAGGGATACTTACATTCCCAAAGCTACAGAAGTAAAAAGTAAACAAAACAGCAGCTTAACCAAAGAAAGTATTTATATGAAAATCCGTTCAAACCTGTGGGTTTTCAAAGCCTGGGACAGCTTATGTACATCCCTTGGGATGGGGTTCCATAGCATACATGGGTTGAGAAAGCCCTGTCCCTAGTGCTTGTCAGGGCTTACTTGCTCGCTTTGATGAAGGAGGCAGCTTTGTGCTCCTAATTGACATGCGTGGGTTTACCCTTTCCATCGCAGTATTCCTTGTACCCATCAAAGCTTCCACTCTCACAGGGAACCAGTAGGTGAGGGCTTTCTATAGCTTGTTCCTTAGGATGCATGAGTATGAGTTCTCTTGTCTGCAGTCTCCCAAATGGACTTTAATCATAATGCTGTTATATCTGCAAAATAGCTATAGACAGCTGAAAATCAATAATACAGGAAATAGAAAAGTGGGTTTTTCTTTTTTTTTAAGGCATGCAATTACCAAACATCTCAAGCCCAAAGATGCTAAAAGGAAAATAAATACTAGCACTGGATGTGCCAACAAAGAAGCAAGTGAAAAGACCAATGGTGGACCAATTGAGTAAGTAAATAAGGGCATGAGTAAAGAGAAATAAACAGTTTTCTTGCTTTTGCTTAGTCTGCTACAGCTCAGTGCTTTTTTGGTGGCTGTACCATCATATCTCTCTCTCTCTCTCTCTCTCTCTCTCTTCCCTCCCATGGCATCCAGTTTGTGCTGGCACCCACAGGACTTTTATTAAGATATATGTACTGGCAGTGTCAGAACTAATACATGCAACATTTAACTGGTCAGTTACTGAGATTTCCATGATGAAAAAAACAATCTCATGTTAAATTCCATAAATTGGTGGTCAGTTCTGCCTTGATACTGACACTATACTAGTTATGTGTGTATTTGATATGAATTAGTTTTAATGATTTTGTTATGTATTGTTGCATTTTATTGGACACCACCCTGTAACTACTGTGGTGATGGGCAGTAAATTAAGGCCTAATTATTATTATTATTATTATTATTATTATTATTATTATTATTAATAATAATAAATGTCCTTCATACTCCTCTGCTGACCAGTCAAAGAACAGTAAATTTCATGCTTGGTTGTCTCTACATGACTGTGTAATATTCATTAATATTTTCTTTACATCTTTCCCTGAACAGCACCACTAACACATTTTTGGGACAGTCTTTTCTGGTAATTCTCTCCAACATCTTCTCACCGAATTCCAATGACTTGTAACCATTTTGTAATGGTTCTAAGTGGTTGCTCGTGCGTAAGCAGGTGCCTATCTCCCTGGCTGGGTGCAAACACCTGGCTGGGCTGCCAAAGTGAACCTCCTCTGTCTGGACAGCCACTCACCCATGGCTGACTCAATCGCTGGCAGAATCCGTCAGTGGGCGTTTCTTAAACTTCTTCCAGCAAAGAAGTTCTTTGATGCCTAGTCTCCGCCTACCCTCTCTGCGCGGAAGCCTTCTGCGCAGGGAGGGTGTGGGCAATGGAGGACCCCTACTCTCCCCGCTGGTCCCAGGCAAGGAGTCATGGGACCGCCTCGCCACTTCCCCCACCTGCCCCCCTTCTCCACTGGTGCTATGCTAATTCTCTTCCCCAGAAGATGGGCTGCTCCTCCCAATCCCTGGATGCTCTCTGGAATCCCTCTGGCTTTTGCGCTCCCCCTCCAGTACTGATGGCAGTTCCCTGACACATTTTTAAGCACATACCAACTCTGGCAGTTTCTAGTGTCGTGTGTGATTTCTCTCTCTCTCCAAGGACATCAAGTAGTCTTTAAGAAAACTTTTAATCCCACTGAAGTCATCGAAATGTCAATGAACTTGGAAGATTTCAAATCCTGCCCCACAAATAAATGTCCTTTGTGTTCTCCAGAAAATAATGCCCAAAATATTTCTGCTTCCAGTTATTCATTACTAAATCCTCTGAGTATTGGCCTTAGTATGATGCAAAAACTTGCTAGCTTTTCAACTAGATTGGCCAGGAAAATGTGCTGTGGCTAGGGAAGCAATAATTTTCTTCACACAGAGCAAGGTTAGATGACACGATGTCCTCCATAAGTTGTTGGATTAAAATTCCCATCATCCCTGAGCATTGGCACTGATGGATGGTAGGAAATTGTAGTCCAACAAAGTTTAGAGGGTAACATGCTGGCTCCAGGGTATGACCTATCCAGTTGGCACAATGAATGTGTGGCTTGAGTGGATCTGGGCCGAGTTCAGCTTGTGGGAAAGAAGTCCTCTGAATGTTCTCATGCGTAGCCAGCTTGCTTTCATGTGGGTTGTGTGGGATAGTGTGTGGATGGAGATTTCATATCACTGTGCAGTTGACAAGAGGACCACAGAACACTATAGTTCCTGGACTAACATAACACAAATTCTGTTTCACTGCTATCCTGAAGGTTGTGGGCTTTCCATAGGCATCTGGCCACTATGAGAACAGATTGTTGGACTGGATGGGCCTTTGGCTCAATCCAGCAGGCCTCATCTGATATAAATGGGAATAGAATAAAAATAATTTGGGTTGGGTCCATGTGATCAAAAGAAATGGCTGTACGTCTTGATGCAGTAGAGCAAGCCGAAAAGTACAGCTGATATGCTCAAGGGCTCAGAGAAGGATTCTGACTGCGTGTCCCATCTTCTGCCAAAAAATTTTTGCTTTCAAATCTCATCTCTTTTCACCTGACTACATCTGTTTTAAAAATGTTTGTGCTTTGGTTAAATGATGAACAGAGTCACTTGCACTCCAGGGAAATGGGGTCTGAAAGATTGTGAAAACATATGTTCAGAAAAAGTGTGTTCCATTCACAATTTCCATGAGTGTCATCTGTTCATGGTATATAACTTGTCCCTGGTTGAGTCATAATTATTAGCACGTGTTACAGTGACTTTCTGAAATTTGGTGAATGCCAACATTTCACATGTGAATGCTGACAATCCAAAACAAAATTTGAGAGTGCCTGAAATTTCAGATAAAAACTGATGAATACTTACAGTTCCATAAGCAAAATTGTCAAAACCCACTGGTGAATGTAATGGAATAGGTATTTGGTTTGGGCCATTTTTCTATTTTTTTAATCTGTCAGCATTCACATAGGGAGAGCACCAAAATGCTATTGGGTCATTCACCCATATGGCTAAGTTCCACATGTTTGGGATGTGTGGGACTGCACAATCAAGATTCCACCTCCCAGGGTAGACTCCTAGTATACAGCAAGTTGCTTTCTAATATGGGGATGAGGTTCAGGGCCCAACATGGGTGGTGGTGGCCTGCAGGCATAGTCTCCCCTCCACATAATTTCCTCCCCCAAAATATATTTTTATTAATTTTTCCTACTGTTATCAAAACAGTAGGGAAAGAGGAAGTAGACTACAGTGGTACCTCAGGTTAAGTACTTAATTCGTTCCGGAGGTCCGTTCTTAACCTGAAACTGTTCTTAACCTGAAGCACCACTTTAGCTAATGGGGCTTCCTGCTGCCGCCGTACCACCGGAGCAAGATTTCTGTTCTCATCCTGAAGCAAAGTTCTTAACCTGAAGCACTATTTCTGGGTTAGTGGAGTCTGTAACCTGAAGCGTATGTAACCTGAGGTACCACTATATCCCCGAGCAGGGATGAGGGTCTGACAGTCTCTCCTACATCTAAGCCCACATTGCAGAGCTTTTCTAATTGGATTTCACACACAGGAAAAGAAGCAAAACAGATAGCCTGAGGTTTAACCTTTGACATAGCACAGCAAAATTTCCTTCTTTTTTAGTTGGCTAAGCTGACAATGATTGCTAAGATAAAATAATGGTCAGTGTGTTCAAATGGCACTTAAAGGATGTGGAAGAAGAGAAAAAGTATCTTCCTCCTTGGTAACTAGTTTTGCCCTCACAATAGAGAGTACATAAGTGAAAACGTCACAACATTCCAGTTTGTTTTCACTTTATTTCAGAATTGTTTCCATGAATCCACACAATCTGGGGCCCAATAAAGGCATCCCCAGCACACAGGGTTAGGCCATGTTCCAAGATGTTTCAAAGCAAGTGCCACTGGTACAGAGAGACCTCAAAAAACCTGGACAAAATTACAGTCTGGTGTGTAATTAATTATCTGCCTGAAATCTTTCCAGTGGCACCAGACATACAGTTGTGTTTTTGTTTTTGTTTCATTTTTAAAAACCATCCTCTTTCAAGAAAGAAACAGCTAAAACTTTGTAGGACAAGATGTCTTATCTTCTGTTTCCTGAACTTTTAGAGACACTTTGATTTTCAAAGTGTAACAAGCCTTTGGTGTGGTAACCAATCTAATTAAATAAGGAGATTATCAATTTCCTGCTGAGAGGATAGCATACCAGAATATTTATCAACACTTCCCAGCACTTTAAGTATTTCAGTTTTTAATGTTATCTTGTTTTGAACCAAACTGCAAAGATAGTTGCCTGTTACAAGACCTTTGATTGCCAGGAATTAGAAGTGATACAATAATTAAACAGAGAGCAAAGTAAAATGAATAGTTTATTTCATAAAATACTACTACAAGCTATTGTATTATAGCCTTAAAGCCACCTTTCCCAATCTGGTTCTGTCTAGATGTTTTGGACTACAACGCCCAACAACCCTGGCTGAAACCGATGGAAGTTGTACTGTAGTCCTAAACATTTATAGGGAACCAGGTCGAGAGGTCTGTATGTTGGTTAGATCTCTGTGTTGCCATAGCTCCTCCAGACTCATCTTCATTGAACCTTTAAAATTAACACAGAGTGATCATGCCAGGTTTCTCAGACAGTCCCTCAGTTTTAACTTTTGGTCTGTTAAATGGGGATAATTATACTGATCTACTTCACAGTTTGTGGGAAGGTTTAGTTTTTGCTCCCTCAGATATGCATTGTGCCGTTCAAGACACTTGGCTGTGGACAAAGCTTGTTTATTTCTTGGAGGGGAATGTTGCGTCAGTTTTCGTATGTCATCAGCGGGCCATGGGCCAAGTATAGTGTGCATCCTGCCAAATATTACTTATCTGAACTGTCCAGCCAAGCCTCAACACAAAACTGACCTGAAATAATAATAATGGTGGTGTTGCAAGGGTGTAAGAAATACTGTATTTTTCCATGTATAAGATGACCGCTGCTTTTTAAAACCCAAAATTAAGAAATCACATATCACATGGGGGGACGACGACCTTGAAGTTGTTGAGCTTTCGTTGGGAAGACGACCTCCAAGGTAGAGCAATTGGGGGGGGGGTGACCAAACTGCAACCCTCCATCGCAACCAAACCGCAACCCCCAATTGCCCTGCCGAACACGCACTCAAGCTTAAAGAAATAAAAATTAACCTTGTTCCTTGTATGAGATAGATACGGATTGTGGTTAACACCGTGTGAATACCGCTTCCCAAACTAGTAGTGGGAGTGGGAGTGCAATGGATGTAGTGTAAATGGGAGTGTGCATAATGCAGCAGTGTGGTGTAGTGGTTAGAGTGTTGGCCTAGGACCTGGGAGGCCAGGGTTCAAACCTCTGCTCAGCCATGAAACTTACTGGGTGGCCTTGGGCCAGTCACAGTCTCCCAACCTAACCTACCTCACAGGGTTCTTTTGAGAATAAAATGGGGAGGAAGAGAATCCTGTATGCCACCTTGAGTTCTTTAGAGAAAAGGTGGGATAGAAATGCAATAAATAAATAAATAAAAACAAAACAAATACGGAGCCTATATTGATACATTTATTGTCTCAGCACCAAGATCTCTCCCCCAAAGCACTGCCCGCTAGAGATCAGTATTATTCCCATTTAATAGAGTCAGTAATTTGCACATAAACAGAGACCAGAGCCTTGTTTACCTGGCCTTGGTTTGATACCTTACCATGCTGGTTCTCAAACTAATAAATATTTTATTGCCTCATGTCCCCCCCCCCCCATTATTTTGTTCCATGCGGTGAAAAGATTCCACAGCCCTCTTAGCTTCTTATCTACATGTGGGTTGTGCAAGAACCCAGGGAGCAGAGTTAAGTCATTCACACCACTTGGGTGGGCCCATCCACACTGAACAGTCACCACTCAACACTAATCTGTGTTTCCTAGTTCTATTTCCATTACAAGAGGTGAACCCAATCCCTTGATTATTAATCCATCAAAGTGACTCTATGTATGACCTTTTGTCTTGCTGTGGTCAAGTCTTACTGAAGCAACAGAAGAATAGTTTTTTTCTGTCCCAGATAAGACATTAATGGGTGGTGTTGCTGGAACTTCCTCAAATTATTGTCCATTGGATCCACTACCTCAACATTTGCAATTGTTGAAATTTGGAGCCAACTTCCACACCCACTTATGCTAAGAAGTAGTTAATGGCTAATGAGTTGATTTTGAGAAAAAGAAGAGGGAAACTGTGCACATTCTTAAATGTGCA
This sequence comes from Podarcis erhardii, assembly GCF_964252035.2. NCBI lineage: Eukaryota > Metazoa > Chordata > Lepidosauria > Squamata > Lacertidae > Podarcis > Podarcis erhardii. The sequence continues at coordinate 51,231,765 of NC_138512.1, read as the reverse complement.
TGTAGTTAGGGATAAATCCACCCTCTTCTTCCATCTTCAGGTGGAAAGAACCCCAATGACTGTGGTTTTCAACCAGTGTGCTGTGGGCACCCTGGGGTGCCTTGAATGGTGATCAGGGGTGCTGTGGGCAACACTGGCCTCTGTCTCTCTTTCTTTCCCTCACTCCTCTGCTGCCCTCTCATGTCTCTGCCTCCCAAAGGCTTGCACAGCTATTTGTTGCAGCAGGCCTGGCTATAAGCTCTACAGCAGTGGTGTCCCAACTTTTTTCAAAGAGGGCCAGATTTGGCTGTGAACTGGGGCCCTACAAAAAAAAAATCAAGTTGTGCCCCACTGCTTCAAATTGGGCCCCACTGGCTAGCCCTCATAGTTGCTGGGCCTGAGTTGCCCTGCCTTTGCATGAAGTCTTGGGTTTAAATTTTGGGAGAGGGGAGACTGCGGCACTGGGGAGTGGGCAGGCTGACGAGGCCCGCTAGATTTAGGGGCCTGAGTTGCCCTGCCTTGCATGAAGTCTTGGGTTTGCAATTTTCGGAGAGGGGAGACTGCGGCACTGGGTTGAGGGCAGGCTGGTGAGGCCCCCTAGATTTAGAGGCCTTAGGCTTTAGCCTACTTAGCCTATACATAAATCTGGCACTGGGTCAAGGTGGCGGGCGCCCCTCTGCCACCCCCATCGCTGCAGCATCAACATCCCAAACATGTACTACAGTATTTGCAAAAAGGAAATGGCTTTGGTGGGCAGGTGCTTGGGGCCACAAGAGATTGCTTTTTCAAAATTGCCTGGGGGGCTGTTTGAAACCAGCCTGGGGGCCACAAGTGGACCCTGGGCCGGACTTTGGACATGCCTGGTTTAGACAATACAGAGCTAGATGGACCAGTGATTCCATATGAGGCAGGTTCCTATGTTCTCTTGGCCAATGTCTGAGGCCAGGGTGTGTTGGCCTTCAGCTCTGCTGTCTGCAGAACCAACAGCTTGAGGTGAGTGTTGTTTCCTGACAGGGGAGCTAATTAATTAGTATTGAGGGTTAATTAATTAATATTGAGCCTTTATTAAGATTGAGGGTTCTTCCACACTTCCACTTGCCCCGTGCCTAGAAATCATGGGTTCAAGTAGTTTTCTGTTTGTCTCGTGCTTTTTAGGCAAGGGTCCAAGTGGTTTTTCACTTGTCCCAGAGCTTTCCCCTGGAAAACATGCTCTTTACTGCTGAATCGGAACAAACTGCAATCCATGGAAAACCCAATTGTCATTTGGTTTGATTCAGTGGTAAAGTGCTGGTTTCCCCGGGGGAAAGTGGCCGGACAAACGGAGGTGTTGACGATGCCAGTATTGCAAAATCACAAACGATTAGCTTTGGGACTGAATTAAACAGCTGCGACCCTTTTGTTGTACCCCCTCACACAAGGACTGAACTGTAGCCAGCATGTGCAGTCAATGATGCTAATTGCAAACATTTTGGTTCCAGGCTTTTCCTCTCCTTGGGCTTTCTACATTATTATTTGCCTTCTCTGTGTTAACCCTGCTGCAGAGAGCCATATGTTCATGAGGCCATGGAAGTGTGCTTTCAATTATTCTGTATGTCCATAATCCAAGCATAATACTAGAGTATATAATAAAAAAGCAGTACTCATGCATCCCCAGTATAAAAAACCCCCAAACATATACATACTCAGTTTAAGAACTGAGCTGTTTGCATGAGCGTTGGTTAAGAAAAGAAGCAAATCAGCTAGCTTTAGCAGCAAAACATGTCCAGCCTTATACACCATTCTATAGCAAAATATACTATAAACCTAATATTTAACTGGGGGCTTTCTCTCCTCACCAACCCAATTTCTTTTAGAGTAAAGTTTTAGGCTTAATGCATTTGGCAACCACACAAAAGAGTCATTCAGTTTTGTATAAAAATTTCAGGGCTGTCCTGACTGCTTTTAGAGAAAGAGTATTTCGTTTGCTCAGATAGTTTTTATTTTTAAAGAGTCCTGGAGGATACAGAGCCTGAAGGGTGTGTCAACCAGCACTCTTGTCAAATCTCATTTAATTTCAGTTTGTTCTTTCCTGCCTTGATCTTCATGCATTTCCCATCCAAACATTCATTATCCACAATTTCTGATTTAACTTTGTATTTCCCCTTGGAATATAGGGTCTCCATTGAGAATGTTGTTGAGAAATGTAAAGGTAAAGGTAAAGGGACCCCTGACCATTAGGTCCAGTCGTGGCTGACTCTGGGGTTGCGGCGCTCATCTCGCTTTATTGGCTGAGGAAGCTGGCGTACAGCTTCCGGATCATGTGGCGAGCATGACTAAGCCGCTTCTGGCAAACCAGAGCAGCGCACGCAAACGCCGTTTACCTTCCCGCCGGAGCGGTACCTATTTATCTACTTGCACTTTGATGTGCTTTCAAACTGCTAGGTTGGCAGGAGTAGGGACCGAGCAACGGGAGCTCACCCCGTCGCGGGGATTCGAACCGCTGACCTTCTGATCAGCAAGTCCTAGTGTAGTTTAACCCACAGCACCACCTGCATCCCTGTTGAGAAATGTAGTTAGTCCCTAAATGCTTTATTGAAGTCCCACCAAAACCTATCAGAAACCAGAGCCTTTCCCTTATTTAGTCTTTTACCTCCTCCTCTGTCACCAGGCAATTTAAAAGATTCCTGGGTTTGTCTGACAATTTGTCGAGATGTACTTTAGATGGAAAATGATCAATAGATGACTCCGGCAATTTATCAGATGAATACAAAGATGTGCAGAAATGAGCAAATGCCCTCCTAATGGCCTTAGCTCTTGACACAAAGCACTTTTATTATTGTGAACACATTTAAGAAAACTTTTGGGTTGCCCTTTTAAAAAGAGCAGGGGCAAGCAATCGAGAAGCCTTATTCCCAAATTCATAACCATATTCACAAATTTAATTTCCCAGGTATTTGGTCACCTTTATGAGACATAATAGCTGGATTCAGACATGATTTGTTTTAATATTTGAATTCTAAATGGTGCCAACAAACACTGGTTTGTTTTGAGCTAACAAACCAGGACTGGAAACCACAGCTTGAAGCTGATTTGCAAACCACAGTTTATGCTAACTGTGGTTTGTTGTTATGTCTGAGTTCACAGATCATTGGCAAACCACAGCTAGGGACATTGCTCCACCTCAAAAGGTTGCTGCACGATGGAGATGTGGGTCAGTTTATGAAGCTGATTGATCAGCAGACAAGCCACTCTAACTCATTCCTGATAGGCTGGCAATCGGCCAGCTAAATCTCTGCATATTTGTTTTGTAGGTATAGGCCAGTAAAAAGCCTGCCTGCTGGTCATGAACCTCCTTTGCTGCATAGTACTTTATAAGCATGTCATTAAACTTTTGAGCTTGCATTTCTTTTCAGTTTAGGTTTATGCATACAGTATTGTTTTTCTTATGCAAACCAAAGGCAATAATGTAGCTCCAAAGGGAAACCTTCATTGCCTGGGTTCAGACTTAATACACAAAAACATAGTTTGTGCTACCCGTAGTTAATAACTCCACAGCATAGTTTGTGCTTCTAGATGTAAAAAGGTAAAGGTAAAAGGACCCCTGAACATTAGGTCCAGTCATGACCGACTCTGGGGTTGCGGCACTCATCTCGCTTTATTGGCTGAGGGAGCCAGCTTCCGGGTCATGTGGCCAGCATGACTAAGCCGCTTCTGGTGAACCAGAGCAGTGCACGGAAACGCCGTTTACCTTCCCGCCGGAGCGGTACCTATTTATCTACTTGCACTTTGACGTGCTTTTGAACTGCTAGGTGGGCAGGAGCAGGGACCGAGCAACGGGAGCTCATCCTGTTGCGGGGATTTGAACCGCTGACCTTCCGATCGGCAAGCCCTAGGCTCTGTGGTTTAGACCACAGCACCACCCGCATCCCGCTTCTAGATGTACAGCAGTCAAATTATGCAGTGTTACAGGTTCCAGCAACCCCTCTCCACTGCATAGGCTTCTCCGGTGACAGCAACACTGAACCGAGCAGCTGCTCTCAGCATCAAGCAGCTGCCCATTTCTCTCTCCCTCAGCGCAATACCTAGCATTGAATATTAAAAAGCTGGTTCAAAGCAACCAACCACCTCCTTATATATGTCGCAGTTAATTTCCTTTATTAGTTGTGCCAAATATCAGAACACACGTAACTGCCTGGGTTTGCTCCCCCACCATGATGAAAAGCTCTCACAATGTAAAACAAGTATACGTATGTTAATACCGCAAATGTCACCATGTACAACCACAGACTCTGATGTGCTCAGCCATCATTATGAGTTTGAGTCCTGTTGTGCAACTTGCGCCAAGGGTTAGTCTAAGCCTAGCTATCACAATAATTTGAGTGGAGGGGGATCCTCTCTTTGTAGAATACATTTAATTCTGCTTCATAGGGCAGAGGTTTTCAACCTTTTAGAGTCCATAGCTCCCTTTTTGAGTCCATGGGGCATGAAGGGAAAGGAGAATGTTAGCTGCTTTGAGACTCCTTCGGGTAGTGATAAAGCGGGATATCAAATCCAAACTCTTCTGCTGCTTCTTCACCAACTAGTGGTACCTCGGGTACATACGCTTCAGGTTACAGACACTTCAGGTTCTGCTAACCCAGAAATAGTACCTCGGGTTAAGAACTTTGCTTCAGGATGAGAACAGAAATCGTGCTCCAGTGGCGCGGCAGCAGCAGGAGGCCCCATTAGCTAAAGTGGTACCTCAGGCTAAGAACAGTTTCAGGTTAAGAACGGACCTCCAGAACGAATTAAGTTCTTAACCTGAGGTACCACTGTACATTCTTTCTGCTGCACCCCTGTGGGGCTCAGGAACCCAGTTATGTCTCTCCTTGTCTGCAGCCTCTCACCCTTTATCAAACACCTTCCCTTGTGGAGTGCTCCCTCAGCCTCCTCCTCTCTTCTCCCCTCTCCTTGGGAGTCCTCAGGGCAGCTGCTGCTGTTGTCCCTGATCTCAGAGCTGCCCCCCACCCCGCCCCAGAGATGTGCCTCCCAGAGGCACCATTTGTCTGTAGACCAACTGACAGCAGCTTTCCAGGTTGCAATGATGTTCTGGCTTCTACTTTTTAACCATGACAACATCTTATTTTCCACTTATTTTTGCAGTGCTGAAGAAAGAAAGAAAGAAAGAAAGAAAGAAAGAAAGAAAGAAAGAAAGAAGGCACATCATCAGAATACCATGTGTCTTGCCAGGATAGAGATGTCTTTTCCTAAGTGTTGGTGAAAACTTAGAATATTACTTGGCAGAAATGTTGACTTCTTGTACCATCCTTGTTTCCCTTGGAAAGCCCAAGTGTCTAAGGTTCTTCTGCTTTTTAAAAAAGGGACTTGAAGTTGGGTTTCCCCCCTGAAACATAATATATTCCTTCTATGTATCTTCTGTCTTATTTCTCCTTCTTCTCTACATAAAAAGCAGTTTGCCTCTCTGATTTGTTTCTTTCAGGTGCCAAACACAACAGCGATTGGGGGCGTTCCAGTTTGACTTGGGTTACATGGGCTTCTACAATAGTAGACGCTAACATATTACATTATCAATTTATGAATCTTAGTATATTTTGGTTTCTTAGAATTCCCAAGCAACACTGGGTACTTTCTGCCAGTAAATAAATAAATAAAAAGATACGAATATTATCTCATGGATACTTAGGCTACAGTATATCTCCACATATAATAGCATATGCATGATATGAAACAATGGAACCACTTTTCTATACTATATAAAGCATTCCACATTGGTCTGAACATTGCACAACAAGATGCCACTTCCAGGAAGAAAACATTGTCTTGTCTTTAATGGATACCAGGCCAGGGCAAGAAATATGTCCTTACATGTCCATCTTAAGCAGTAGGCACTCTAATGAAATTCACAACACTGATGGTTAATAAGAGGTCTTTAAAACGAGAAAATATTGTGGCTTCCATGTATACTGTATACTGTTGCTGTTTGGCAATATATTTTATTATTAGGATGTTCGAATTCAAGCCAGGTTACATTTCTGTACGAACCTCTGTTGCTGGTTTTAGAAACATGCAGTTTTAATATAGTCTTGGGTTTGAACCAATCTACAGGAGAATCCATTGTTTCTGGATCATAACATTCTCTGGCGATACAAGCTCTTCCCATGTTCCAGAAGAGCCTTAATTTCTTGCAAGCAACTATGACTGCATATTTGGCCTTTGTCCATTTCATAGGAATACACGCCAAATTCTCAACTGGCACAGCATTTTGGAAGTCGATTGGACATTTTCTGTCCAGTACAAAACCTGGTCTTGTAATTGCCCAGCAAGCTCACCATCTTTGAGAGGTGAGCTTTGAGAATTATGAGTGAGAAATGGTGTGTATTTTAATGTACTATATAAAACTGGTTACAGGAGGGTGAAGGATAACTAGCATACCAGCATACCATGAATTGAAAAGGAGCCATGCCCTACTGCTACCAGTGTTCCTTTTTGTGACTGAGCATTTATTTATTTGGTACATTTACACCCCATATTTCTTGCCAGGCTCTCAGGCAGTGTGCATGTTCCTCCCTTCCCCTTTTCATCATAACAAATATATAAAGCTGAGAATAGTTTGTGACTGGCCCAAGGTCACCCAATGAGCTTCATGGATGAGTAGAACCTGGGAGTAGCTAGTCCTAGTCCAACACTCTAACCCCTGCACAATGCTGGTTGAAAGCTACAGAGAGCTGGTGGGTTCAGAGGTGACACCCTCTGATATTTATGAATGAGCATTCATCCTTAAAGAGTGTAGTGATCTATAAAGTAATTAAGCAGCACTGTCTGTTTACATATCAGGAAATTCATATTCATATTTATACATTCATTCATTCATTCATTTTCACTGCCTAAATTCTGAAATGCTAAGCCACATTCTGAGCAATACAGTAACATTCCCATAATGAACTTTTTAGTAATAAAAGGTAAGAAAAAATAGAAATTAAACACAGTCTATCATGAAAACATTTCAGCAATTGTAACACTATTTTAGCATTTAGTAAACAAGGAAACTAACCAAGAAAAATCAGATCAAATGCTGCCAGGTAAAATTTTTACAGAGACTGAAAAGTGGGGATGAGGAACTTATGGCCACCCGACATCCCTAATCAATTATGTTCTTTATCTCTCCCCCCCCCCCCGTTCAGTTCTCCTGCTCCGGAGGGTAGGACCTGAACCAATGCATTAAAGTTAGAAGAAAGGAGATTTTGACTAAACATCAGGAAGAATGTTCTGATGGCAAGAGCCTCAAGAGGTGGTTGACTCTCCTTCATTGGAGGCTTTTAAGCAAAGGTTGGATGGCATTGCAGGGGGTTGAACTAGATTCCTGTACTGCAGGGGGTTGGACTACATGACCCTCAGGGTCCCTTCCAAATTTCCAATTCTGTGATTCCATGATTCTATGAATTAAAGAACATCTGAAACATATTTCCCTGCAGATCTGGAGTGGCCTGCAGATGAACAAGGATGGTCTCCTTTCCCATCGTTTTGTTGGCGTCACTCAGCATCAGGAATGGTGAGCAGGCTTTACTCTCACTGCAACATTCTCTGACAAGGTAATATTTTGCTTTTCCATATAGGAATGCATGATAATGACTCTCCAAGGAGGGTAAAATAAAGGAGTAAACTTAAAGATATTCTTAGGGTGGCATTAGACCTGTTCAATGCCTTTGGGGTGTTTTTTTTTTTGGAGGGGCGGAAGATAGGCTAGAGAGAAAGTGGATTTTGGAAACACTGGACAGAATGTTGGAAGTGTGTGTTAGAATGTAAGGAAAATAAAACAGAATGTTGGGAACTGGCTTTCGTATATAAACTAGACAATAAGGAAATATTGTTGGGAGGTGGTTTGATGGAACCAGAGAGGTGGTATGTTCAACCTAATCTAGATGGGTTCCATTGCCTCTGAAGGGTCAGGTTCACATCTTGGGGCTGTTTTGGGTGAACCTTTGAGTACCCATGTGGCATGAATCACTGGTCACTAATTCTGGCTGGTATACCACCTGATGCCTTGGGGAAAAACAGATAGCTGGTCCACTTTTCTATGGTCTTGCAATATTCAAATTAGACCATTGCAGCATATTGCATATGAGGCTACCTCTCAAAAATGTCATTTTGTCCAAAAACCTGCTGCTAGGTCGTTGGCTGTAGGTTAGGGTGAGGCCAGCTAAATGACCACCAAGGAATAAATAGCTACATTATATGCTGGTTGATTTCCAAACAGAATTTGAAGTTCTGGTATGCACTTCCTTGTCTGGTGAAATTTGGATAGGTAGTGTAAAGGTAGTGGATCCTTTCTAACCCAATCATTCCAACTATCTGAGTGAGATTTCTTTCCCCACTAAGGGAATGTGGGATAGCTAGATCTTGCCCGGGCATGTTTCAGTGTTACTTGAATGTTTATCAACTTGGAATAGACAAAGAATGACTCGGCTGGATCCCCTTTATGGATTTCCCCACTTTATGACTCCCACACCTCATCTCAGGAATTGAAGCAAGGAAGGAAGGGAGGAGGGAAGGAAGGAGCCAGGACATCTATCTAGCCATCTGTCAGGTTTATAAATTGCTTTACAATCCACTACACTCCAGGCAGTGAGCAATAAAGTTAATAGGCACAATAAAAAAACAATAATTGACTATAAATATACAGTGATCAAAATAAGAAAATTCAAGTGTAAGCAATGCCAGTCCAGTCCTCAGTTCTCCAGCTAGAGAGACAGCCACCAGCTCTCCAATCCATTTAAACAATGCAAGGCAAATACTCTTTGAAGTATTACAGTGGGAGTTGGAAAGATGAACTTCCTTGGTAAGGGTATTCCATGTTCATGCAAGAGTTAAAAAGAACTTCTGAACTTTAATTCTGACTCCTTTATGATGCTGTAAACTTGACATTCAGAGTGTACAAATATGGGCTTTTCGCAGAGCCATAGCTACGAGGGTGCTAGCCAGGCGTTCGCCATATCCAACACACGCCCACCCTTTTCCCTTTCTTGAATTATCCGCAGGCCTCATTCACTTCGGGCTGTATCACTTGGGAGATTCAGAAAGACTCTTCTTCCCATGCGTTACCATCTTGAGACTAGTGGTTCATACTCCGCTCAGAGCACAACATGAGCTAGCAATCTATGTTAAGGTTAACAGATGTCCCCGTTTCCCGGGGACAGTCCCCGGATTTATTAATCAGTCCCCATACAAAATACATTGAAGTTGAAAAGTGTCCCCAGATTCATTGAAAAAAATCTGGTAACCTTAATCTATGTGCGTTGCCTTTAGCGCGGAGAGTACGATTAGCTAGTTTGAGTCCACGGAGCGATTTGCGCTTTTTTTGCACGCACCTGCTTCCTGCTGGTACAGGGAACTGCTGCTGCTGCTGCTGCTTCGCTTTTCGTGTGTGGACAGGAGGGGAGGGAGGGAGGTTGCTGGCTTTCCAGGGCAGGAGGGGGGTTTTTTTTGGTGGTGGTGGGGTGCCTGAGTGTCCCTTCGGTGCATTCACCTCTACAACGGCCCCGCCGCCTTGCTGCGCGCCTTTTTGGAGCAGCGGTTGCAAAGCTTGGAAGTGCGCAGCGACTTGTGCCGCTTTGCAACTGCTCAGGCCGGCGCGGCGGGAAAAGGAGAGCGCTGTTGGGTGGGAGCCGAGCAGCGCTTGGCCCGGGGTGAAGCGGCGGCTGCTGCATTGTGCAAGCGCTCTTTGGGCAGGCTAGAGTTACACGGAGGGATGCGGAGGAGGGAAGGCGCTCCCCCCGTTCCCCATCCCGGCCAGTTTCCAACAGCAGCAGAATCGACCACCTCCTCTCCCCGTCACACCGGACGGCAGGCAGAGAACCGGCCCAGCCAAGAGACACGGAGGGGTGGGAGGCCGGAGGAGGGGCAGAGGGGAGGGCACAAACAAGCAAATAATAAGTCCTGGTCGAGGGGCCGCACATTGGCGAGCCCAGAAGCTGCAACAGCGCCTCGCCTGTCTCCTCGCGTCCCTCTCTCTCCGCGCACTGGGCGGCAGCCGCAAGTTTTCAGCCAGAGGACTCCCCGGCGTGCTGGGCCGGAGAGGCTTGGCTGGCTCCGGTGAAAGGTCTCTCGGAGGCGCCAGGCTCGGCGGCGAACTTGCGAGAACTTGGGCAGGGAGCCCCGAGGGAAGGCGGGCGGGCGGGCGAGCGGGCGGGCGGGCGCCTTCGCCTCTCCGTCTGCCCCGGCCCTCCCCGCGGAGGTGGCCGTCGGGCGGCCAGGCTGAGCGGGCGAGGGAGAAGCGGCTGCCGGGGCGCGAGGCTGGGGGGACGCGGCCGAGGCGGCCGTCGGCGAGGCGCTCGCGGGAGGGCACCCCGGGGGGAGCCGTCTTCGGCAGCGGCGGGCCCGGCGGGGATGGCTGCGGCGGGCATCACCACCCTCCCCGCGATGCCCGACGACGGCGGCGGCGGAGGCAGTGGCGGCACCTTCGCGCCCGGACACTTTAAGGATCCCAAGCGGCTCTACTGCAAAAACGGCGGCTTCTTCCTGAGGATCAACCCCGACGGCAGAGTGGATGGAGTCCGGGAGAAGAGCGACCCGTACAGTAAGTACCGACCGGCCCGCCGTCTCTGCCCTCAAACCGACGGGACGGGGCCCCGCTGGCCTCATCCTCAGACCCAAACCAGAGTGAGGCGCCTCCATGTTTTAAAACTCCCCGAGGGTCATTTAATTTAAAGAACATTGGCTGTGGTTTCACGCAGGTGATATCTCCTAAGGTTATCTTTGGGTTTTATGAAGTTTCGAAAAACAAACAAAAACACCACAATAACTGTGACAAATATTTTTAAAATGCAGTAAAGCAGGGATGGGGGACCTGTGGCAGGCTAGATTTTGGACTTCTAGTTTCCCTCAGCCCCAGCCAGCATGGCCAGTGGCCAGTGGTGTTGGAAGTCAAGTCTCAACAACACCTGGAGGGTCACAGGTTCCTCACCTCTGGTTTAAAAGGAAGGCCATCTCTGGGCAAAAGGCAGATGAGCAGATATAACAAATCTCTAGGTGAAGTCCCATTAAATTCAATGCATCTGGCTCCCAGCTGTGTTTAGGAATGCAGGGAGAACGGGCTGTGGGAACTGTAGCTGGTGGGTAGTGGTTTTTTTCCAAAAATTTAAGCCAGTTGTCAGAATAAGATCTATCACTGCTTGCAGCTTTCTACACACACACAACCAACATGCTATGGTTCCCACAGCCAAATACATGATCCCCATCCATAGGAGCTTCCCTGCTCTTGGTCCCTTCTAACTCTACAGCTCTATGATTCTTACCTAGCACTAACATTGCTTAACATCATCCATCGCCCACTTTCCCCTGGTTTCCCTCTAATTGCTGGAAATAATTGCTATGTCCACTGCTTTCAGAAACTTACGTCTCGCAGAGATGGACTTCCCTGTTGTCTTCACCTTCAGCTGCTGACACCACCTGAGATCCTTCCTACATAACCAGTCCTAGTTTTGAACCAATTTTGTTCTCCATGTTGTGTCATTTCACCTCATCTTTTCACTTGCCCCTGCTTCTATATTTTTTATTTTGGCATTGTGTTATGCAGACTCCTGTAGCATCTGTGTATCTTTTCCCTTTGCCTTTCATGCCATGCACAAAGTCACACTGACTGCAGCTCGGCCCCTTACCTGTCTTCCGAGTGTCTGCAACCCATAATGGGCACCAATCCTAGGATTCCCAACAATCCCAGACATGCTCCTCAAAGCACAGAATCTCTTTCATCCCAAGGCTTGTATAACTTGCCGCTCCCGCCCTGGCTCCTGATACTTTATTCCATTCCATAAGCATTATTGCAAAAAGACTTGTTGGTCATGGGCACAATTGTTGCTTTGAGAATGAGAGGGTTTTGTGTTAAGCTTATTCAGAAATAAAGGAAACTGGTAAAAAGAGGTGACAAACTCATGAAACTGGGGGAAAGTGTTCTAAAAAGAACAGAAAAGAAGAAAGCTAGTTTTTGGATTCTAATGTTTTTGGAATATTAAAATGCTTCCTCCTTTGATTCGTTGGGTGAATTGTAAAATATTTTTTGTTATAACATTGTTCCATGTAGATATAATGTTTTATTTATTATGTGCACTTGAATTTCAGGGTTATGAATGCCAATTATGAATTGGCATTCATAGTGACAATAAGATTAGTTGAGCAACATCATATGTCCTGTAATGCACTGACAGCAAAATCTGCTTTTAACACAGAATCCTGTAATTTTAGAACTCCCAGTTGTATGGGAATACAGTGATTTTTAATGTTATGGGGATTCCGTCTGCCTCAGTGTTCTCATATTTGCAAATGACTTAATGGTACATTTAACACAGAGTTATTTTGGGATCAATCTAGGTAACACAAGAAGACTTGTGGCATGTAAAATGTGGCATCAATTCTCTTGCTAGTCTGCTTACATTTTATTAGGAATTAGTGTAACTCCTTTTAATGGATTCTTTAGACTTTCTGAATGTGTCAGGTAATGTTGGTAAACTTGCTCCTGTGTTCTTTGCATCCATCTGTCTCAAAAGACAATGGCATGCACCTTTGGGGGTGACAAGCCCCCCCCCCCATGTTGGTCTCACTGATGTGGTCCAAAAGAAAGCAGAGCAATACGTTTGGCACCAGCTTGGCTGCAGGAGCTGCCAGGAGGCGGCGTACAGGGCGCCATCCAACCATCTTAGGGACTCCACTCCTGATTTGTGTAGGGTTTACTCCATAGCCTCTTCTTCTCCCAAAGACATCCCGCAAGGCAGTGGAGGTTTAGATCAGAATCACTTCTCTCTACAGCTTGTACAGAAGCCACCTTCTTGACCATTGGACCTGCTGTTGGGCTTGTCTGCTTGTTCCACCGGAGCCTGTCTTTGTATGTAGAGGAAGTCCTTAACTCAGCAAGGGTTTGAGTCCCACTGGCTCCCCTCATCTAGTTTAGCCAGCTAGTCAAAGCCATTTCCCAGAGTGTCGCTGCCATTGCATGTTGACAGCTTCTAGGAGCCACAGATGATCTGAGTAGAGTGTGGGGACCAGAGGTGGACAAACAATTACAGAAGGAGCATGACGTGTCCCCCACTAGAGGTACTACTCCTTTCCTAACACTGCATACACTCTGGTGCAGCTCACAAACAATGGCTGTCCCATCCTGCACCTCTCCCTTCTCGCTGCCACCTGATTATTTGTCATCTTGAATAAGGGGTTCAGGATTCTTAGTTGCCTTAAGGGGGTCTATTTGAGTGTAGCGAGACAGTCAGCTGTATTCCAAGTCTCTCAGTCGGTAGAGCATGAGGCAATTATTCTCAGGGTTGTGAGTTCAAGCTCTTTTTGCTGTTGTGCAAATAAGATTCCTGCACTGCACAGAGCTAGACTAGATGACCCTCATGGTCCCTTCCACCTTTATGATTCTATTCTAACTTCAGCCTGTCACCTGTCCTGACCTCCCAAGCACTTTAAATCAGAAGCAGAGTAATGTTGGTGGTGGGGGAAATAAACAGCCTTTGAGTGTGTCCAGAAACCAGTATAGCCCAGAAATTTGATTGAAGTTTATTTAGGACCATGGAAGAAAGAGTGGGTAGACACAATCATAAGGAAAGTCTAAATCTAAGGCAGAGTATTGATCTATTTAATTTTATATTAAGTAGATTAGTACAGCACCGTGTACTCTAAAATTCATAGCCTCTGGAGGTGGTTCCAGAATTAGGAACAAAGGAATGTTGGCAAGGGCTCTTGACTCAGCTAGGCTCTGATTGACAGGGGCCTCTGAGCAGCCAGTCACAGGAGTTGCTTGTGGCCAGGGCTGGGGGCATAACTCCTGGGGGTGGGGCCTAGAGGAGGAAGTGATCAGAGGGTTAATGGGGAAGAGATGGGGATACTGTCAGAATATTAGGCAGCAGTCTTTCCTTAGCTTGTGCATTGATACCTGGTGATAAGTACTTGGTGTCGTCAGCTCCTAGGGAATGGAAGGTGGGTGAACAGTTATTACCACAAACGGCTAATGTGGATTTGGAGGTGTTGGTTGTCAGGTGGGTGAATACTGTATTTCTTGTATTGCATGTGCAAATACTCCTGGGTGTTGCTCTTCTACTACCAATATCAGTTTTGTTCATATAAGTATAGTTGTAGGCTGCTTCTGTGACAAAAGGTTAAGGTTGGAAAGATCTGTGTATCTTTGTGAGTCATATATGAATTTGCTAGCTTCAGGCTGGGATTCCAAGGAGATCTGGGTGTTAAGTCCTTCAGACATTACACTTGCTGCAGTTTAATTCCCATGAACAGAAAATGTGGTTCTGGAAAGTTCTGTTTCTTCTATCAGAAACAAGTCTGGGCAAAGATTCAGCTGATTTAAGCTGAATCTATATTCAGCCATACAAAGAAACATTAAAAGTATTAAAATACAGAGCAGTGCTAAAACATTCATGCTGATTAAAAGCCCTCATATGTCTTAACTTCATTTCCTCACTACATTTCCCCCTACACTGGTTACATAAAATGGATTACAGAACAAAGTATCATACTCTACTTACACTGCTCATGTTTATGATAAAGGATAATATTGGTATTTTTGAGCGTGTGGAATATATCATTTATTCATAATCTTTTCACCCCGTTGCAAGGCCTGTAAATATTTATTTGTAATCTTAGATGCATTTAAGCTGTATATCGGAAACAAGTGATCTCTGGGAGATAAGTACTCATTAGTGGATTAGTTCTTAGAAGAGATGTGCTTACAGTAACTTGCATCACTCCAAGTTAGTATGTGCTGAAGGTTAAAAGCACAGATTGACCTAATCGTTCATTCCTTTGTGAGCAAGAGTTTTTCTCAGCATGTTGATATATTACTTTGTCCTCAAAGCTGTTCTTTTTGACCAAAAATTGGAAGCACAGGGTTCTGTGGTACTTGCACATACGATACAAGAAACAAACACAAAAATATTCTAGCCCATTTCCCTCTCCTGCCCGCCCTTCCACAGTTACCCCTTTCAAGTTTTTTCTGCTTTGTATGTGGCCATCATCTAACATGTTCTGAAAGATTGAGGGATCTCTTGTAAGGAGCATCACTGAAACTTGGTAAAATGTATGCAGAGTGGCATGAGGCTTAATAATATATTTTTCCATCGCAAGTCTGCTTGAGTTATCTACACTAAGGTAACAGTATTCTGTGTTAAATATATTTTTATCTGTTTCCTATCAGATTCCTGTGTGCTGGGCTATCAGTATAGGTTGCCCTGAGGCAATACTTGCATTGGACAAAGTTTATATCATTTGTGTATACTAAAGAACTGAGAATTATCAGAAAATTCTCTGGGTGGTTATCAGAAAATATGACTCGGCTAGATTTCACCCCCAGCAAGGAATAGAAGGAAAGGTGTCCATGTCTGAAAAGAACAATAAAGTACAGCCTGAGGGAAACTAGTGTTCATTTCCAGTGACCAGTTTATTGAGCATTCATTTTGATTTGTTTGCACAAAATTTATAGAGAGGTTAGACGGCAATGGCTATTTGTCAGGCATTCATTCTGATTTGTTTGCAGGAAGGTTAAACAATGTTGCATGTCAAACAAATGTTACCCCCCCATGCTTTCCACTGGTTTCACCTTTACTTTATTTTTTTTTTGGCAAAAAAAAATCCAATTTTGTGAGGATGCAAGTTTATTGCTTAAGAACTCAAAATCAGTTTTGATTGCACAACCTGACTTTGCTGGTAGGTGACTGCATCCCCCGTAAAAATAATGACAACTTAGAAGTGTTCTAAAGCAGGTGAGGGCAGCTGATGGGTCTCAAACCCTTAGTGAGCTCGGGACTTCCCCTGCATGTGAAGACAGCCGATTGAGTGGATGAGACTAATAGTGGGTCCAGCGGTCAAGAAGGCTGTCTCAAGACGGACAGATACCAACAGCTTGTATGTCACTTAAATGAAATGGTTTGTATTAATATCAAATTAAAATGTATTTGAGAGTGCTTTTAAAAAACCCCAAACAAAACTAATAATGCGGAACGGTCAATGAACCTTGATTTGAGGCTGACAGCAAACATTGTGGTTTTTCATATATGACAGATTACTTGCACTCAGCAACAATAGTTCATATTTGAAATTCAACTGTCCTGCATGGGCCTTTTTTCTGGACTTGGACTTGTGTGCCCCATTTATTTATTTATGCCATTTACGGTATTTACCACTTTTCATTTAAAATTGAAACATAGTTCAGAAATGAAAATTACAATGCAAAAAAATTAATAGAAGGTAATACATTAACATCATAGATGCTTCATGTGCACAAACATGGCTTGATTCCTGTGCTCAGCAACTGGAAACATTTACATGATGCTTGTTTATGGATTAGGGTCCCATGCAGTGTTGAACATATGGTTGGTGCTGTCCGGTTTGACAGTGCTGATTACCTGCTCAGGAAAGGATGTCTTTTTTCTTAAGGAAAAGTCAGGTAACCAAAAGTTAGGTAATTCTGCTTCATACTCACATTTCTCTCAGAGGCCTTTTTTCTGGCGAAAAGCCTGCTACTCTAACCAGGTTGGTTCGTTGACTTCATTATCAAGCTATTTGGTTGCACCTAAACTGGGGTCATGATTTCTTTCAGTTCCAGTTCCTTCTGATTTTATCCCTTCCTTACAATCCTTTTTTTTTTTCTGCTGAGGGCCCATGGCTAAAGGTTAACGATCACTCACATTTTCTACGCTGTAATAGTACTCTTCCTCAGTATTCTGTACTCTGCTTTCTCAAGTTAATGTTGTATGGTTATCTAGGTCAGGGCTAGCCAATGTGCTGCCCTCCCGATGTTGTTGGACTACAGCTCCCATCATCCCTAGCCGCTGCCTGTGTCATCTGGGGATGATGGGAGCTGTAGTCTAACAATATCTCAAGGGAATCACGCTGGCCACTTTTAGGCTTCCATAATGTCTCTTCCACCTTTGGCTTTCTAATGCTTAACATTTGCAGCCAGAACCTTACCAGGTGATGAATTAAAAAAAACCTCCTTTTCTCTCTCACCCTGCACCCTCAACTTCCTATTCTTTCTCTCACTAAAAACCGTCCTGTTTTCTCACCATTTTTAGTGCTGAAGCATGTTCTGTTGGAATAATTTCCTTTCCTTTTGCTAATTTTCGCTCCGTCTTCTGTCCTCTCTCATTTTAAATTGACTTTTTCATGGTCCACGTTGCCTTCTTTCATTTATTCCCACCCCGTTTTTGTAAAAAGAAGCAGCAGCTAGAAGTTACTCTTTTTCTCCAGCTTTCATCTCCTTTCTACCTCAATTTTTTTCTCCAGTTCTTATATTAACCCTTTTTACAATTCTTGTCATTTTCCCCCCAGTCCTTGTAAGATTCCCAGGAAAATGTCATCCTTAGTTGCTTGCTTGATGTTACACAGCAGATGCCTCTTTCTCTCTCTTTTTAAAGCAAAGCAATTGTGGGAGGCTGCCAGTTTGACTGGAAGAATGAATAGTGAGGCAGAAAGACTGCTTAACCTGTTCTCCTCTGATCATTTTTTCCACTAAGGCTCCCTGCTCTCCTGCTGTCCCTTGGAAGCAAAAAGGTGATTGTGTACCAAACAAAAGTGCAGTTATTCATGGGATCCTAGATTTGGTTTCTGGTTGAAGTTTAGTGCTGCTGCAAGGACAAAATAATAATAATGAACAAATCAAGGCATCCTGCTCTTCATCTGCTAAGGGAATCTTAAGCATTGTTATGCCTTCTATAAAGCCTACCTTGTTTTAGTGGACTTTGATCTGAATAACCAAACGAAATCAGAACTCACTTTTGGTTAGTAAGCATGCAATCACAGAATGAAGAACAACAACACTTTTTAAAAGGAATAACAGTTCTGTTTGGCTCAATGCAATCTCATGACTGCTTGATGACAAAAATAATAGATCATCTTGTTTATCTCACTCATGGATTTGTGGGTGTCATCTTCAGCTATGTTTTCATTAAGGTGCTGCGCTGTGTTCATTAATAATGCAAAGTATGGCATCAGTTCTCAGTTTCTCAACTTGCTATTTATTACATTTAGATAATGTATGCCCCACATTTCTTGCTTCGAAAGAGAACGTGGCTTCATCCTTACAATGAAGTGCAGTGGTCAAGTCATCTCTGTCTCTGATCGTAGAGAAGGATAACCTTCAAATTATGTGGCTTCTGGGACATCTTCCTAGAGACCATTGAATCACTTCCTAAGTTCTTTTACACCAGATTCAGTGTCTTAGTACAGTGGTACCTCTGGTTGCGAACGGGATCCGTTCTGGAGGCCCATTTGCAACATGAAAAGCTCACAACCTGAAGCGCCATATCTGTGCAGGTGCGTGGCGCGATTTGGCGCTTGTGTGCATGTGCGAAGTGCGATTTGGCGCTTGTGCGCATGCATTAGCGGAGAAACCTGGAAATAACCCTTTCAGGTACTTCCGGGTCACCGCGGGACACAACCTGAAAAAACGTAACATGAAGCAAACATAACATGATGTATGACTGTAAATCATTTTAAAAGTGTCCTCCTTTTTTGCTTTTAGGCAGCCTAAGCTTTCGTCATTCAAAGATACCTACATCAGCTTTATTTAACCTGCATTCTATTTTCTGTATCAGTTTTGTGTAAATGTTCTAGTCACACCTAACTTGCTTTACTGTTTTTCCAGAGCCTTAGGCCTAACTAAACAATATTGGGCTGTATCCAGCATTTGCTGTCTGCTAATGCAAGGTCTCTTCTGCTAGCAGATGAATGAGTTTTAGTGTAGTACAACAGGGGAATTTAACACAGTAGTTGCATTAGCAGAAACTCGTGCAACACCATGCACAGTCTATTGCACAACAAAGTTAGCAGTAACCTGCTTCTGCGCTCTCTTTTGCAATAACATTCCACTGGTTCAAAGCTAGTGGAGCAAGTATGCCGCTGAGTGACTTTAATTTAACAGTATGCTGGATACAACCCGATGTAAGCAAAGCCCACAAATTAGAATTGGGGCACTACTGAATCCTTATGAAGATGAGTGGGGCAGTGGGAGTGATTTAGAGCACATTAGGCGTCTGGGGGAAAGGCGTACTAAGTCTTCCCCCTGCCCCCACCCGCAAATCACCCCTCTCTGTTTTCTCTCATTGGACTGCTGGGGTTATCTGTGTCCCTCCTTCATTGGAAATTAAGCAGCCTGGTGTGGGTGTGAGAGTTTGATCCTTGATCATAAAAACTGTGCAGTGAGAAAGAGTTATAAGCCCCTCTCCACTGCTTCTATGAGCAAATTTGCAGTCTCTTGCATCTGCAGTACAGGGGTTTTCTTTTTAAGAACGTTAAGAGATTTGTGATTTATCTCATGGGTAACACGTAGATTGGCTTTTTAGTCTCTCAGATTATATAACAGAATCATAGTCTTATCCGTTCCCTTGAAACATGTTAGGAGGCTGTGGCTGGTTGAGAATGTGATAGCTGGTTGCTGGAGTTGGTTGCTGGAAGCATGCTGATGCTCCAAGTTTTCTGGTGACTTCTTGCTGCTTTGTTGTATTTTTTTTTAAAAAAAGGTAAAGGACCCCTGACTGTTAAGTCCAGTCATGAATGACTCTGGGGTTGCGGCACTCACCCCAATTTACTTGTCGAGGGAACCGACGTTTGTCCGCAGACAGTTTTTACGGGTCATGTGGTCAGCATGACTAAGCCGCTTCTGGCGAAACCAGAGCAGCGCATGGAAACACCATTTACCTTCCTGCTGGAGCGGTACCTATTTATCTACTTGCACTTTGACGTGCTTTCAAACTGCTAGGTTGGCAGGAGCTGGGACCGAGCAACGGAGCTCACCCTGTTGTGGGGATTCGAACCGCCGACCTTCTGATCAGCAAGCCCAAACGGCTCAGTGGTTTAGACCACAGCACCACCCGCATCCCTGTATTGATCTAGAAACCTGTAAATGGCTTTGGAGACTCTCCCTGCCCCTCTCACTGCAGTCTCTTAACTTTTAGCCAATGGCAAGCTGTTGATAGTGCCCTATTTGTTTTATGTTTGAACAGGGAAATAGATGCTGACAGGCTTATGCTGCTTATAAGTTAGGGTTCTTCCTAAGTTTTCTGAGATCAGAAAGCTATATTCTGTTCGTCCGAAATCTATATCACTTACTTATTTCTGGTTCCTGTGTGTCCATCGTGACAGGTTACAACTTTGCAACTGTAAATTTGTAAACTATATTTTTAAGAACATGAGAGGAGCCTACTGGAGGCCAGTGGCACATCTAGTCAAGCATCCTCTTCTCATGGCGACCATCTTTTTTATGCGTGTGTGCTTAACATGTAAGGCTGAATCGCATATCTATATGTCATCATTAAATCTTCTCCTATAATTTCCCTGTTCTGATTGTTCCGAGAGCTTGTAAAATTCTCTATCAAAGGAATGGAACAGCAAAGCAACTTCTGCAGGTATAGATGGCCTTTGTGCTACTTTCCCCCATCATTTTTAAGGGTCTGATTTTGACTTGTTCTAGGAACATTTCAAGTAGTGAACCCAATTGCCACACCTTAGATTCACCATTACCCTTCTGGTAAGCATCATGTTAGCAGGATGTTTATATTTTAAATATATATATTTTTTAATTCTGCTAAGATGCGCTTTTTTTCTCTTTAAACATGATTAAAGTAGTCATACAATGGTAGTTCTTAAACAAACAACCAAAAAAGCATTAGCACAAAGGAAGCAATTGATATTTTTTTTTAAACCCAACATGTTGAAATGATGTGATTTGACTCCTAGTCTCTTACTTATCCACAGGACCGTCTTTACCTGGGGGTGCAAGGGGTGTGGGGCACCTGGGCGCTAAATTCTGGGGCGCGCCAGGCGCCCGCCGCTGAAGCTGCATAAGCTCTTAACTATCTACCTGTTATGAAATAATAAATAATTTTGATCAAGCTGACATTCAAAGCTGGCCGCTGCTGCTGCTGCCTCCACCCTGGCTGCTTTCTCCTCCCCAGAGTCCCGCCCTGCATGGAGAGGTGTTGCTCTCTTGCCGCCTGTCTGTGTGGCTGCTGTGTCCTTCCTCCTCCTGGGGAGCTTTTAAAAGCACCTGGATGTGAAGCTGTGCCCCTTTGTGGAGCTCGGATCCCTGGTTCTTGAGGGGCGACAGCAGCAAGACTCAGAAGAGCAGGACGCCACTGCCATGGCCTCGCCTGCAACGGCGGAGAAGTATATCTTGGATGTAGACGTGGGCAGCACTAAATTTGGGGGCGCTGGGCGGATCTTTGCACCCTGGCGGGGCATATGCTAAAGACGGCCCTGCTTATCAATGTGGCTGTATTACAGCCACCAGTATGAACAGAACATAAAAGGTAAAGGGACCCCTGATCATTAGGTCCAGTCGTGGCCGACTCTGGGGTTGCGACGCTCATCTCGCTTTATTGGCCGAGGGAGCCGGCGTACAGCTTCCGGGTCATGTGGCCAGCATGACTAAGTCACTTCTGGCGAACCAGAGCAGCGCACGGAAACGCTGTTTACCTTCCCGCTGGAGCGGTGCCTATTTATCTTCTTGCACTTTGTCATGCTTTCGAACTGCTAGGTTGGCAGGAGCAGGGACCGAGCAACGGGAGCTCACCCCGTCGTAGGGATTCGAACTGCCGACCTTCTGATCGGCAAGTCCTAGGCTCTGTGGTTTAACCCACAGCGCCACCCGTGTCCCTTATTAACAGAACATAGCAGGATGCATATGTAAAAAAATGCTGTCGCTGCTGAAGTGTAGAAAGTCATCTGCTGTCACTTATAGCGGGAGAGCAACGACTGGGTTGCGTTAAAAGCTCCATCTGGAAGCACTACATAGACTATGGTTGGCGAGCACTTTTGTCTATTTGTGTATGTTTATATTGTGTGAAGTGTCTTTTCCAGTATGATCCTATGCATGTCTATTTGGAGGTGAGTCCCATTGAGTTCGGTTCCAACTTTCACGTCTTTTAGCATCCTTCCCTGAGTATATTAGTTCTTGGAGGTATGTTTAGCTGCTTTCTAGTACCAGGCAGAGAAGACTCCCAATTAATTGTTCCTGGGCTCTTTAGTTGAATGTGCAGGAGCAAGATTTAACTTATATGCATTTGGCCCAGTTACTTAACCGCAGTGTATGTCACGCAGGGGCCTCATGAAAGGATTTTCCTTAGAGGGCCTCTGCAAATATGTTGGAGATGGGCCTCGAACTCTTGGCTTGGAACTGCCTTTTCCGTAGCAGTGATGGTAGTAATGGTAGTCATTGATCCAGGGACGTGCAGCCTGGGTTTTTTCAGTGAGTACACAAACTCCCTTCTTGTAAACTGAAGTGTTTTGCTGATTATTTTGTCAGTTGATGTAAATTAGTTGCACGCTAGAGAGATGGTAAAAGTTCAGATGGTGTGTATGATTTTTCTTCACCTTCTTTGCTCTCCTTGTAAGATTCAAACGCTTTTTATTTGCTTTCTCACATTATCTGGATTTTGATTTGTTGTGTATAATAATCTCTTATTTGATAATCTTATTTGATAATCAAATATTTGGGAGGCAAGATTATCACAGAAGGTACTAAAAAAAAAGACGAGGGATGGGGAGGCAGGGAGACAGCTAGGCTTGACAATATTAAGTGCTGATCATGGGATTAAAACTGTCTTAAAAAGGACTAAGCTTTTGTAACGGCTTATATAAAAATATTTTAACTGTGTGGGGTTTGGGTGGGAGAATGAACAACTAGCTATACAGGGATTGTGTTTATATTGGACTCCAGTTTATATTGCTGTGATTCTGATGTTCTGATACGGCCTCGGGGGCAGTTTCCCATTTGTGAGGTGCAGCTGTATCCCTTACTATTAGCATTCAGAAAGAATCTAAAAACATTCCTGTTTACCATTTGGTGGCTGAAAGATATGGTTATTGGCAACCAAGAAATTATTTTATAGAAGTTTAAAATATCCTTTTTTATTTTTAATTATATTTTTGAAACTATTTTGTATGCCTTCTTTGGCGGGAAGGGCAGGACATACATTGGAATAAATAAATAACCGTGCTTATCAAAACGAGAAATCCATCACAGAGACATAGCTGTGGCTTAGGATGCTGGTAGTGGTGTGAATCTTGCTGTGTAATCTTATGCCTGTCTACTCAGAAGTAAGTCTCATTGAATTCATGTGCCACAATATGCATTGGGTTTTGAAGCACAGAGCTAGCAAAACTGAATGAAAAGGAAAGGATTCCTAGGTAGGCATATATATGAGGCATATATGAGTGCCATGTATAAGTTGTTCGTGTTTTTGACAATTCATTAATTCCTTGCCTCTGGACGTAGGAGTTGTATGGAAACTCATTCTCAGTATAAATGTCACAGGCATTTTGGTTCTCAGCCCAGAGACAGTGTTTTCAGTGCCACCACCTTAAACATTATTCATAAACCAGGTGCTTTGGAAACAAAATATGTACTGATTGCTTTTACCAGATTTACAAAGCAATCCTATGCATGTTTGTTTTCATGTGCCAATGTGTTTGATAAGGCTTACTTCCAGGAAAAAGTATGCATCCAATCCCATATGTTATACCCATTGACCTGGGAGTAAGCTCCATTAAACTCAGTGAGACTTACTTCTGAGTAGATAGGTGTAGAATTGTGCTATAAGGCCAAAGTCCTCCACACACTTACTAAAGAGTAAGCCTCTTTCTATAAAATGGAATTCATTTATAACTGAACATTCATTGGATTGTGCTGTTAGAACCATTACAGAAATAACCAGTATACAATTCAGAGTGTGTTTTTATACATAGAAAAGTTATTAAAAGCACTACAAAACCACCATTAAAATGACTAGCTTCTCCACAAATTTCTTAACAACTACATAGGCCTGTTGGCAATATATATATATACAGTATCTATATCTTTAAATGTGATATAAAATGTGAAAAGCAAAGATCACTTCCGAATCGCCGATGAAAATATGTTCCACAGCATGAAATGAAGCACCCGATTTGTGGTTGAGGCCGGTCAGCCCTCTGAAACACAGGGGACAACTAACTCGTTGCCTCTGTAACACGGCCTCTATAACACGAGGGACAACTTGTTGCAGCTAAGTTGTAAATACTTTTAAAAGAAATAGCTACACTAAAGCATAAATGCATTTGTTACATGCATTATGTCATTTGTACTAGCCAGAAGAAGTGTTTCCCACTATTATGTAATGCATAAAAATTAAAGCTGGCATTGAGCAGAAAAAACCCACAACTGAACAGCTCCCATTCTTCATTCAGAAGCTTGTTCTATATTAAGCAGCACTGGTCCTTTGCAGGATATGCCAGCTAATCCCAAATTATCTGTTAGCATTCCCCTGAAATGAGGCCTTTCACAGAAATTCTGTTGTATAATGCAAGTACAAAGTCTGTTGCACCTGTATCCTTGTACATCTTTTTTGTATATAGAAAAACATGGGCAATAGAAGGGTTTTATAACTTGGAAAGCTGATGCAAAATCAAATAACTTTGGGTTTCCTTTAATTTAAGAGCGACAGCATTCATCTTTCAAGTAAAGATGTACTGAAGTAAATACATAGTATAGTCACACACCTTCTGAGTGATTCCTTCATAGTTTGAATGTAAAACATGCATCCAAGCACCTATTGCTGTTCAGTCACCAGGTGACCAGTAGCCCAATATGCCCATCATTAAGGGCATTGGAGCACTTACTGTGAGAGGCCTTTTGTGCAATTCACCCAGAAGAAGCTGCTGATTTGGACATTGGTCCATCTAGTGCAGTCTTTGTCTACACCAACTGGGATTGACCCTGGGACCATCTGCTTGCAAAGCAAGCGCTCTACCGCTACAGCTCATCCACCTCAACCATCTAATTCTCTATTTCCACAGAATATTTATGATGTCCCCCTTTCTCCCCTTCCACTTCTTATGTCCCTGCCACATCTGCTTCAAAGTCGTTCTAATCTTTGGCTCATTAATATAACATGTTCTGCTTTGTTGTAATACAGGCTTCCTCAACCTCGGCCCTCCAGATGTTTTGAGACTACAATTCCCATCAACCCTGACCACTGGTCCTGCTAGCTAGGGATCATGGGAGTTGTAGGCCAAAAACAGCTGGAGGGCCGAGGTTGAGGAAGCCTGGTCTAATATATGCTAGAGCCCTAGCTCAACAAAACACTTAGCTCCAATGGTGACTTAGTTTAACCTTCATTAGTTAGACAAACCATGTGCCATCTTACAGACTAGCAAGCAAGCTGTGGCTTGTTTCTCCAAAGGTTGGCTTGTTTTTCAGCTGCTTTTGCCTTCTGCTCTTGTCCCAAGGATTGGGGTGGTCAAACAAAGAATGATTAAGCAAGGTTGTTGGGTTCAAACAGAACACTAAGTTCTAGTTACACTTAGTATCGGCCATGGTTTGTAAACCAACAAGAAATTCATGACTTTATTGTTTGGTGGGAGGAAACCAACTATGGTTAGTAAGCTAGGCTGGGTTTGCACATTCAAACTAATAATAGTTTGTGATCTTTGCATAAAGGGTGGTATATGATCTTTGCATAAAGGGTGGTATATAAATTTAATAAATATTAATAAGTTAAGTTGAACAAAGCATGCCTTAGTTTTATGTGTGAACAGTCCTCTTGTTATACTCTCACCTAATAATTAGTAGCTTTCGTTGACAGTCAATTTATTCTCATTATAATACATTATAATGCTGGCCTATACTTCCATTTGGCATTCAGACTGTATGTTAAAAATACTATTTTTTTGAATACAGAATGAAATAACATCTTGCTCTACAAAAGTGAGACTCTGGGAAGTGGGTATGAAAGTATGGTTTTATTCTCCGATGGACATTTTTAGATTGGCCAGGACAAACTTAAAAGCACTCCACTTTAAACCATGTTGAAAGCTATCTCATACTTTTGGGCATTCAATATAACCATTTGGATAATACATCTAGTCAGTATATGAGCAGAAGGGATTCGTGCCATAAGACTCTGAGAATTTTAAAGAAGGCAGAAAGGAAGAAAATATAGGCCAAATATAATATTTCCCCCCGTTAAGTGTAAAAATATTGCTTCTGACTCTTCGGAATAAAGTTGGTCATCACACTTCTGTAGAATGTTGTTTGCAGAATACAGGGCATCGTTTTAACTTCTTAGCAAAGGTAGAAGTTAGAGTTTCACCTTTTTCTCTCCACTGTTTAAATAGCTTGCTTTTTCAATTGGTCATGCATTTGTTTTTCCTCTGAAAAATTTGGCAACTACATGGTACTGTTTATGCTGGCAGTAAACAAATAGCTATAATTCTTTCACATTGTCAAAAGTAATGGTTTTTTGAGTTAAACAGTTAATACAAACTTGAGTTTCAAAATATTATCTTATGTATTGAATGGGTTTCGGTTTCCAAACTCAAGACCTGCTTTTCGGTTCTATGTCTTAATACCATCTCTGCAAGTAACTTCATCTGAGGATGCAGTGGAATTTTAATTTGCAAGTCTTATGTTTCTTAATATTGAGGTTTGGTTGTCTCTCAATAGTGCTGTTGTTTAGCTGAAAAGGATGCAACACACCTTACCAAAGTCATCTCCCATTAGCCAAGTTACAGTGTTATTTAATACACACAAAGTTTATCATATATGATTAGCCCATTTAAGTTAGTATCATCTTAATTGTCCATAAAGGTACTGATATTGTCTCTTCACATCTTTGTTGGCAAGTTGTTTTTTAAGAGCATTACGAATCTCTTGAGGGGTAGATGAGCACCATTTCCTCCCTACCCTCACAGCCAAAGGATGTACAGCAGCAGAATATTTTGGGGTAAGATAAGGGGAGGCCAATATGTTCTGCTTCCTCCTGAAACCCCCCTAGGTCCAGGCAGATGCTAGGACTGATACACATACACTCCTCCCCTTTAAATAGATATAAGGCAGTGTCAGGACTTATCCAGAAGAAAATTTTCCCATTCCCTCCTCCATCACAATTTTATTGATTGGGCACAGGTTTTCAGATTGGTATTAAAGATGCATCTATGCCTTCATTACATCCTTACTTTATATAAGGTATAAAGTGCAATTAATTCCCAAACCAGTATCCATGGGGCAAACAATACATTATACACAGATGGGTATAACAAAAAACAGATGGTTTTGTTTGCTAAGCGGGGGAAAAACAGCCTGGGGAGGCCGCAGTGCTGAACAGAAAATGGTGCTTGTCCATTGACTATTGCCCAAATCAAAATTCCCACTGCAGTGGGAAAAGTTGCAGGTACACTTACCTAACTATAGTTTACTCCTTGGTAAAGTGCACTGCATCCTTGGTTTTGTCAGTAGCAAAGATTGCATTTCAAATTTCCGGAGTGCATTCAGTTTAAGAAGCATCAACAAATATTTCATGTCCAGTAAATTTTGGTAGAGTTCTTAAGATCAAATCCTTTATAATGGTCTGGAAGCAGTTTATATGAATCACTTTTAAGAGCCTGTTTATGACTAAACAAGCTTTGGTAGTACATGGAAAAAATTGGAAAATGGGCTATAAAGATATTTCAGAGTAGTGTTTCTGTTTTATTTTAAGTGATATACAATCGTAAGATGGTTTCTTTCCTTGCTTCCGTTAAGTGTCCTTAGCAATTTAAACATTGGTGCAATGAAGTAGATTAATTCTGAGTTTTCTTTTCCTGGATAAATGATTAGGATCTTCTCCATCAAGTATTGGCAGGTTTTGAAAAGCATACAGGAAAAAAATACATTAAACTAATTTCAGAGGAAAATGCAGAGAGACAGGAATCATTTATCTAATGCTTTTTGTTTGCTTTATGATATATTTATTTCATAAAATTCTCAAACAGCTTGACTGCAGAAAACAAAAAGATAAAGCAATAAAATTATCACTTAGAAGGATTAACAATAAGAATTTAAGACATTTGAAAAGTTGAAATAACAGCAGTAGACTGAAAGCAGAACAGAACTGACATCAACTTTCTTAAACAATTGAATAGGCTTGTCTAAACAAAAATGTTTTTAGCAGGCATTGAAAAATGTACAGTGAAAGCTGCTGGTCTAGTATCAATAGGCAAGGAGTGTAGGTGACGCCACACTAAAATATCAAACTCTGACTGAAATCACCTACAGGCAATTCCCCACTCCTGCGTGTTCGAGGTTCACAAGCATGCCGTTTTTGGCGCCGAAAGGCGATGGAGCAGGGGCAGGGCAAGAATGGGGTGGGGCAGAACAGGGGGATGCCCATTTGCGTGCAACCTGGTGCAGCAGCCGGGAACAGAACCCCCACATAAGTAGTGATTCTCCTTTACTTATCGTAGACAGATTGCATCCTAGTGCTATTTTGAACCGTTTTGGAGGTAAAATGTAAATGCCCTGCATATTTGTGTTAGGTCAACACTTGGTACAAATTAGTATGAATCGTGTTACAGTTACTAAGTTTGCAGTTTTGAAGTTCCAAATGTGGAGGAATCTTTTAATGTTTGATGCATTACTGTATTTTAATATTGTGTTGGAAGCCGCCCAGAGTGGCTAGGGAAGCCCAGCCAGATGGACGGGGTATAAATAAATTATTGTTGTTGTTGTTGTTATTATTTTTATTTATTTATTATTATTATTATTTCTGAATTCTATAGTGCAATAGGTTGGGTCACATGGTTGGGGTTATTCAAAGCCGTTGCAGCTGCCCTTCAGAGTGACCCATGGATGACAGCTCACACTTTGTGGGAATTATTTGAACATTGACATTGTCTTTCTTCCTATCCAGTCAAATTGCTGCTTCAGGCAGAAGAGAGAGGAGTCGTGTCAATCAAAGGTGTGTGTGCAAACCGTTTCCTTTCTATGAATGAAGATGGCCGGTTGTTAGCACTGGTAAGCAAATGCTATCGTTTCTTTCTCCCTCTCGTATTAGGGTGGAGCTAGATGTCATGGAATGCCTTTAATGCTTTTTAAAGGTTCTCAGAATTTGGTGCACTTACAGGAGAACAAAGCTCCACCTGTAGGCATTAATTAATACCTTTCTTGGACTTCTACTGTGGTACAGTGGAACCTTGACTTTCAAACGTAATCCGTTCCGGAAGACCATTTGGCTTCTGAAACGTTTGAAAAATGAGGATCAATGGGCTGCAAAGTAAATGGGGGAAAAATGAAAAACGTGCCTCGGAAGCCATTCGACTTTTGAGGAATGTTCAGAAACTGGAGCACTTACTTCCGGGTTTTCAGCGTTCGGGAGCCGAAACGTTCGAGAACGGAGGCGTTTGAGTTCCAAAGTTTGACTGTACTTCCATTTTGGGGCTATCTTTGATGGCCAGGGTAAAGCAATATTTTCTTTAAGTATATTTTAGCATTTACATCACCATTAGTGTGGGTTAGTAATGGAAGTCAGTAAATAAAAATATGGTAGTAAATACACTGGCGGAATCCAGAGATAATTGTGCTTAAGTCTAATCAAAATCAGTAATGTGCATTTTCCAGGATCTTTTGTATTAGAAATTTTTCAGTTTGCATCACAAAAATTCTGGTGCCCTTGAGGATAATCTGATTTAGCATGCTTATTTTCCTTGTTTTGAGTAAACAAAGTTAAAAACTTCGAAACTGCAAAGCTTGCCTAATAATGTATTTGCATCCCTTCATTATTATTAATTAATTTATTGACACTTTCTGTGGAAAAAATAAAGCCCTGGAAAAATTTTCCACCCCACATCCCTGATTGAAATGGGCAAATTGTAGTTTGTGCCCAATTAATTTCAATGGGACTGACAGCACAACAGTATACATGTCCACTCAGAAGTATCTTCCATTACCTTTGCATGTAATACTAATCCAGGATATGCACAAGGGGTGTGCATTTGCAGACAGCCCTATTCATAAAACAAACCAGGATTCAACGCTTACCATAGTTTCCTGTTACATGCAAACCAGAAAGTACTGTTAAAGGCTTCAAAACAAGCCAGGATATTAAGCCAGTTTAAACCATGGCTTCGTATCCTGGTCTGTTTTGAAGCTTCAGGTTTGCATATTATGGAGTGCTGAATCCTGACTTGTTTAGTTGCTTGTGTGAAGAGACTAGAGGAGGGCTTCCTATAGGAGCACACAGTACGTATCTGTGAACCATCCTAAGATTTACGGATGAAGGGCAGTAAACAAAATTTAATTTAATAAATAAATAAATATCCTGTCTTACTGAACTAGGATTTTTGGTTTAGCATTCCATGTAAATGCAGCCACTGATTTCAGTGGAATTTACACTTAAGGAAGTGTGTTTAAGTCTGCAGACTCACTTACCTTATCTCTATTAAGGGTGGACAGTTAATGTGTATAAAAAATAAATATTTTCTATTCCTTATTACATAAGGCAGTGTTGACCTTTGATCAGGAAATTAGACAGCTAGTTTACAAAAAGCTGTTTGGTTAAATCTTTTTGTAAACTTGCTCTCTAATTTGGAAGTAATATTTGGAAGTTTTCATTTATGTGGGTGTGGAATCTATGGGAGCTTCAAAAATAAAATAAAATAGTGTTCTGATTGTATATGTGTATTATCCTTTTGCTAAATGGGTGTGAACGCTGATCAAGTCTTAAATACTTCTGATTAGACTATTTCGTGACAGTAACAGACTATGAATAATGTTTTCTTCCTTCATTTTCAGAAATACATAACAGATGAATGCTTCTTTTTTGAACGCTTGGAATCTAATAACTACAATACATATCGATCTCGTAAACATAGTGATTGGTATGTTGCACTGAAACGAACTGGGCAGTACAAACTCGGACCAAAAACTGGACGAGGACAGAAAGCTATCCTTTTCCTTCCGATGTCTGCCAAGAGTTGATTTTAGTGGCAGAGTCTATAAAATATACTACAGCAGTGGTAAACTTCCGCTTTGCCACAAGACAGAAAAATGTGACCAAATATTTGCCAGGACTTGCAGATTGATTGTAGAACTGTGTATGTTTTAAGCCTTCTAACTGTTTTAATTCCTGGAACCATATATGTATGTGAATGTGTCGTGCTGGAACACCAATGCACCAGCTTGTTTCCAACTTGATGGTTTGGGGGTAGAGTTAAAAATATATATTATTTGGGCCATTCAAGATGAAAGGGGATTAAAAATGTGCATAGCTAGAGAAACATTAGCATTTCAAATGAAATCACATATATTATCTTGTTAGAAGGTAGAAAAGGGAATTTAATTTGGAACAGAATATACGTATATTTTAGTACAAGGGATTATTTTTTTCTAAGCCAAAAAACAACAACACTAAATGTATTTGCTAACCTGTCATGTTTCTATAATTCTCTGGCAGCTCTCTGTGGTACAGCTTATAGAAAAGGCCTGTGTACACAGATGGAAATTCTCTCATGGTTAAATCGATTTTATCAAACCCTTCCCTATACCCATAAAGAAGCAATCTAGCAATACTGCTGGTGATTGGAGTACTGTCTGATGTCTTGGCAAGCTCAGCTAGGTCCATCCACTCACACCTCAGGCACTCCTGTTGGCATAAACTGATTTTGAAAGAGGAAGGCTGCATTCGGCAGATGATGTACATATCTGACTTGCCAAAGGCTCCCGGGTGTCTGTGTTGCTGCCGTATGCTTAGGAGGGACTTGAATTCTGACTTAATGCCAGTCTCCTCGAAGACTTCTCGAACTGCTGTGTTCCCTAAGGAGGAGGAAAAGAAAGACTTCCTTTTTTTAAAAGCATTAACTGTAATTCTCGCCTCCATCTTCTCTCTCGCTTTGCCATTAGATTTTCAGTTGTGGTAAACATGCCTTCAACAGCACGACCCCTCCCTCTGTTAGACTGAGTGAAAAATATACCCCCCCCCAAAAAAAAACGCTCTCCACAAAATACTTTGGTTGTAGATGTTATAAAAGCACTATTGCAGGTGTTTTAATTTGAAATGCAATGTATATGAAACCACCTTATACCAAACAAAGCAATTGCTGTCAAAAGTTTTCTGTGCTGTTAAAAAACAGAGCTACTGCATTTATGATTAATCCTAGGTATGACCTGAATCATAAAACTGTAGAGTTGGAAGGGACCACTAGGAACATCCTAGTCCAGCCCCACAAAATGCAGGAATAGTTTGCCCAACGTGAGGCTCAAACCCACAACCCTGAGATTTAAGAGTCCCATGCTCTACCGACTGAGCTATCTCAGAGCTTCAAAACACAACCTTGGCCTTGAATACAGGCAACATTAATAAATTTCTTCATTTCTGCTATGTAGAACTTACATTTTGGAAATGTGTTTGTGGCTCTAAAAATAATTTTAAAAAGCCCAGTCCAGCAAATGCATAATTAGGAATTATGAAATTAGGTATATGTCATGTGTAATTATTAATCACTCTGTGATTTTAATCATGGGTGGTATACAGTATCAATGTCCATAAGTAAACTGAAATAAATGGGTTGTTACAGTGGCACTTACAATTATAAGCCCATGTGGAAGACAGAGCCAATCCTTCCAAGTAGTAAGTAGCCTCTTATTGCAAGAGTTCATTGTGGATTTAAGAGTGATCTAGCAATGGCATTACTGACACTACAATCGTACCTTGGGTCCCGGATGCCTTGCGACTCGAACATTTTGGCTCCCAAATGCTGCAAACCTGGGAGTGAGTGTTCTGGTTTGCGAATGTTCTTTGGAACCTGAATGTCTGATGCGAATTCAGCAGCTTCCGATTGAGTGCAGACAGCTCCTGCAGCCAATCGGAAGCTGCGCCTTGGTTTTCTAACATTTTCAGAAGTCAAAAGGACTTCCTGAACGGATTCCATTTGACAACCAAGGTATAAGATAATTTATGGCCCTAGAGTTATGTCTCCCATTCAAATGTTCAAGTAGGCTCCTCATTTGTTCGGAGTTTGTTCCCTGTTCTGAGTTTCTTTCATTTGAGGCCAAGGAAGTCGGCAGATATTAAAATGTAAGATTCTGAATTAATTCCCTTAGCCGGCCTTACAGGGGCTGCTTAATTCCCTCTAAAAGATTGGTGATCATGACACTCTTCCCTTCCTACATATGCTGTTTCCCCTCTCTTTCAAATCTGGAGATATTTAAGGTTAGCATTAATTCTGCACAAACGTTTTTCCTAGCTGTATTTAGCATGAAACCATTTTAGAAGCTTGGTTCTGCTGGGTTTGCAAACCATGGTTTGGCCTACAGGTTTAGAAGCAGGTTTGCAAACCATGGTTTGGCTTACAAAAATATCAGGGCAGCCACATTTATTTTAAAATAATGACATTATAACGTTCACATC
Source organism: Podarcis erhardii (assembly GCF_964252035.2). NCBI lineage: Eukaryota > Metazoa > Chordata > Lepidosauria > Squamata > Lacertidae > Podarcis > Podarcis erhardii. Next base: position 51,198,613 of record NC_138512.1, on the reverse strand, counting down.
ATTGTAACAAAATTTGCAACAGTCTGCCTTGAACATCATCTGATACAAAGGCACCACAAACCTTGAGAAACAACATAGTAAATTTTAAATAGGAGTTGCCCCTGCGCACAATCCATGCCATATAGCAAAATGTGAGTTGCACAGTACATGCTGATTGTTGATGCGTTAGCAAAATGTTGGCTGACTGCTTTGCTGTGCTACCAAATTGCTATTCTCTCTTTAGTATGTTGATTCATACCATTGTTTTCCACCTTGCAGACAAAGTATATTTTGTGAGATTAACATATCTATTCAGAAATAGGTCCTGTTGAGTTCAGTGGGACTTATTCCCAGGTAAAGGTATAGCCTAGGCTGGTAGGCTACAAAGTATGCTCACTTAACCAAAAATCAGTTTCACTGAAATCAAGATATGCTTCCAGTGTAACTAAATACTAAGTTAAGTATGTCATGACTAGATTAGTAAATTAAGACAGTTTTCACTGAGTTATTCTTTTAGATATAAAATCATGCCATGCCTTGCGTATATAAATTAAGAAAAATTACTTATTAGGAATAAGGATGCAAACAATTTTGATGTACTATAGGATTCGTCATTTTACCTACTTACAGCCAGAAGTTCCCATTTGCCATCAACAGGTTTCAAGGAAATTGCAGGCCTGATGACTTGGGAGGTGAGGAACCTTATGTAATTACCGAAATACTTACCAATATCTTCACCGGGTTCAGACAATCCTCCTGGAAATTTCCATGCATTTATTGTCTTAACAGGGGAATAAAAACAACCATATGGTTAATCTGTTTCCTTTGACAAGACACCAGAAATAAATTGCTGCCTCTCTTGACTGGTCCTTTCTTTTGTTTTTGCAAATGTGATCACCAAAATACAATTAGGTGTCTACGTGTTTTGCAATATAATAGACATATAGTAGATGTCTATTATATTGCAAGAAAACATACACTGATTTGTCTGATGACTGTTAGATGGTTTATACTTGCAACATTGCTGCTCATTAACAGTTTTTAAAAGCTGCTATAGGTAATTATATTCTGTAGCCACAATCCAATGCTGAGTTAGGCACGTTTAAGCCTATGGCCTTAAGTGCACCTAACTCTCTGTTGGACTGGAGCCTATGTAATCTAATATTTAATCATGTATACTCTACTTCAATGTTTGCAAACATCAGTACATTTTCTAAACAGTGATTGACTGTAGTACTGTTCTATACTGCACTGGCTATGAATTTTACTTTTGTGTCTGTAATAACCAATGTGCATCACATCATTTTTGGTTATGAAGCTGAAAAATAAAGCTGAAGTTCTTGTGTGCCAGCTGATGAATCATGTGCTTGTGTAATTTTTAAAAACCAAAATGGATAAAGGTTTTTTACCAGCGTGGTGTGATACCTACTGCTAATGACATTTGTTTCAAAGAAGGACAGGTATATTGAATGCATTGCTTTGATTTACATATTTCTGATTATCTTTCCCATTTTTGTTAGATCAGCTTCAGATTAATGTTGGGGGGGGGGCTGAGTGTTTCCTAAAGCAGTAGTATCCTTCCAACTCACTTAGTCAGTGCACAGTAAGAGAAGGAAAACTTTCTGTAGTCATAAAAAATAAAAAATAGTCCACTAGCACCATTTTTTTTCTTTTTTTTCATTTTTGTATAATACCTAAAAGGTGTTTCAACCTTGGATGCAAAAATGAAAATGTACATACCAGAACAAACTTAGTCTATAACAGTGATGGCCAAACTTGTCCCTCCAGCTGTTTTCGGACTACAACTCCCATCATCCCTAGCTAACAGGGCCAGTGGTCAAGGATGATGGCAATCTACCTGAATCTAGAATTTCTGTAGTCAATTAGTTGGATCCAGTGTTTGTTGCACACAGCCCACACTGAAACCAACCATTGTTTAGTTGTGAATGACATGTCCAATTGATTTCAATGGGATCTAAGTGCAGCTAATTGCCAATGTTTTGTATGCTCTCTCCCTGTCATGGTGAAGGCTCCTGCCACGAAGTATGAGCAAGGGTTGGAGGGAGAGGAGCATGCTCAGGTATTTCACTGACACTGTGCATGGGGTTTCTGACCACCCTGCCCCTGCTCATTTTGCTCTCTAGCAGCAGTACCGCGACTGGCAGGGATTCTCTAGGCAAACAGTGGGAACCTCCAGTTTGCAGGCCAAGCACAGGCTTTCAGACCTCTCTATCTGGCTCTCAGGACTCTCTCCAAACCATGAAGATCCCATCAGCTCTGCTGTGCATTCACTTGACTGGATGTATCCTTGAACCATCATCATGCCTCTTGCCCAGATAAGAGACAGGAGTCTGGCTTTTGCATGGGTAGAAATAGCCTATTGGATAAAAATAGGAGTTGCATCCCTTTCTTTTGCCTCTGCCCCCATCTACATGTGACCCCTGGAAGGACCTGAAGGACACCGGTCCTGAAAGACCTACATTGGCTCCCAGTACGTTTCTGAGCACAATTCAAAGTGTTGGTGCTGAGCTTTAAAGCTCTAAACGGCCTTGGTCCAGTATATCTGAAGGAGCATCTCTACCCCCATCGTTCAGCTGAGGTCCAGCTCCAAGGGCCTTCTGGCAGTTCCCTCACTGCGAGAAGTAAGGTGTTACAGGGAACGATGCAGAGGGCCTTCTTGGTAGTGGCGCCTGCCCTGTGGAACGCCCTCCCAGCAGATGTCGAAGAAATGAACAAGTATCTGACATTTAGAAGACATTTGAAGGCAGCTCTGTTTAGGGAAGTTTTTAATGTTTGATCCTTTATCGTGTTTTTAATATTCTGTTGGGAGCCACCCAGAGTGGCTGGGGAAACCCAGCCAGATGGGTAGGGTAATAATAATAATAATAAGGTTGCCCAAGGGGGGATTAACCCTGGCGCTCAAAAGGGGTCCCCACCTCAGCTCTAGGCAATGCATCTTGGTCACTTTTGCTGTTACTTCCCCATCTCCATGGGATAAGCAAGTGTGTGTGTGAGAGTGACCTTCTGGCTTCCATAATGCAGCAGGGGCCATACTACAGAAAACTGCCTGTCCCATCAGAAGAAAAGAAGAAGAAGAATTTGGATTTGATATCCCGCTTTATCACTACCCGAAGGACTCTCAAAGCGGCTAACATTCTCCTTTCCCTTCCTCCCCCACAACAAACACTCTGTGAGGTGAGTGAGGCTGAGAGACTTCAGAGAAGTGTGACTGGCCCAAGGTCACCCAGCAGCTGCATGTGGAGGAGCGGGGAAGCGAACCCGGTTCACCAGATTACGAGTCCACCGCTCTTAACCACTACACCACATTGGCTGAGATGAGGGGATGAAAGCAGAGTGCAGAGAAACTCCCACCCCTGCTTCACAGCATATTAATGGGTTCTTCATTAATTTACATACAAAACCAATTGGCGGGTAACCTATTTTGTTTCATGGGCGTTTAGACTTTGCTTTTCATGGCTGGAAACTGTTTTGCATTTTAATGCTCTTCAGCCCTGATGTCACATATGCAGCTCTTAACACAGTGCAGGTCACCGTTACACAAATACATAGACTTTGAACTTTCAATACATTTGGCCACACCACTGGAATCTAAAGTGCTGTGAAGTTTCTAAGCACACTGTTTCTGAATCTAAAAGTAGCTGCTGGCAAATTTCAAGCAATTTTTTTTATTATTTTTTTTTAAGGCAGAAAGCCAAATCCTTAACAAGTACAATATGGTTCTTCATAAACTCGCTCTCCCTTGCTTAAAAAGTGTGTTTTAAAACGTATTTTTGGAGGAATTGTTATTTCTTGAATCTATTAATATTATATTCTCCATCGCCCATCAGATATCCAGAAAAGAGTGTTATTTTTTCCAAATTGGGATGTGTGAATTTTCCTGTGCTGCAAACTGTATAACTGTAGCCAGTTAACAGCTTACAATTTGTGTGCCAAACTTAAGCATTAACCTGGCAATTTGTCAAAAAGCAGGCAGTTTTACATTACTTGCTACATTGGAGGATTTGTCCTTGAACTTTTGAATTACAAATGAAACATATAATTCCTGCCTTTCCATTAATTAAATGTGCTGTATAGCTAGCATGAGTTGAAAACTAATCGTACAGCTAAGACAAAGAAAAAGCAATTATTCAACCAGAATATCAGAAGGTAACTGAAAATAAGCAAGACCTTATAGAAAACAATAGAAATAAATGCTTCCTGGTATATATAATTTGGTTGCTGACTGAGAATTTTTAACTATCCCAGCATTTTTTTAGTACAGGTAATAAATAGTTTTAAGATACGGTATAAAGTTCTTAAGAGTTTTATATTTCAATTTATTATTTCTATGCCGTTCTTAACGTATCTTTCATCAGTTATACTTTCCACTGAATTTAAGATACATAGCTGGATCCTCAAACTGTTAAGGTTTAATTCACCAAGTTATTGATTCATATCTACCTTAGATTTGTAGTGAGTGGAGGCAATTATCCTGTGATGGATATTCAGTGGCTGCCTTCCAGTTCCACATTACAGAAACCACCACGACCACAACTAACACTTGTGCTTTGGCAGGTTCAGCTATGAGGCCAAGCAGCGAAGTGTATATGTGCAGTTTAAATAATCTGGCAAGCCCTATGAATAGTGGTCTATTCTTGTTATCAGCTCAGATGTGTAATTTATTGCTGTGCTGGGGCTATAAATGCATCATGATGTTGCAGACAAAACACGCCGCTGTTTGGAAAAGAACCCACAGTGGTCACAGTATAACATGGGGATAAGTGGGTTTAAACCCCATGATTGACAATCCCAAAGGGCCAGGGTGCCTAACACTGCTGAATCATGGCTGGTGCTGGTACCAGGTTTGATGAAGCCTTAGACAAGACACCCTCGCTTGGGTAGGGCCCCCTCAAAGCTTACTGGGAAGTGGGAATGGGTGGCAGCGGTGAAAGCATCATGCTCTTGTACTTCCTTGGTCCTGTGCTATAAAGAGAAGTATGGGGTGAGGCATCCACAGCCACTATTATCTACCCAATGCCTAGCACTCCTTTGCTCCACCTCCAATGTGTGTGTTGGGGGCGACAATCAGAAACTTTTGGGGTAAGAGAAGCAGTGGTAAATGTAGCTGTCTGGCCCAGAACCTTTATTTATAGTGCCAGGCCATACAAGCATGTGATGGGCCCTTCTGGGGCCCTAGTATTTGCCCCACCTGATCATGGCTATTGGCTTTACCTGGTTTCAACTACAACTATCCCGGTTGCATAGCAGAAAATCCTCTTGGATATGGTGCTGGCAGTTGTGATCGCAATGTCAGTCCAATCCTTTTCCTCTCAGGCCCCATTTTCCTAGCAAAGGGGTGGTTCAGCCACTACTATCCACCATCTGGTGCCTTCTCTGCATGACTAATGTGAGTACGTCATCAAACGACCTCATGATGGGTGGGTATCTCTTGATGCTTGAGCGTGGGTTACAATGACTACGTTACATTGGCTTCAGCCCCAGGATAACCCAACACAGTAATATTGTAGGGGCCATAAGACTGATAAGACGTCAGTATACCTGAAGGAGTGTCTCCACCTCCATCGTTCAGTCCGGACACTGAGGTCCAGCACTGAGGGCCTTCTGGCGGTTCCCTCACTGCAAGAAATGAGGTTACAGTGAACCAGGCAGAGGGCCTTCTCGGTCGTGGTGCCCGACTTGTGGAACGCCCTCCCATCAGATGTCAAAGAAATAAACAACTATCTAATGTTTAGAAGACATCTGAAAGTTGGAAAGTAGGAAAGTTTTTAATGACTGATGTTTTATAATTTTTTTACGTGTTGTAAGCTGCCCAGAGTGCCTGGGGAAACCCAGCCAGATGGGTGAGGTATAAATAATAAATTATTATTATTATTATTATTATTAGTTAAATCTCATTCAAGTCCATAGGTCTAAATTAGATTCAACACATGTATGCCAATGCAATTGACTCATGCATTGTAGCTTTAAGTCATGTACAATTCAACATGGGTTACTGCTTATGGAGTGAATTGTACAGACTAGAGTTACTCTGCCAGTTTTGGCTGCCTTGCTGTCTCTGCTAAAACTTTTAATAAATTCTCTTCAAGCAAATTACAGCAGACGCCCAGTAGCTTATTTTTAAAACCTCAAATGTAGCTTGCTTTTTTTCCAAAAATACCAAGAGAAATTAGGCTGCTCCTCGCAGCTTAATGGTTTAAATTTTTCTTCAGTTTCCATCCTAGATTCTACCAAACCCATCTACTCCCTGTAATTCTGTCTGTAACATCCCGTAATGGCTATGAAACATTTAAAGGCACAAACAAGATATGTTCAACTTGATCCAATGCATTATTACTCAGAAGTGTTCCACTGTGGTGGTCAGTGGGACACTGGGGAGTGAGAATGCATAACACTTCACTTTTAATGTACACTTGCTGATTATCTGTTAATTTAACAAATGGCTGAATTTCAACCCACCAAATAGTGTGTGAAGGCTCCACAAACTGAAAAAACAAAACCCACTCAAGCCTTAAGTTCAAACAAAAGATTATGAAGATAACATCAATGACTTAAAAGGAAAAGCAAAAGCAAAATGCCAGCATGAAAATCCAGTAAAACTCACAGTAAAACTACAGATTGTTTAGGAACTTCCAGAACTGAATTACCCTTTCTAAATATAGTTAGCTGATGAAAAAGTATTACTTCAGACCATTGCTATCCCAACTAATCATTGGCAAAAACAATGATCACAGAGATGATCTACACTCAAAAGTATTGGCCTTTGTCATTTTGTCACTACAGATGGAAGCGAATAAAATTAACTTTTAACCATTACATGATATAAAAGACAAACAGGCTTGTTAATACAATTCACTACATTCAAGTCAAAGGGCTGGATCTTGATAAAGGCCAGAGGAAGAAATTCTGGTGGTGGCACTGTTCTGCAAAATGCTGGGCAAGAGCAAGTGGAAGACTTAGCGCAGACATTGAGCAAGGACGCATCTTGAGATGGTGTGCAAGGTCTTATGCACAAGACTTGTGCCAAAACCTTCCAGCAAGCGGAAGTATGTCTCCAGCACCAAATTATTTCTTCTAGATAATGTGAAAGACTTACTTTATTCCTGTCCTGTACGACCAATACTTTCCCAGTGTGGACATCTAATACAGCACCTGTTGGAGAAAGAATATTTTCTGTATCCTTTGATTTTTAATGAAGAACCAATGATCGAATGTTATATTCAAAGCACTGGATGTTCTTTAAGGGAAGAGGGGGAAATTAAGGGTGATTCTTTAGAGAAAAGATACCATTGGAAATGCCATCTCTCATGACGAAACCAATATAGTGATCACTTCCCCAAATCTGAAACAAGTGGCTCAGGTGTTTCTTAGTTATGAGGCTGATGATCCACAACCCTGTCAAAATGTGCCTGCGTGTGCCTGATCTTTCCACTCTGCATCAGTTTTGCCCTCTGTCTCTCTGCCCACCTTACCCAAAATTTAAAGCCTCTTAATGGACAGGCAGTGGCTTCTGAATGCATGTTTAGCCACTGACTTCTGTGGGCTGCCTGCATGTTACGTTTTAATCCTGCATTTTTGAAGGACAATGAGATTACATTTATGAAGGCATATAGACTCCAAAGCAAAAGTATTTCCATATGCACGCTTAATAAACTAATCACACTTTTATGTGTGGGAGGAATGGTTTATAAATGAAACAGCAACCCTGATGTAACATTCTGAAAGGACATTCCTTAGGAAATTAGTCATAAGTCTTCTGCCCTATGCCATACAATGATATGACTTTGTCCTTCTGCTACATGGTTGGCAGTGTTCTGGTTGGTGTGGAATCTTATTTAGGATGCAAAGCAAAAGCTCAGATCAATTTGGAAGTTACCTGCTAAGAATGCGCTTGGCTTTTGTGTTACAAAAGGAGTCTCAGATTTCTATGACACTTAAGTGTGAATGAGCAATCTGGCCAGCGAATTCTGTACCGGCAGAAATTTCTGTACTGTCTTCATAGGCAGCCCTACATATAACACGTTGCAGTAATTTAACCTAGAGGTTACCAGAGCATATTGAAAGCATAATACTATTTTTAACAACATAGTGAAGTGTATGACTCAGCGGACATTTTACTTTGGTTTCAATCATAATGTCCTTTTTACTTTTGTGTTGTAAAAAAGTTTGTATGAAAAATAATAACCGTACAGTACAGTATGTTATTATTAAAACCTTCCTGTGCATTGAGTTACTGCGGAAATAGGCAGGAAGTAGCGTTTGTTTGAAATGTAAGTGCTTTAGGGCAAAGCTAACTACCATTATATTTCAAAAAATCGCTGAAGGCAACAGGGTTTCTTTAAGAAACTGAGATTGGCATGCATACCCTGACAGTGCTTTCAGCATTATATTTTCGCCTGACAGAGGCAGGCTCTTACAGTTGTCTGGAGATGGAAATAGCCTGCAGGAGTGAGGTACAGGTACAAAAAATGTTCATTTGTGGTGGTTCTAGGTAAGGAGAGGTAGGGTGAGGGGAGGCCAGATAACAGGCACACAGCACAGGCAGGCAGTGACTATGCCATGTGCCAGCCCCTTGTCCAACCGGGGAAATTGTGCTTGTCCTTTTAGCTACCTCTCAGGTCTGTGGCAGCTGCTGCTGTTGAATGCCAGGTTGGCCTTGAATAAGACCTCCCTCATCATGATCTGATTGTGGATAAGGAGGCTGATCTGGTCTGTATCACTGAGACCCGGGTGGGTGAGCCATGTTTTAATTACTGTACAGTCGTACCTTGGTTTTTCGAACAGCTTAGTTCTCGAATGTTTTGGCTCCCGAACGGTGCCAACCCAAACAGTCCCGAACAGTGACTGTTCTGTTTTTTTTTAACTATTATTGGAAGCCAAATGTCTGATGGGCTTCTGATTGGCTGTAGGAGCTTCCTGCAGCCAGTCAGAATCCGCAATTTGGTTTTTGAACGTTTTGAAAGTCGAACGGACTTCCAGAACGGATTCCGTTCGACTTCCAAGGTACGACTGTATTGTTTTTCCCATAAGCTCGAAAACATGCTCAAACATGCCCTTAAAAAGAAATAAAAAAGTATTTTTTGTCTTTGCTGCCCTCTACCGATTTAGCTATGCTACAATCCTAAACCAACTTTTGTGGTCTGGAAAATTTTGTGAATTGAGGCGGGATCCACAACTCTGGTTATTATTAGCCACTGTTAGCACCAACACCGACAACAATACACAATGTTTCTCTCTCTCTCTGAAGCTCACCTGCAACTCCTACTTGATGAGTAGCATAATGGGGTAACCTGCTGTGTCCTTCTGCTAGCCAAAGGGTGAGTGTGGCAGAGTCCGATTCTGCATGGTGGAAGGCAAAGCCTTGCTCTGCAGCCACAGCTATAAATCTGCTTTGTAGAATAGGAACATGCAGCCAGACTGCTACGTAGCCTTCTGTTCTCCATTGCCTGATAGAATCTGGGAGGAGAGAAGAACAGCAGAATATGCTGATGTCTATGTTGGCCAGGTGGGGCTCGCTAGCTCTTGGAGGCTTGGAACAAGTGAGGGTCACTTGCCTCATCAAGCCCTCTATATATACAATGTCCATATACTGTATAAGGGGTAGCTATGGTTGCTTCAGTGATAAAAGAAATATGTGCACAAGCTAAAATGAATTATCCTTTTGAATGATCCCCTGTATCTGAAAGCTAAAGGCTGGCATTAATCACACTAGCTGTATTTGTACAGAGATACAAAGAAACAGGCAATTTGGCTGCAAGATACAGTGGCTTTTCTGCTTCCTTTGTTGTGCAAGAAAACTAAATATGGATTCAATTAATTCCATTCGGCCTGGGCAGGAAGCCAGGATATGAAGCTATGATTCGGATGAAACAAGGCATGGTTGGATTCTAAATCCTATATCGGCAAATCCAGGTTGCATCCTCGTTATATTTGACTGGACAGTGTTGCGCAACCAACAAGCTGATCGCCCACCACGAAAAAAGCAGAATAAAGGAGCGAGCTTTGGTCTGCCAGGCAGCTGCTCGAGCGCCGACCCTGCAAAGAGGCGCCAGTCTCCCCAGAGGCTCAGCAAAATGCACTTGCCCTGCAGGCACCTCCGGAAGGTTTCTGGCTCCAGGCTCTCCGGGGAGCGCAGCTGGGACAGGCGCACGCTCAGCCCGCCAAACTTATCCCGCAGCGGCTGCAGCCCGGCCTCGGACAGGCCAGAGGCGGCGGCGGCGTCACCTCGAAGGCGGCCACTCGAGCAAACGCGGCGCGGAGGACGAGGCTGCAAGAGCCGGCAAGCCAAGGGCAAGAGCCACCGGCCCCGTGCAGTCCACCCGGCCCCTAACATGGCGGCAGCTCCGGCGACAGCGACAAGCGAGCGCCTCAGAGATAGGAAACGGGGGGAAAGCTAATGGCGCAGACTTCCGGTAGTCATGGGTAAAGCTTTGCTCACGTCCTCCTGGAAAGCGAAGGAGGGGCGGTTCGCCTTGCCTCGCGGCGTCTCTGCAGTTAAAAAGAGAGCGAGAGCGAGAGATGGATGGATGATGTTAAACTTTATTTAGTTATTTAATTGATTGCATCTGCTCTTACAAGTGAGAGTGATGGATGATGTTAACTGCGGTTACCGCAGTGGCGAAGTAACGTGAGAATAGCAGTGCAGCGATGAAGGTGGAGATGAAACCACTCTAAAGCGGCTGTCCTGCACGCTCTTACCCTGAAACCGATGGGACTTATTTTAAGCGGACACATTAAAAGAGTGCAATTATATGCATACCTAACTGGCAATAAGCCCTATTGAACTTCCGAGTTAGGCACAGAATTGCGCTTCACCACAGCTATCAGTTTAACGCTACGCGTGTTTGACTTAAAAGTGAAGTTTAACGGGACTTGCTTTCTAGTTCGTTGATCGCTGGCTAAAAACAACAGCGCCGCTTTAAATCAAAGCGAAAAGCCAAATTCAGTTGGAGGCCGCAAGTGTTGGTCGCAGCTGCGGCGTGGGAGCCTTACCTTCCTCTTAGGGGACGTGGCTCAAGAGTCGGGTCTCTTTAGTCCCAAAGCAGTTCCGAATGACAATTCCGGCATGCCATCGAACTCGGTTGACAAAGCGGTCAGAGTTGCAGCGATAGAGGGACAATCTCTTCGCTCGTAGAAAAAAAGCTCAAACCACTTTGGGCGCCCCAGGCGTCAGCGAGTGTTGCTACGCCGGTGGCAGTGAGATTTGATTGCGTGGGATGGGGGGGTATTGTTGGGTCAGATTAGCCATATTGAGTCCTGTGCTGTGGGTGGGTTTTTGTTGTAGTTGGGCTGTGCAGGATTTCTGTAATTCTCTGAGATGCAAGGTAGCTTTCCTCTGAGGCGGAGTCGAGGGGCGGCGCTGAGAGGATTCAACTCAATAGTTCCCTAAAAGAGTCCCATTTGCGCATCTTAAAAGGTGTGCACATCCCTGGCACTAACTTTCTTTTTTAAAAAAAACAACAGCCACACATTTATTTATTTTTTATATTTTTGTTTCAAAGCGTCTCGGGGAAAGGGACCCTTATTGTTTCGCTTTTACCATTGGCTCCTATGTGCTTCCAACCATCCCTGCCCCGCCTATGGAGGAGACCAAGGCTCGCGATCGGGTCCGGAAGTGGGAGGTTGCGCGGGACGCCGCTCGGCCGCAGCGCTCCTCTTTGGGCGGCGCCCGCCTTCCTCCGGAGAGAAGCATCTCCGGCTCCGTTGCGCCGCCTCCCGCGTGCTCCCCTCCTGCCCGGTGCCATGTCCTCCTCCTGCAGGAGGAAAAGCAAGGGGCGGCCTCCCCACCCGGACGCCGCTTCTCCGCTTGCCCTGCGACAGGCGGCTCCCGAGGCTCCCGGCAGGCTGAGCTTGGCTGCTGCAGAGTTCCTGAGCAAAGGTAAGGCTGGCAGCCCTGAGCTAAGCGACTCAGCTGGAACCGGAGTCCCGCATGTGGAGCTTGTTTAAAACAACTACGGTTAGCCAAGCGAGCGTGGTTTGCTTGCACCCTCGATGCCCCTCCCCGCTCCTGCTCACAGCCACCCTGGGAAAGTGGGACTGGCCCACGATCACTCGCTGAGCTCCATGCAAATGAATCTTGGGCGCCCACCCACCCCGTCTAAGTTCAGTGCTTTCGTAGCTATGCCACACTTTCCCTCTGTCTTGCAGTTTTGTCCTCGATCCTCCTTTTCTTTAATGGGGATGCAGAACTTCCATCATTTAAGTTGAGTGAGTTGTAAATTCCTATGCCGCTCTATAGTTCCCAAAGAGGAACTCCAAAGAGCAACTTGAGTTTTGTGTTGCCTCCAACACGAGTTTATAGGGTGATTGCAAATGTGTTTAACACGCAGGCGTCTTTCTTCATTGGTATCTTGAAAACACTCCCTTCCCCCCTTTGGTGTGTGTCAGATGTGTGTGCAGGAAAAATCCACATTCCTACCCGTTATGACCTGTAAAGTCTCAATTCTGTAAAGTGGTTCACAGGAAACAAGTGAGGGAGAGGCAGGTTGCTTATTTATTTTCCCAGATTGATTTCCTTTCCTCTAAGATTCTCAAGGCTATACTGCATGTGTTCATACAAACATAGCCAAGGTCTATTTAAAACAAATATCTGTAGCAAAATCTGAACATGTATCCAGCACAGAAATTTTTAGGATGGTGTCTTAGAGTTTTTCTGGTTGCTTGCTTTAGATATTGATTATTTGCATAAACAAACATTTTTGCACTTTCATAGTCTGTTATGGGTGATTGTGAGGTCCAATAGTGTAAACAACATTTGATACAAAATTAGACACAATAATTTCTGTGACAACTTAGTCTGTTACTCAAAATGTTTTTCTTTGGGCGGAGGGGAAAATAGATTTTCCATGGCTAGAAATTGTTGCTTGAGCAAATGATAAATCACGGCACACATTGTTTCTTCTTTAATTTTAGCAGACGACAAAGTCCCCAAAAGTTACAGAAGATCTCTTGTGCAGCTGGCCCTCAACAACATGAAACTGGCAAATATATGCATAGGCCGACCAGTGTTGCTCACCAGTAAAAATGGAAAACAAGAGGTGATGATTCTTTTCATGTTGAATTGTTGGGATGCGGTGGTGATGGTGGAAGAATGATTATGCTAAATCGGTGGGAAGCAATTCAAACACGCGTTGAACCCTTCCTTGGGATTTCCTGGGAGAAGGCTTGGCTGATTTCTAAGCTTTATGTTGAGAAAGAAATTTCTGATATTGGGGTTTGATGCTTTTCAGCAAGTGATCAGTCCCTCAGAACTTATGATGTTCTCTAGGTGTGGGCAACTTTTCGCCCTCCAGATGTTGTTGAACTTCATTTCCATGGGCTGAGCTAAGTGAGCTTCGAAGTCAGCTTGATTTTACTGTTTTAACTTTTGTAAACCACTTTGAGGGTTGTTGTTATTTACAATCGGTGTATAAATTCAAACAAACAAACAAACCTCGCTGCAGCATTCTGCACCACTGCAGGTTCCAGAACAATTCCCAGGGAAACCCCACAAAGAGCAGATTACAGTAGACCAGTCACTGCTGTGATTCATTTATTTCATATAATCTATACATTGCTAGATTATTAAAAACAACAACCTCAAAGCAGTTTACAAAAAGATAAGGCAATATAATAAAATAAAAATGTTTGCAGCCCTACTTTCAAACCTACAGAAGCTAAAATACTACAACAGATTAAAATGACCTCAACCTTCTGGGTACACTAGTCTAAAGAAGAATGTTTTTAGAAGGCACTGAAAAGGGTAAATTGAAGGCACCTGCTTGATCTCAATAGGCAGGGAATTCCAAAGTTGAGGTAAAGGTAAAGGGACCCCTGACCTTTAGGTACAGTTGTGACCGACTCTGGGGATGCGGTGCTCATCTCGCTTTATTGGCTGAGGGAGCTGGCGTACAGCTTCCGGGTCATGTGGCCAGCATGACTGAGCCGCCTCTGGCGAACCAGAGCAGCACACGGAAACGCCGTTTACCTTCCCGCTGGAGCAGTACCTATTTATCTACTTGCACTTTGACGTGCTTTCGAACTGCTAGGTTGGCAGGAGCAGGGACCGAGCAACGGGAGCTCACCCCGTTGCGGGGATTTGAACTGCTGACCTTCTTATCGGCAAGCCCTAGGCTGTGTGGTTTAACCCACAGCGCCACCCACATCCCTAAAGTTGAGGTACTGCCACACTAAACGACCGAATTCTCACAAACGTGGATCAAGCATTATGTGGCACGTGTAGTAGTGCCAGTTCTACCAATTGACACGGAATTTGTTGTTAAACAAATAGGAGCCTATTGCAAATTACCAGAGATTTGTCAATAGATCCTGCCCTTTCCTGTACTAGAGGCAATAAAGGCTATGCTATTATCTCCAGTACTATGATTTCCTGGAGCTTGTGGAAAGTGATGGTACAGGGAGGAGAAGGAAGGAAGGAAGGGAAGAGATGATAGAACTCAAGTCTCTGAAGCAATTTCTTTGAAGTGTTGTGGCCTTTCTGGTGAACTGCAATTTCCCATTGCATCCAGAATGGAATCACACAGCCCTTGCACCTCCTACCCACAAGTAAGGGAAGCAGCGCAGTGCTGTTTTTGCATCTATGCAGCTTCTGGTCCAAGAGAGCCCAAATGTAACCAAAGAGAGAGAGAGACCTGGAATATATACCAAATGCTTCTAGTCTTCCCATGTTTTAACAGCACCCTTTTAACAGGTGAGACCACTGTTCCATGTAGCCAAGAATGGTCTACTTTGATTAGCAGCTGCTCTCCAGGGTTTCAGATGGGACATTCCCAGTCCTAACTGGAGACACGGGGAATTGAACCTGGGACATTTTGTGAGCTATGTTCCTTGCCCCTGTTTGTTCCTCCCTTGTGCTCACTGCCCCCCGCCAAAACCTGAGGATTGAGAGGAGCAGTTTAAGATTTGTTAATTGCTGGTTCTGTGTGTTATATTTTGGATAGGTTTGTACTGCGTGGCCTGTTGCCGGCTTTCCTGGTGGAAAAATTGGCTTAAGTGGAATTACACAAAAAAATCTGAAAGTGGGACTTGGCGAAACAGTCACCGTCGAGCCGGTGACTGGTGCTGTTATGCAGGCAGAGGACGTACATTTGAAGCTGAGGTATGTTGAAAAAATATGCATTTTCTCCAGTCTTCCAATGGCCAAGACAGAACAATCCCCCACCCCACCCCTCCCTATGGTTTCTCTGGCTTTCGAGAGCCGCCTGGGGGGTGCATGGAGGGGGAAGGAGTGGGGGAACCCCATGACACTAGTGAAAGTCCTCTTATGAGTGTCTGCTAGTGGGACATGTGAGTTGGATCCAGCCCATTGTCTATTTTAAACTATGGTTGAATGTAGGGTTGTGAACTGGTCCAAGAAGTATTTCCTGAAGGTAGATTTGTAGAGTTGGCCATATTGATTTCATATACCTGACACACATAGGGCGCAAGCCGACTTTGTTAATGGGCGACACAAGGGAGTTACTGGAGTTGGAATGCAGTATTTTGGTGTCACCGCTGCAACCTTTTATCTCTCTCATGGTGGTACTCGATTTCTGACAGCACCAAATTCTATCACACAGTCAGAACGCAGGAAGCTGAACCCATCCTATATTGTATGTTTGGAACCAGCATTTCCCATGTTCTTCAAAAGAGAGGTCAAATATAACTACTTTTTTTTAATATAACGGAAACAGAAAAAAGTCTCTCAGTGAGACTTTATTTTGAGTAGACATGCGTATGAGTATTGTTAGTTTCTTATGCTAGGCTACATGTGGTTGTTCTTGAATTACACTTGCTTTAGCAATAACTTTCTATTCATCAGTTATTATTGATGTGGGTAATATAGTGCCATGTTGTAATTTTCCCACACATTTCCAGGAGCGAAGATGCTTGCCTTAATGTGGACGAGTTGACTGCCAGTCTCCTAAGAAATCTAGGTATGGGTTTTAATCTATTTGTTCTTGGTGTATTATTCCCTTCTAACCACTTTTCTTTCTTTCTTTCTTTTTCTTTGGAATGCTAAATAATACATTCTGTGCTAATGTGTGGGGAGACTCAGCCAGATGGGCAGGGTATAAATAATAAATTATTACTATTGTTATTATAATTGTAAAAACTGACAGAAAATACTGCATTTCCTTTCTTCTCCCATATTGTCACCCAGCATGTGAAAAGTTCTCTAGATAAGGATTGAGTCTTCAAATAGTCAATACATGACTCTGGTTTAATGGTAATAGAAAGAATGGGAGAATTCAGAGGATTTGAAACTTCACACTTCAGCCACACCATTGCCTATATTTCAAATTCCTTTATTTTTATATTCCTCCACCTTCCTTTATTTTTCCATTTCCCAATTATTTTTTTTAAAAAGCTTTTATTTATTGAGAATAAGAAAAATAGCCAGGGAATATACAATTAAAAAACAACATTATCACCATTCCATCGGATAGCCACATGCATAATACTGTGAGAAGGCAAAACTAATATAAAAATACAGAAATAAATTACAAACATTGCACCAAAGGTAAGACACTGTGTTTGATCTAGACTGCCTATGGGAGGAACTCTGTCCACTATACAACCTTGGTGCAGGGGGCAGCTTTTACCAATTTCCTCATGTGGCACCCGAAAAGCTGTTTTGGAAGGCCAGGAATCTTATAGAACAGAGTGGAAGGCAGTGGGAAGGTGGAATTAGGGAAAATAATGTTTTCCTCCAGCGGGAGTCTCTCCTGAATTTCTGTCGCACAGCTGGAATGAAGCATTTATTTACACTGTAGCTTTTAAACACGAACTGCTTTTAAGATCTCCTGTTTTGTTTCTTATAGATGGAAAGGTGGTTTTACCAGGAAACCTCCTGCAAATCACTTTCTATGGCCGATGTTGCAACCTGATAGTTACAAAGGTGAAAGGAACAGATGGGGTTCTGCGGGAAGTGGAGGACAGTCCCATTTCGAAGCTAGAACAGAAATTGTCACTTGATACCAGTGATTTTGACTTATCTGTGCAACTTGACAAACTGCTCATTGAAGACAGTCAAGAAGGAACATCTACCAGCACTCCATGCAAGCAGGTGGATCACAGTTTATCAGTTAATGCCTCCATAGATACCATGGTGTGTGAGGAAGAGATTTCTGGTTCAACACAGTTATTTGGTGACCATGTTGCAGCCTCCCCTCCTGTACCTGAAACTACCAAGTTAAAAGGTGGTGAGGCCTGCATTCCCGCTGAAGGGTTACTGCAGACTAATCAGACAGGAGCATCATTGAGCTCTGAGCCATTTTACTTCATATCTTCAAGGACTAGGATAAATTTCGTTGAATCGCGAACTAAAGAAACAGAAGAATGTAATCTGGAACCGAAGGTTACTTACAGTTCTATAGGTGGACTCGATAACCAGCTAAAAACCATAAGAGAAATGATTGAACTTCCCCTGAAGCGGCCTGGCCTGTTTAGAAGT
This sequence comes from Podarcis erhardii, assembly GCF_964252035.2. Taxonomy (NCBI): domain Eukaryota; kingdom Metazoa; phylum Chordata; class Lepidosauria; order Squamata; family Lacertidae; genus Podarcis; species Podarcis erhardii. The sequence continues at coordinate 51,181,182 of NC_138512.1, read as the reverse complement.
TATGGTAGGATAGATGTGAATTAGATGTCTTGTTAACAACTTGCTATTAAATATTTGCATATCTTTCCCCTGCGAAGAGCAGCGTTCTTTCTGCTCTGATGATAGATCTTTTGCTGCTGCCTATAACTGATTTTACTCGCTGTTCTGTTATACCTTTTCAGGCACGTAAGGTAATGGAATAATCTGTTCAGGGTTTTGCAGACTGTTTGTTCTCTGGCTTAAGAATGTGGTGTGGGGGGGTAGCAATGCATTTTGTTGTAATAATTAATGTGTTTTAGCATCTTTATCATTTTGTAAGATCAGGATTGCAGTTCATTTTCTATTACATTTTTATTGTGTTTCAGTGGGCTTCAGTAATTAACACTATCTTTAAACTATACTTAGTAACTTAAAAAACAAATCTGTATTGTATAGCATTGTAAGCTAACATTGATATGTAGGCTGTAAGTACTACAGTTGTGCCCAGCATCGGAAGTAAATAAAACTTACTTCTGAGTAGGCAGAGTTAGGACCGCACTGTCAATATCAGTAGAAGAATTAAATATGTGCCTGGCCCATTGAAAATCCATGGGACTCCAGTATGAACTTTGGCTGGATTCTGTTGGAAGCTTGTATGGCTTCAAAACATTTGCAATGCAATCCTGTGTCCCTGTTCTTTTGGAAGCCTGTCTCATTGAGTTCAACAGGTATCACTGTCAAGTAAGTGTACATAGGATTGTAGCTGTGTTGTAGCAATTTTATTCCTGTTTAAGTCTCACTGTTTGCCATAGCACTTACTCCCTAGCAGCTGGGATAGCTCAGAGCAGGAGACTCTTAATCTCAGGGTTATGGGTTTGAGCCCCACATTGGGCAAAATATTCCTGCCTTGCAGGGGGTTGGACTAGATGACCCTCATGGTCCCTTCCAACTCTACAAATTCTATGATTCTATGAACTGTCTTTTCGACTTCAGCCCTAGCACCCTAATTTTGCTTTTAGAAGTACTGTGTTGCCAATACAGTGGACCCTCCGGATACAAATTAAATTCATTCTGGGTGTCCGTTTGCAACCCAAAAAGTCTGTAGGCAGAGGCACCGCTCCTGCGCATGCGCACTGTGCAATTGAGTGCTTCTGCGCATGTGCGCATGGCGAAACCCAGAAGCATACACTTTCAGGTCTGCTGTGTTCGTATCCAGAGCGGTACGTAACTACAGGGTCCACTGTACCAGAAAGAGTGAGATAGAAGATTTGATATCTTTAAAGGGTTTTTAAAAGTTGAGGCAGACCTGCTTTTTAATGACATAGTTTTCAAAAGGCACAAATGTACAGCTGTTGTTTAAAATTGTTCATAGAAATGTGCAGCTGAGATATGTACCGTATTTTTCGCTCTATAGGAGCACTTTTCCCCCTCAAAAAATTAAGGGGAAATGTGTGTGCGTCCTATGGAGCGAATGCAGGCTCCTTGGCTTCAGCGATAGCAACGCAAAGCCTCCAAAGCGCAGAGGGAGCGCTCCCTCCGCACTCCGGAGGCTACGCGTTGCTTTCGCCGAAGCCTGGAAAGCGAGAGGGGTCGTTGCGCACCCACCCCTCTCGCTCTCCAGGCTTCAGGGATAGCCGTCTGAAGCCTTTGGAGCGCAGCGTGAGTTCCTGCTGAGCTCCGAAGGCTTCGGGTTCCTTTTGCTGAAGCTGGGAGAGCAAGACGCTCCCGGCTTCAGCAGAGAGAGCGAGCTGCGTGGCGCCCCTTCAGTGAAGCAGGAGGAGAAATGGAAGGGGCTCTGTTTCTCCTGCCGCTTTGCTGAAGGGGCGCTGAGCAGAGAGGGGGAGATTTTTTCTCTCTTGTTCTCCCCCTCTAAAACAAGGTGCGTCCTATGGTCGGGTGCGTCTTATAGAGTGAAAAATATGGTAGTTGGAAATATTGTAGGTGTGGGAGATCTCATTGCAAAACTTGCAAGATGCTAGTTTCTTTATATACAGTTAATGGTATTTTTCAGAATCATTTGTGTTTGTCACTACAGGACTAGTTGCATCATTATCATTATTAATTTTAAAATCTCTGCCAGTCCATGAAATGTGATCTCTTCCTCTTCTATCTGACTCGTTAAAGGAATCCCCCCTCCACGAGGGGTGCTTCTCTATGGTCCTCCAGGAACAGGGAAAACCCTGATAGCCAGAGCAATTGCAAATGAGGTTGGGGCTCACGTCTCCACCATTAACGGCCCAGAAATAATAAGCAAGTAAGTCTTCCTAATTTATTTATCCTTGCTTTGCTTTTTCCTGCCCTCCAGCTACAGTTGCTGTTTTGTACCTGCTTAAAACAAAACAAAGACCCACTTAAGAGTGGCAGTATTTTTTTGGAAAATAGGTCACTTCTACATCCGTCAAGAGAAGTGAAGGAATGATTGATGATCTGTTTATATGGAACCGTTTATACAGCGTTTAAGTATATGTGCCCATGGGGAGAACTGCGTGAATAAAATGCCCAAGTTTTTGTAAACAGACCAAAATAAGCTGCTAAATGGTTTTTGATTCTGTTGCAGGTTTTACGGTGAAAGTGAAGCCAAGTTGCGACAGATATTTGCCGAAGCCTCCTCACGGTATGCTTGTGCTCTTTTGGGGATTTTTTTTTTTAATTCTAAATGGTTCAGTTTGTTAGCTTCCAAGCCCAGGACATGAGATTCCTGGTTTGAGCCCTAAAGTCTCTGTTATAGCCTGTGAATTCTTAGAGGCTTGTGAAATTTTGTCTAGTGACCAGGGCCAGAGGTGAAAGCAGAACAAAACATGTGAATGTTACCTTTGTGTGCTAGGCGAATTTCTACACACTCTCACACACCCCACTCCCTAGGCAACGAAGAGGCATTATCAGAGATCAAGAACACATTCCAGCCAGGCAGAAACACTCAGGGAGGGTTCAAAGTCAGGCTGATTAGGGGCATGGCCTAAGGAGAGAGGAGAGGAAGTGTAGCCAGAAGAAGGACCATATTCCAGGGGCCAGATAGAGAGTCGCAGAGGGCCACATTTGCCACACACCCTGGGCCTCACATTCCCCACTATTGTTGCATAAGACTGTGTACTAGATGAGTTAAAAATACCTGAAGCCGCTGTTTTTATTGGAAACTCAATAAAAATGATTTAAAATTAAATAAATACCAGAAGCCTCTTTGTTCAGGTGTTAAGCTACGCCTCAGACTATTTTTAGACCAGAATTGAATTTGCAGGTATCTCTATTTATGAAGTTTACACAGTGATCCTGTACGTGTCTACTTGGAAGTCATCCCATGGGAAAAAATGGGCATTGCATCTGCATAACTGTGTTTAATATTGTGGGTTATGAGAGTTGGTGTACCATAGTGGCTAGGAGACTGAGCTGCAGTCCAAGAAGTCACCCATTTGAATTTTGCTAGGAACTTAATTGGTAGCTTTAGTCAAGCCACTCTTTCTTGGCTTCAGTCCTACCACCTGCAGTCTAAGGATGATAATACTCACCTTCCAGAGCTGTTATAAGAATACGTGAAGTGCTTTGATCACTCAAATGTACTATAAAAATGGAATTTAGAGGTATACTGTCTCTGTACAGCCATCATGACTAATAGTTGTTGATAGATCCTTCTGATAAAAAGGCTAAGAATTTCAAAGCTGAACAAAAGACTTTTCATCCAATTCATTTGGAACTTATTGGCTTGTTTTTATTACACATATGCTGATAAATAAAACTTGGCATTTTACAAGCATTTATTAGTTTGGAAAAAATTATAGACTGCTTAATCAAAAGTGTAAAAATGCTTTATATTATTAAATTAAATTAAATTAAATTAAATTCTATTAGCTGTTAGTTCTTTTGCTTCAAATCGTTTTGTCCCATGTGTGGTTTGACTCTCTGCTAGAATTCTGGCCTATTATCAGGTAAGATTTCTGCCCTGTATTTTGATTATTAGGTCTTATCATTAGGTCATAAGAAAAGTCTGAGCCTTTGTCATTTGACTAATCTTGTCTCAAATTATTTACCTGTTGCATTTTAGCTTGGATTGTTTGGAGGTGGGAGCTGAGAGTTGGTAGTTAAGAGTGCTGAGAGCTCTCCTCAAAGAGCTACAATTCTCAGAATTCCCTGGGAAGAGGGACTGATGGTTAAATCACTCTGTCAGTTGTGGCTCTGGGAAGCAAATTGGGGTTATCCTAACAACACTTAGGACTAAAAATGAACTGTGGTTCCCATAATTCTTTTGGGTGAAGCCATCTTTTGGAGGAAACTGTATACAGTACATGTTTTCCCTTTATACTTCAGGATATTTTGGGCTGTGCCATGAGATAAACTTCGCTTCAGTTCTTTGCCCCGTTTGTGGGGGGTTATGAAATGTTACAAAACATTTCCTATGGCTAGTGGTGTGCCATGATTTGGTGTTCTAACTAGCCGATGCAGAATTTCAATAACCATTTCAGTGCTTTAAAGGGAGAGAGTGGATGAGATCTATCTGGCTGTGTCTTCCTAATGTGCCTGTTTCAAGAGACGTGTTGCTTTCCATTATTTCCTTTTTAGCTGCCCATCCATTATATTTATTGATGAAATCGATGCACTCTGCCCAAAGAGAGAAGGGGCACAGAATGAAGTTGAGAAAAGAATTGTAGCATCCTTATTGACACTGATGGATGGCATTGGATCAGTAAGTAAACTATGATGGAGTTACTGGCTCTGGGGTGGGCATGAAAAAATGGTTGTGTTCATACAACGTACCTTCCTGTGGAATTCTTTGGCGATGAGTTGGTAAATTTACATATTACAAAAATAAGGCCCCTTTTCACTGGGATTGGGTTCATAAATCTTATTTATGTGTCCTCATCTGTAATTATTATAAGGTAATGGTATTCTGTAAATAGTGTGAAAAGCACTGCATAGTTCCAGGATAGCATGCATAGAATTTCGCCTTAGCCTGAAAGCTACCGTAAGTCTCATGGTTGAGTGGAGATATAAACCTCAATCTCCTATCCCAAAGCACAGTGCTTTTGATGATACCGCATTGTTCCTGAATCACAGTGAACCTGTTTTGTGTTGGTCATTCAGGAAGGCAATGAAGGGCAACTCTTAGTACTTGGGGCCACTAATCGCCCCCATGCTCTGGATTCAGCCCTGCGCAGACCTGGTCGCTTTGATAAGGAGATAGAAATTGGGGTTCCCAACGCTCAGGACCGACTGGACATTTTCAATAAGCTTCTGAACAAGGTTCCTCATTCACTGACGGCAACAGAGCTGGTTCAGTTGGCTGACAGCACCCATGGATATGTAGGAGCAGACCTAGCTGCCGTGTGCAAGGAAGCAGGTGAGCTATAAACACTTTTGTATCAAATAATTAGCTGAATGAGTGTGTAGTTCTTGTCAGTGAAGACAAATTTTAATAAGCAAGGCTGAAAAGAAGGAACAGTTGTTTATTATCCAGTTTGTGGAGGTCATTTTGATTGTGTTTACTGTACTGTAATAGTCAGTGACAAATAATAGGTAAAGGTAAAGGGACCCCTGACCATTAGGTCCAGTCGTGACCGACTCTGGGGTTGCGGCGCTCATCTCGCTTTATTGGCCGAGGGAGCCGGCGTACAGCTTCCGGGTCATGTGGCCAGCATGACTAAGCCGCTTCTGGCGAACCAGAGCAGTGCATGGAAACGCCGTTTACCTTCCCGCCAGAGCGGTACCTATTTATCTACTTGCACTTTGACGTGCTTTCGAACTGCTAGGTTGGCAGGAGCAGGGACCGAGCAACGGGAGCTCACCCCGTCGTGGGGATTCAAACCGCCGACCTTCTGATCGGCAAGTCCTAGGCTCTGTGGTTTAACCCACAGAAAGAATACAATACATTAAATAGGACTTTTCCTTTTAAGGAATGTAAACTTTGCAATTGTGCGTTTGCTCATACTTCCTTAATATTGCAAAAAAGACATTTGTTGTCTGGTTTTTGTGACATGCAAATGTATTTAAGTTTAACTGATCATTTAAACAGCAAATCATCTATCAAAAAAACAGCAACAATTGACAACCTTCTTAACATTTGAATTATGTTTAGGGGACATTTAACTCACGTGACTTTTCTGAACATGGTGTTTTGTGTCCAACAGACTGCTAGGGTAAACCCTCTAATTAAGCAGACTGTGGTACAAATTAAAAATAGGTGTGGCTATATTTATTTTGGACAATACAATACTATGCTGATTTGAAGAGTATGTAAGCTTATAGATAACTGAATCAGAAAATTAGGAGTAAGTCGCATTGAGCTCAGTGGAACTGACTTCAGATTGAATGTGCATAAGATTCCACTGCTTATTTTGTGTAAAGTGAACAGTATTTTATTACAAATGGCAATAACTTCAATAATTTCAGTGGCATATTTGCAAAGCTTTGGTATTAAAAAGTGAGCCCTTCTGTTGTGAGCTTTCTTCATCAATTGTTATACTAGGGTGACATCTAGTGGTGGAATAATGGTTTCAACCAATCTAAACACATCCACTAGCTGAAAGAAATTGCTTACAACTCTATGAACAGAATATTTAGATTTAAGAGTTTAAAATAATAAAGAACCTGAAATAATTGCATGTATAGCTTGCTTCACTGTTTTGTAAACCTAGGCTATTAGTGTATTCTATTATAAAATATGAAGTCTCCTGCCATTTTAAAAAAAAATACAGATGGTAAAGTTTCTGAATAGAGCTTGTTGTAGAATGTTTTCTTCAATAAGGTGTTCTTCCTTCAAAAACCAGTTTAGCCATTGGATAGATTTGTCCAGATTTGTTTTATAAAATATAATTTATGCAGCAAAGCATCATTGTCTGCATAACTAGGCAATGATATATCTCACTATAATGTTTAAAAACAAATATTTTTTCCTTTAAATAAAATGAGCTCCCCTCTATACAAAATCCTTCACACCATTTGTATCCATAAGATTGATAAGAGCTGTTATATATACCACTGCAGTGGTTTTGTATCCAGGTATAATTTTTGTTGATGCTCCCTTACTTGGCCTTTCGGGACAGGAATAGCTCACTTTCACTTAATTGCATTTTTTCTGATTTCGTACAGATTTTTTTTCTCTTGAATTCCTGTAAAAGGCAAGACTACAATAAACCATACCCAAATAAAATATTTTACTGAACGATAATAACTTGTGCATTGCAAGGAAACATACTGTCAAAGAAGACATTTCACTTTCCTCTACCTCTTCTACCTTATGCCATTGGCCTCTGGGAAACTCAGTTTTCTGGGTCCTTTACGGGAAGCATGTCTCACCATAAATAGAGTATTGTCTTCTCCAAAGCATTTCCCTGAGCTCTGAATGCCTCTAGTACAATCTTTTGTTGAAAGGCAAGTATTCCAAAAGATTGAGATGATACCCTTACCTAAAAAGAATGCTGCTTCCTTTCTTAAGCTTGGGTCTTCTTCTTCTTTTTAAATGATGTGTATTCCACAACACTTTTTAATGGGGGGGGGGGAGAGACAGTATTAACTTACAGTACAGTGGTGCCCCGCAAGACGAATGCCTCGCAAGACGAAAAACCTGCTAGACGAAAGGGTTTTCCGTTTTGGAGGTGCTTTGCAAGACGAATTTCCCTATGGGCTTGCTTTGCAAGACGAAAATGTCTTGCGAGTTTTTCCGACTTTTCCCCCCTTTCCCCCCCCTTTTTTCTAAGCCGCTTATCCGCTAAGCCGCTAATAGCGCTAATCCGCTAAGCCGCTAATGGGCTTGCTTCGCAAGACGAAAAAACCGCTAGACGAAGAGACTCGTGGAACGGATTCTTTTCGTCTTGCGAGGCACCACTGTACTATGCATTGTGGGAAAATATTCTTGGAATTAATTGTTTCCTAGCTTTCCACTGTTTCCTGTTTTGACTTGTTCTGAAAAGTTACTGGGTTGGAATATTTTCAGAATGCTCTGATTTCTTCTGTCTAAACAGTTGCTACCACTATGTGGTGATATGTCTCTGCTCTTCTTAGGAAGCGGTACCCAACACAGTGCCCTCTAGATGTTCTTGGGCTACAGCTCCCTTCATCCCTGACCACTGGCCATTCTGGTAGAAGCTGACGAAAGTTTTATTTCTCTAAGTGTTTATAATGCTACAAAGGGAGACCTCCGCTGTATTTCAAAAACAGCATAACAAATGGCATGTTAGCTGGGCAATGAGGATGTAAGTGGAATAAACAGTTATAAAGTGCCTAGCAACATAGGCTTCCAAATATAGCAATTCCTTATAAATTTATCCTTCTAAGGCTGCCTGTAAGTTTCAGGCAGGATTGATTATGAATGTAAATTTATTTTTCAGGAACTGAGAAGGGTCATCTTGTTTACAGTGAATGGAAATGCTGGCTTGAAAAATGCTAGCGCTTATCTTAAAAGATATTGTTGGCTACACTGTGCAGACTTCTTAAAAAGTTACAGACTCAAATACTGAAAGGAATTGCACATGATTTAAACTCTGAGGTTGCAGCTGGGTATGGAAGATGCTCCATCACAATGACATGCTGAGAATTGTTTTTGTTCTGTGGTACATCTGCAAAGTTCGGGTTGGTTTTTCCCGTTGACTGCCCTCTCCAGGGACTTCCCTTTGTATGCCAGTCCGTGTCTCCACATGTTCCATGTGTGCACATTTGTGGATGTTTGTTCCCCGCACAGAACTGCTGAAGTGTCCTTTAACCTCCCCAGAGTTCAAAAATCAGTTTGGGCTGGAGAGCGGGACAAAATCAGTGGCAGTGGGACTGCTGCTAAACAATATATGTTACCTTAATAACAACAACAACTACCATATTTTTCGCTCTATAGGACGCACTTTTTCCCCTCCAAAAATTAAGGGGAAATGTGTGTGCGTCCTATGGAGCGAATGCAGGCTCCTTGGCTTCAGCGATAGCAACGCGAAGCCTCCGAAGCGCAGAGGGAGCGCTCCCTCCGTTCTCCGGAGGCTTCACGTTGTTTTCGCTGAAGCCTTTGGAGCGCAGCGGGACCTTGTGCTGCGCTCCAAAGGCTTCGGGTTCCTTTCGCTGAAGTCGGGAGAGCAAGACTCTCCCGGCTTCAGCAGAGAGAGAGAGCTGCGTAGTGCCCCTTCAGTGAAGCGGGAGGAGAAATGGAAGGGGCTCCATTTCTCCTGCTGCTTCGCTGAAGGGGCGCTGAGCAGAGAGGGGGAGAAATTTTTTTCCCTGTTCTCCCCCTCCTATGGTGCGTCCTATAGAGCGAAAAATACGGTACTACTACTACTAACTAAAGAAAACGGAAATCAAGGGCTGGATCTACACTGACCTGTTTAGCATTAATTGAACGATAGTAGATATGTCGTTCTGAAACACCACAGGGCATGCTTGTAAATTAAAGTGTTTTTTATCCTGTTTTATCTATGTCAAAATGCTGTCTCCCTGCTGCTGGTTGCTCTGCAGCGCCCTCTGGTGTCACATTTTAATGATGTATCATGAACGTTAAAACTAGGATGTCATGTGTCCATATATGTTATCAAAACCATTCCTTGACCCTCCCTTAATGTTTAAAACCATGAGTGTAGATCCACCCAAGTTTAAAATCCTAGACAGCCTCACTGGGTAGCCGGTCCCATTGAGCTTTGTAGGTCTTAACGTCTAAGTAAACAAGCACAAAACAAGTTTTAGACCCCTGAAAGTAAGTATTGCTGGAAACTGCCAAGTTGTTTCTAGGCAATTACTTGGGATGGGCTTAAAAGATAGTTTTTTTGTCCTTCATGATGTTTTATAAATCTTCATCCTGGCTGCAAGGAACATGAGTGCTTGCATAACTTGCAAATAAAACCACAAGCATAGAAACGACTTCTACAAATTACTGGTAGTCTGTTCACAAGCTGGACCTGTTAAATCTTGAAAATGAAGTGAACAATCGACTTTTCTCTCTCTCCTAGGAGGTAACATCCTGACACAGCACTGCCTGTGTGTCCACATGCAAGGCATAATGGCTTTTGTTGACCAAAGCTGTAACATATGCTTGTGGGTTATTTTTAAGAACATCGGTTTGGAGTAATTGCTTTTATGTAGAAGTAGTTACATCTGGATGTTGATGCTTGAGGGAACATGTGTAAAACAAGATGGAACATGCTGATCTTCTGCTTGCATCCAGAAACAATCCCCCCCAGCCCTTTCTTAAATGGACACTGTGATGGAACTAAGAGAAGTCAAACTTGGGCTGTGATGCTAAATATACTTGCCCCACAGTGGAACTCTCGTCTTTCCTTTTCATTCATTTGTTTTGTTTTGTTTTAATATATATTTTATTAAGATTTTTAAACATAAATGCAAAAATAAAGAACAGTGTAACATATATCATAACATACTTTCTTAACTTCTTTGGACTCCCTCACATCTCCCGCTCCCAATTGCATCATTGTCAATTCTTGCCCGCAATTTATCATCTTGTTTAAAATCTTGTGTCCCATTCATTTAAATATAGTCTATTAATTCTTCAATAGGTTTATAATTTTTCCTCAACTTACTTGTCATCTTAATTCCATCTAGTTTAGTGGTGCACAATTATTTATAATCTAGCATCCTTTCTTAACATTCAACCAGATTACAATGTTTTTTTAAATAAATCTTAAATTTCTTCCAGTCTTCTTCAACCCTCTTCTCTCCCAGGTCTCGGATTCTGCCAGTCATCTCGGCCAGTTCCATGTAGTCCATCAGTTGCATCTGCCACTCTTCCAGTGTGGGTAGATCTTGAGTTTTCCAATTCTTAGCGATGAGTATCCTTGCTGCCGTTGTTGCATACATAAAAAATGTTTGATCCTTCTTTAACACCTTCTGGCCGACAATACCCAGAAGGAAGGCCTCTGGTTTCTTGGTGAAGGTATACTTAAATACCTTTTTCAGCTCATTATATATCATTTCCCAAAAGGCCTTCACCCTAGGGCAAGTCCACCAGAGGTGAAAGAATGTTCCTTCATTTTCTTTACATTTCCAACATTTATTATCAGATAAGTGATATATCTTGGCAAGTTTAACTGGGGTCATGTACCATCTATATATCATTTTCATTACATTTTCCTTCAGAGCACTACATGCAGTGAAGTTCAACCCAGTGGTCCACAACCTTTCCCAGTCCTCAAACATAATGTTGTGCCCATAATGCTGTGATGCTAAATATACTTGCCCCACAGTGGAACTCTCGTCTTTCCTTTTCATTCATTTGTTCCACATATGTTTTCGAATGTTGTATTTAATTAGACTCACACACATCTAATTATATATTTTGAGTCATGTTTGCTTGAATCTTGGCTGATAACTTCTTTTTCCTCTTCATATCTGCCCCTGTCAGTTAGCTTTCTGTGAGAAGCGCTTTGTACAGCTCTTCTGAAACTCCTGATGGCCAGCTGGTTGTCTGGCATTTCAGAAGTGCTGCAGAAGGGGACTTTTGACAGTTATCAGTCACCTGATGTTGTTATGATGTCAGGTGATTGACAGGTTTGTCAAAATCGGCCCGTGGGGAAAAGTTGAGTGGCTGGCCTTTTATAAGGATACTTTCCATCATAATTACAAACCCACTGAATGAGAAAATTGCACTTTTCTAAGTCTAAATCTATTTTTTATTTAGGTTAACTTTTAGAACTAGTGTTCTGTTAATGAACTGGTTCTTCTCAGTGCAATTATTTCCAGCTGTGAATAGTTTTAGACTTGAGAATAATAATTCTCCTGACACTCTGCCTTGGCAAATAAAGCAAGTGTGTACAGTCATCGTTGTGGAGAAGAATTCCTGTGTAATAAAACTCTTGGAATTGAAATCAATCTGCTTTCCCCTTCTATGCCTTGCCATAACATCTGTTTAGGCCAACAGGCATGTTTCAGCAAATTCTAGGTTGTTCATGAAGGACTGTAAATTACATGTGCCTCCATGTAGCAGTTTAGCCAAGTGAACTTGCAGTGTATAGGTTGCAAAGGACCTGAGGGTTATACTTGTATGAACAGGATAAATCTTGTATTGCTTTCACAGCTAATTCGTAACATTACACACATCCCTTCCCCATGTTTAAAATGTCTGAGTAATGCGCACATTCTCAACAGGCTTTTACTTAATAAACTTGGCATATAGACAAGGAATACTTAGGTTTCATGTCTTTAAAGAGATCATACATAAAATGAACCACGCTGCCTAACATTCATCTTCCTATGTCTGCCCCGCTATAGGGTAGTATTTGCTTATAGCTCTAATCCCTGTTACCTGAAGTGCCTTCACTGAGAAAGTAGAAAATGAACCTGGAACCCAGGGGGTGGCGCATGGCATTTTCTCATCCAGTGGGTTTGTAATTCTGACATTCCTAGAACAAGTCAATATAGCCAGCATTTCCAAATTCATTTTTATAAACACAATTCTCTAGGAACAACTCGCCTCCTCCACGAGAGGTCTGGAGCATGGCACCATGGCCTTTTCTGCAGTGGCTCCCCATTTGTGGAATGCACTCCCCAGGGAGCCTTGCCTGGCTGCTTTGATACATATCTTTAGGTGCCAGGTGAAAATGTTTCTCTTCAACCAGGTGTTGGGCTGATTGACGTTCTAAATGTGTTTTTGGGAGGGGGGTTATTGTTTTGCTTTTGTTTTACGTATCATGCATTTTGCATTCTCTCTTTTTTGCTGTGAACTGCCCTGAGATCTTCAGATATGCAAATTTAATTTCTTTGTAATAATAATAATAATTTCATATTGTTTAGGGAAAAGAAATTTGACAACCCTTCCCTTGTTTGTGTGGTTTAAAATGCTGTTGTTGCGTCAGGGAACTGCCATTGGCTCGGAAATGAGGAATAGAAGGGGAGTTGTGTTACAGGGAGCCTCCGAAAATCTTGTGAAGCAGTTCCTCTTACGGGGAGGAGGAAACCCCCACCTCTAGTGGGGAAGAGGTGCAAGGACCAGATAATGCTTGTGAGAGCCTTAAGACCGCTCCTGGGCAAGGCGGACAGGAGGGAGACACACCCTTCCCATTGCCCATCCTGCATGTAGCCTAAGGAACAACGAGGGAAGGAGAAGGTTGGGGGTACCAAAACTCTTAAGTTGGGGGAGCTCTAAAAAAAGACCACTCCCGGATTCTGCTAGCGATTGAGCCAGACATGAGCTTTGGGGCTCTTCACTGTAAATATTTTGCACCAAAATAAAAACCTGTAAAACACAGGTTTGGAGTCCTGCCTGGTTACCCTCGAGCAACCGCAACAGCCATCTGACATGTTGCATGCCATTTTGAATCCAGATATTTGAATTAATAGAATGTTAGAGCAGACTATATGGCCAGGCTAGAAAATCCTGCAGAGTTTTCTGTCTTCTGTTAAATCTGAATTACAGATTTGTAATTTCGAAGGTTCATCTGATGTTGATAAAAGGTTAGGTGCCTGAAAAATGTTTTATTTATGTTAATATGCAGGAGACATTCCTCATTTCCAAATTCCTGAATCTTGTGCTTCTTACTGGGTGGCCCATGCATGTTCCAGTCCAGGAAGGAATATCTGCCTGACAAAGTAAACTTTCCTTTTTCTTGTTCTGTAGGTGGTGAATGCCGTGATGTGGTTCTTGCTGTGTGTTCAGGTGTTGGTTGTGGGCTTCCTATAGTTCCTAGTCAGCCGCCATGAGAATAGGATGCTGGACTAGATGGGCCTTTGATCTGATCCAGCAAGATTCTTCATGAGTTTAGAATGTATAACTTATAAGGGATTCTGATATGAAAGTCTGAAGCACCACATTTTATTCCACCACAATTTTAGTCAAATTGTGGGATCATTCTTTAAAAAGGGGGGATGGTTAGAAAAGATGGTTGTTGTTGTTGTTGTTGATTACCGTATTGGCCTGAATATAAGCCTCACTCCACCCCACCCCCCAAAGGCCAACCGTAGAAAGTTAAAGTGCGGCTTAAACTCGCGACCTTACAAAAACCAGCTTTTACGATCTCACTGCTGAAACAGACATACGGTAAAACGGAACGGGTGTGAGTGCCTGTGGAATTTTAAGGGAGTGACTTATATTCAGGTGCAGCTAAATTTGGGGCAATACGGTAATTAATTAATAGGCTCCTTACTTGTTGAAGTGTCCTGTGAGTAGTTTATAAGTACAAAAAGAGGTGATAAAGAATATAGTCACACATAATTAAAATACACAATAAACAATTTCATCAAAACGTAAAAAATAAGCATCTACCCACAACTAAATAATCTACAATAAACAATCTTATCAAAACAACATAACGGTTAATTAAAACAAGAGATCAGGGGAATGTTTGCCCAGATAAGTGTATTCACAAGAGCTAGTTGGGGTACCAATACTGACGGGGGTCTCATATTTTAGCAGGTAGAACATTTCCAACATGGGGTGCCTCTGGCCCTCTTGTAATTTGGGCGCTGTCTCAGGAGCAGTGATGGCACAAGGTTCTCTTATGCTACATCCTTAAAGCCTTCCACTGTTGCTAGGTGGAAATAATTTTAGGTCATTTGTCTATTTCTGATATTTAGGCTGGGAGTGTTTCTTATGTAAACAAAATGGCTCCCCCATGCACAAGAAGGAAGTATCAATAACTTGTTAGTTTGCAGAAATAGGATATATATATATATATATATATATATATATATATATATATATATATATATATATCTGAGAGAAAGGGGGCAGAGAAACCCCCAAACAACCAGTGAGAGCTGAGAGTGTTTGGTAGCTATGGAATGTTGACTGTGGAATGGAGTGTCATGGAGGACAAGAAGAATATTTCACACTGCAACATTTTGTTGCAGGTCACACAAGTAGAAGAATAGGATGTGGGTAAATGCAGCAACTGGCAGTTATTTGCTTTTACAAAGGTTACATGAACCACATAAAAAAACCTTAAAGCAAATACTGTAGATTTTTGTTTTGTTTTGTTTAGGTAGTCTCTTGTTTCAGAATGATTACTTGTTTTGAATAAGAGTTGCAAGGGAGGTCAAATAATTAGTTGGTGGTAAGAGAACATGATTGTTCACTAAGCCACTGGAAATAGGTGCCATCTGATACATAAGCATGTGCTCAAAGCCAACTTACAATAGAAGGTAAAGGATGCATCTGATCCAAAACGTGCTTCAACAAACCCTATCTGAAAAACCTCGTTTGTGTTGGCCAGATGTTCACTATTTTCTGGGCTGCAGTTTAAACAAAATGTGCGTTTTGAGTTCATTACTCAGGGCTTGTGCAATCTTACAAATTAGAAGCCTAATCTGGATGTCTTTTTTCTTTTTCAACGTGCCTTTAAAGAAAGGGTTATATATTTATCTTCCTGGCAAGGTACTGACTTTATCCTTTCCTGGCCATAATGCAACCAATTTTTAAAGGTCAAGGATCAGTGGGGAGGGCAGGAACAAATGATGCTAACAAGAGGAAACAGGAAGAACTGAGGTCTTGCTTTCAATCTGTCTTTCATTATTCCTTTATTGTAAAATATTCTTTCAATTAACGGCTGACCTGTAGCACGGCGTGCACACACCCATATCTTAATCATTAGAAGGCTTAATGGATTCAAGCTTTATTTTGGACAGTTCTGACGTTGCTTATCTTTTTTTCTGTTTTAAGATTGCAATTCTTTATTGCTGATTTGTAAAACTATGACAACAAGGGAAAGCGGTGTTCTTGCTTGACCCTTGCAGTGACGGTGCTTAATAGGAACTGTGTTTTTCCTGGATATTTTTAATGGAGTCGCTACAGATAAAAAACAAGAACTCCTTTTTAAAGATACGTCATGTAAAGGGAAATGGGACAAGTTGTTAAATGCTGTTTTTCTGCATACGATATTTTATTGAAAGGTTTTGGGTTGGAAATAAGGAGGGTATACTTGATGAAGACCGAAAGAGGTCATTATTTTTGATCAGTGAATCAAACCACAAGTAAATATTTTGCTTCTTTAAACAAACAGATTAACTTTTGAATTCTCTTACAATGTGGGACATTATCTCTAGCAAAAATCTTGGATATGCACGGGCTAACTTTCTCAGTGAAATAACTGGTTTATTCTTTTAATTGGAAGCGTTGGTGTGCTTGAACCTAGGAACAGCAATCATTCTTTCTATACCACATTACAGTATGCTTAATTTGAAGATAATATATTGCTTTATATGAAGAAAATGCATGACAGCACTAGATGCTAAAGGGCATTGGTGTATTTTGCTGTTAGCAATTCATATGGCATATTGTTGAACGTTCCATATTGAAAGCGACATTTAATGATGTCTGTTTGGCTTCTATTCTTCCCTCCAGCCCCTTCCAGACATAAGAGACTTGATTATGATTACTTGCTAGTTTGATAGACTCTGCATGTGAGCAGAGATTATTATTTCACATTTTCAGGACCAAAGCATGCATTGCAAATATGTTCTGATATGCCCTACTTCAAATGAAGCAATCATTTTTTTGTCTGTTGGTTGGTGAACTTTGTTCTTTTAATTTAGAGCAGTAAATGTTTTGGATAATAAAAAAGTTCTATTGATTTTTGAGGGCAGGAAAATCACATTCAACTTGAAGCAAGTGTTCCCCACATTTTATAGGTTTGCGTTTGTTTAGTCCCCCCCCCAATGCCTGTGTAGGTGTAATCAACACATGAATTCAAACACTTAATGTTATGTGGTGTGGCTCCCTAAGAGGTATGGAGCTAATCTTTTCTGAGAATCATACTTGGGCCATCTTACATGGAAATTCTTCCATCACCCATACATGTACAATGAATAATTGAAGTTTGTGTTGTTGTTTTTTAAAAAGAGGTGACAGTGGCACTATGCAGCTAGGTAAAGGCACAATTTTCTAAATAAATGCCATGCAAATCCTATTACAATGAAAACAGCAGGGTTTAAATTTGCCGCCCTACCAAGTCAAAATATTACCAGCTGCCACTGAGGAAAAGCAAATGAGTTTGATCTTTTTTTCATATGGGACAGACAACATTATATTAGAGCTCAGGTTGGCCCTCATATATTCTCGCTCTCCCTTTACTATGTAAGCTTGTGAGCAAAGGCTGATGTGAGGCTGTGTGCGTGTGTGTGTGTGTGTGTGTGTGTGTGTGTGTTACAGGGCCTAGCTTACATGATATTTAAGAAATTCTGCCAGTATTCATCTGTTCCCTCCTTAATATTTTTGTCCCACAGAGGAACAATTATTTTATATGAATGTAATCTTACATTATTGAGATATAGTAAACTTGTCATATTCTTTCCCTGCTTGATTACTTCAAATGAGGATTCAAATGAATTCTCCTTATCCCTGGGTGTATCTGTTTTATGTCATACGTGGCACGCCATATATTTGTGGGGAGTGATAATCTGATGCCGTGTTTTCGTATTCTGTGCCTTGTGCAGGCTTGTATGCTTTACGGAGAGTACTTGGGGAGAAAGCAAACCTCTTGGATGAGGATGTGTCTGGATCAGTGATAATTACTCGCAGCGACTTCCTGCAGGCAATGAACGATGTCAGGCCCAGTGCCATGAGGGAAGTGGCAGTTGATGTGCCAAAAGTAAGTTTTGCCCAGTACAATATTCTGAAATAATTATTCAAACATAGGAAAGCCACATACTTGATAGCAGTCACCGCCTGATGACAATTGTAGCTCAAGGGAGACATCCAATGCCCTTTATATGTGTTGTGGGAGGGGGGTGTTATTGGTTTGTAGTTGTTGTTGAGTTTATTATGTGTTTTGTGGTTTTTAATATTGCAATTTTGCATTGTGAACCACCCTGATCTACTGACGAAGGGCAGAGATTTATTGCTGCTGCTGCTGCTGCAAAGCCATTTTAACTCAGGAATCTTCTGCCCTGGGTGGTTGTTAATTTTGGGGTTGGCTCCAGGTTCGATGGGGCTTCTCACAGATGCTGATATTCGTTTACCATGACAGGCTGACATAGTGATGGCAGCAGTGCTCTGGTAAGTGGAATATTGTGGGAAACTAAAAATGGCAGTGACTCCCAGATTCAAATTTCTGGTGCTGATTGGAACCCTCAGGACATTTGTTTGTTTGTTTTGTTTCTAAAGGCAGGCACTAGCGGTAGACCCTGCTGGGCCTGCAGCAGCTGCCTGAGTGTGCTGACACTAAAGGTAAAGGGACCCCTGACCATTAGGTCCAGTCGTGGCCGACTCTGGGGTTGCGGTGCTCATCTCGCTTTATTGGCCGAGGGAGCCGGCGTACATCTTCCAGGTCATGTGGCCAGCATGACTAAGCCGCTTCTGGCAAATGAGAGGAGCGCTTGGAAATGCCGTTTATCTTCCTGCCGGAGCGGCACCTATTTATCTACTTGCACTTTGACGTGCTTTCGAACTAGACCTTGCTAATTCACAAGCCTCAGTACTGTACAGTCATACCTTGGGTACAGATGCTTCAGGTTGCATTTTTTGGGGTTTGGGTACTGGGACGGGTTACTTCCGGGTTTCAGCGGTCACACATGCACAGAAGCGCCAAATTGCAACCCATGCGTGCGCATGCGCGGCGCTGCAGGTTACAAACGCTGCGGGTTGCAAACGTGCCTCCCACACGGTTCACATTCACCACCCGAGCGCCCACTGTATAGTAAACACCTGATTCTTTTGCTTTCCTCTTCTGGTTTGACTTAGAAGAAGGTATGGAGGAGAGGGTGGGGAAGGCCAAGGGGTGGGCTGTTAGTTACTGAGATGACTAATGAGTACAGTTATTTTAAAATAAATTAAAAAAATTGTCCAGTAGCACCTTAGAGACCAACTAGGTTTGTTCTGGGTATAAGCTTTCGTATGCATGCACACTTCTGAAGAATTGTGCATGCACACAAAAGCTTATACCCAGAACAAACTTAGTTGGTCTCTAAGGTGCTACTGCACAATTTTTTAATTTATTTCGACTGCATCAGACCAACACGGCTACCTACCTGAATCTAGTTATTTTGAAAGTTCACCTCGTGTTATTCAGATCAACCATGTCCATCCTGAACTCTGTTAATAACCAGTTACCACCTCCCTTCTTTCTCTCAGTTATGTCTGCTTTCCACTCAGTGCAAAAATAGTTTTGAGTTTTGAGCAGCTTTAAGGCATCAAACCCTATTTCCCCATCATTTCTGTAAATGCAGTGGAAGCCTTTTACTGCAGCACTGGTTGAATGTGATTTTAAATCATGTGTGTATTTGTAACAGCTACAATTTTTGTGTGTGTGAGTGGAATACTTCTATTCTTCTACTCTACAAAAAAATCTCCTGGTGATTCATGACGGAGTTGTTTGTTTTACAGGTATCCTGGTCAGACATTGGAGGGCTAGAAGAAGTCAAACTGAAACTGAAACAAGCAGTGGAATGGCCACTGAAGCATCCTGAGTCTTTCATTCGAATGGGGATTCAGCCACCAAAGGGAGTACTACTCTATGGACCTCCAGGATGCTCAAAAACCATGATTGCAAAGGCATTGGCCCATGAAAGTGGGCTGAATTTCTTGGCAGTGAAGGTAAATGGCATTTCTAGTTTTAAGGCAGGACATTATGGGATATGTGTGGAACAAGAAATGCTGATACACCTGCGCTTCTTGGTAACTTTGTGTTGGCCTGTATCTGAAGTGAAATGGGGGAGCTGTTTCTGCATTGGAAGCACATGGCATCCCTCCTTTGTCCTACTTTGGACAAAAAAAAAGCAAGTCACTTGAACCTTCCTGTTTAACTGATGTACTTTGAAGCAATACTTGTATCCAGTGTTCCTTCTATTCAGAGTAGAGCCATTGAAATGAATGGGCATGACTAATTTAGGTCCGTTAAGTTTCGTGGGTCTACTCTGATGAGAACATAGTTGAATACAACTCAGTGTGTGAACAGTCTTCGATTGTTTATTAATTTATTTCACAAAATTTATATACCATTTGATTGTGAAGGAAAAAACCTCGAGGCACCTCACAGAAGCAGTGAAGCTATCAGTAAAAGCTGTTTAAAACAGCTATTTAAAACATTCAACTAATAATTAAAATTTTAGCAGTAAGCTAAAATGTTGCCTCTAATTGCAGAAACTTGACTTTGTCCCTCTTTAACTATTTTACACAAAAGGGGACGCGGGTGGCGCTGTGGGTTAAACCACACAGCCTAGGATTTGCCAATCAGAAGGTCAGCGGTTCAAATCCCTGTGACGGGGTGAGCTCCTGTTGCTCGGTCCCTGCTCCTGCCAACCTAGCAGTTCAAAAGCACGTCAAAGTGCAAGTAGATGAATAGGTACCGCTCCGGCGGGAAGGTAAACGGCGTTTCCGTGCGCTGCTCTGGTTGGCCAGAAGAGGCTTAGTCATGCTGGCCACATGACCTGGAAGCTGTATGTCGGCTCCCTCGGCCAATAAAGTGAGATGAGCGCCGCAACCCCAGAGTCGGCCATGACTGGACCTAACGGTCAGGGGTCCCTTTGCCTTTAACTATTTTACACAGTACATAGTTAGACTGTAGAATTCGCTACAAACAAGATGTAGGGATGGCAGCCCACATGGGTGGGTGGCTTTAAAGGGGGGTTATACAGATTCATGGAGGTTGAGGCTATCAATGGCTGCCCTCCACAGTTTCTGGGGAACAGGAGTGGTTCAGAGTTCTGTTGTGCTCATGACTTCATGTAGACTTCTGGTTGTCCACTGTGAGGACAAGATGCTGGGCTAGATATGGCTTCTGTCTGAACCAGCAGAGCTCTTGTGTTCTTAGATGGGATTAATAATTTCCACTCATAGGTTATACTAGGCTACATGCAAATCTGAGTAACAACCCCTTAATTGCCAGTTTTTATAAACAGAAGCAAGTGTTTTTGTGCAGAGAAGTGGGGAGGACCCTTAACCCTTTCCTGTCTCTACTACTTTCCTGCTGGAATTCCCCCTGTTTTTCCTCCTGTGATAGGATTCCAGGTGCATATGGGGGTGTAAACATAATTGGAAACCTTGGCAGTTGGTTGGGAGGCAGGGAGTTGGAGTGGAAAAACAGTACACAGGAAGAAAGTTAAAGCACTCCTTTGCTGTTTCTCCATACAAGAACACCCACTGCCAAACTGCTTTTGTTTAAAAACAAGTTACAAGATATGAAAACTGTGTGTAATGTGTTGCTTGACCTCAGGCTATCAATCCATAAAAGAGAAGTGTTAAATAATTAGGCCTTTCTGATGTTCTAAACATACAGGAGTGCCAAATGATCTAGCACTCTCTGGATTTTAAGAATACTTTAGAAACTAGCTGGCAAAACTTGTAGTGCCTCAAAAGAGCAAGAACAACATTTATGCAGGCAGGAGAGAGTCAGCGACTCCAACGTATTATTTGTATTTAGTAAATGTGTCCAATTGCGGTGGAAGGTTTTTTGGTAGAAAATGTTCTTGGTGCCTTATTTTCTGTTTTAAATAAGATCCTTTCAGTGTTAGCTTCTCTTTTTTTCCTGATTAGCAATGATTACAAAAATATACAATGTTGTCAGAGTTCTGACTTCATCTTGGCATTTTCTAATGTCCTGTATCCCTCTTTGGATTCCGTTCCGTGGCTCTCTGCCCTTGACATGTGCTTAAGTTTGGTTTGTCATCTGGGTCAAGTACGTCAAAATATTTTCTAGTTAAAATTTCCTCCGCCGTTTTTCTCCTTCCTCCTGGCCGCAGCAGTTAAAATAGATTAATGAGGCTTGGAAATCTTGCTTCTCTGCTTCATGAGCAACCATCACTGAATCCCCAGAAGAACACTGGTTAATGTCCCAATGAGGTTTTTTGGCAGATCCTCCTTTAGCTATTGTTTAGTAAGCAGAAGTATGAAATGTCACTCTGTGATCTGTGCTGATTGAGTAATAGACTTAAAAATTTAGCACATATTGAGCTCCATGCTGCCAACTCATTTATTAAGCGGAGTGCAAGAGGACAGGAACAGGGCATGTAGCTTTAGCTATCCAGTGAGCTGCACCAAAAATGCAGACCTGGGTTGGTGTTTCATTCTTTACTTCCACAATCACAAGGATCTGTTTCAAATGTTGCACTACTTAATATAATCTCTTAGCGGTTTACATAAAAATACAACAACATTTTAATAAAGTCTCCTGATAACTTGATAAAAACAAAACGCAACTGCATTTCACAATAAAGCAGCCATGCACAAAACAGGAAAATTAAAAATTAAGAGTCAGAGTCCAGGAAAGCTTGGGTAAGCACGTATATTTTTCAGAGGCATTGGAAGGTCATTACTGTGTGAATCTCAGAGTCTTGAGATTCAGAGTAATCTCTTTATATGGCTGTGTATTTGGTATGCTTATAAATTTATATTTGTAAAATCTAATAAAAATGATTTTTTTAAAAAAGGAAGGTCATTACTGTCTCTGCCTCATTAATTTACTGAAGGTAGGGGCATTCCAGGTGGTAGGTGCTATCACTGAGAAGACCCGCTTCCATGTGGTCACGCAAGTGGCAACCACTAGTCATCAGGATTGAGGGGGCTTGTGTGTGGCGCCACGCAACCCAGAAGTTTGCGCCCTTGCTAATCATGGAACATCTAGCAGGGTATCCTTGGAAGATCCTGTATTATAGCGTTTATCTCTGATTAAGTATTCAAAAGTTCTTCAAGGTAGAATTCTATGTGATATGACAGATTTCTTTAAAGCTGTGTATGTGACTCTTTTCATGCAGGGCCCTGAACTGATGAACAAATATGTTGGAGAATCTGAACGTGCAGTCAGAGAGGTAAGGTGTTATTAATTTAACTGGAATATTAAGTGCACATGTACAGGGATTTATAATACAATTTATTGTCTGTTTTGCTACATTATAGTCAGTTTTTTTTTGTTGCATCATGCAGTCATTGCTTTGCAGTAACTAGTTTTCACGGGTTCTGAATTATAGCAGTCTTCATTGCTTACTGCCATATGTTGATACGATGAAGTCAGCTTGTGTATGTATTTGCTAAGTATGGAGGGTGTTCTTGGAAGCTCAATCTGATATCTCTGGCCCTTTCCCCCCCCCATCCAAACTTACTAGGGGCCTGCAGCAGGATGGTTTTGCTGTGGGTTCACTGAAGACCTTTGGCACTTTCATAGCACTATCCTTGGCACAATGATCTATGGGGAATATTCGCTTCTAGATTAATTTACTAGGATATTGCCTCCAATGGAGTATTGTGCCCAGGATGCTACTAAAGTGCTGAAGGGTCTATTGGAGACTCCAGAGTGAGACCTGGCTGCTGCCAGGTAAGTTTGAGGAAATAATGTGAGGCAACATGGTGCCTTACACAGTGGGAGTAGGGAAACACTGGTTTCGGTTAAATTAACTCGTGTGTTTACTGTGATCAGGACTTGTAATTTGAAAGGTGTTTTTTACAGTCTTCTTTTTCTTAACAGCTACAATGTCATTTCACAGGAGGGTATTGTAGAGTTGAAAGATGTAATTTGCAGAATGGCCTACATCAATCAGGGCTTTCCCCTCTATATATGAGAGGAGAGGCCAAGCTACCACTGGGGCCACATGCCTGGAGAAAGGAGGCGGATAGTGCCAGCAGCTGCCAGCTGTCACCACAGTGATTCTTCAAGCTGGATTGGGGGGGAATGCTGTTATAATCATTGACCTGATTATGCTGCTCCCATTAAATATTTTTAGTACATTATATATCATATCTACAATATATTACTTAGAGTGTACATACATATTGTTTGTATACTCTGCTTGTTTAATTAAAGC
Organism: Podarcis erhardii; assembly: GCF_964252035.2. Classification (NCBI taxonomy): domain Eukaryota; kingdom Metazoa; phylum Chordata; class Lepidosauria; order Squamata; family Lacertidae; genus Podarcis; species Podarcis erhardii. Next base: position 51,157,590 of record NC_138512.1, on the reverse strand, counting down.
TGATATCTGCAGACATAGTCAAAATTATTATTTGGCAACAAAAGGATTTTGTAAGCAATAATCAATACTAAGGGTAGAATTCAACATTGCACTTTTACGAATGTTATGTCTGCACAAGCAGATCAGCTTGCCAGATGGAAAAATCCTCATTCCCCCCTCATGTGCTATCTTGAGGGTTCTCATGACTTTCCTGAGCCAATACAGAGGTGAGGAAAGGGGAAAAAGCTCCATTGCACAAGTGGAATGGCTTCCGCTGATGGGGATCATTAGGTGAATCCTGCCCTAATAATTCATTTATTCTAATGCTGCTGATGTGCTGTTTTGGTAGAATGGAATTCAATATTTTGTGTTCAACGAGTTGCAGTCATGGAATGGAGAAATGTTTCAATAGCTTAGCTTTTGTTTGACAATTTTAAAATGATAGGAATTATCCTGTTAATGCTGTAGCAGCTGGTAACTATTTTGTTTTTACCAGGTGAGCCTGGAATATCCTTTGGCTAATTCTTAACAGGTTTTGCCAACTGATAGTATTAAAAAGTTAAAAGACATTTAAAATAGTAATCCCCAGATATATTTAGTATATGTTCAGTTATATTTCCACAATTTTTTTTGCTGCTGTTTAGAGAAAAATTGGAGGGATGCAAGCAATACTATTTGAAATGGTTAACACCACAGTCTTTATGTTGATATTGCAACCTATCCTGGATATTGGAGGCAAACCAAGGGTAACAACTTTATTTGTGATTATGCAACTTCTTTGGACAATCTGACAATTATTTTGTTTTTGTTTTGTCAGATCTTTAGGAAAGCCAGAGCTGTTTCACCCTCAATATTGTTCTTCGATGAAATAGATGCCCTGGCAGTAGAAAGGGGGAGGTAAGAAAAATTATCTACAAGGTTCTGGATCTGTTACTGCTTTGTACTTTCACATGAGCAAGAAGTTGACTTTTGTATCTGTTTCCCTTGCATATTTAGATGGGAATTGGTTGGTTCATTTTATTAGGGATATAAGTGTTCTGCAAGACCTAGCAGTAATTCAAATAAGTGACTTTTTTTCTTTTCAGTAAACATTTTAAAACTCCCCTGCTTTTAAAGACTGCCAAGAGAAGGATCCTAATTTTATTGATTTTTATTGTAACAGTGGTGCTGGGGGAGACCACCCCCACCCCTGCCTCCCTACCACCCTGGTGTTCTTTTCCTGATTGAAATTCCCCCATGAAATGACTGTTAACTCCACAGGGGAAGACTGTTTCCCTGACTGCCTTCCATTGGGGTAATAGCATCTGTGGGGGAAATTGGATTAGGCAAATGTCACAGGTGAAGGCTACCCATACTTTTGCTCCATTGTAACCAAGCATATATCCTTGATCATGCATTACATGCAGGCATGCAAGTGTGCATGTGCATGTGCTGGGGATGCAAATGTGATTTTCAAGATCTTCGGCTTGGAGTCAGAGCACGTCATGAGGATCATAGAATCATAGAGTTGGAAGAGACCACAAGGGCCATTGAGTCCAACCCCCTGCCAAGCAGGAAACACCATCAGAGCGCTCCTGACATATGGTTGTCAAGCCTCTGCTTAAAGACCTCCAAAGAAGGAGACTCCACCACACTCCTTGGCAGCAAATTCCACTGTCGAACAGCTCTTACTGTCAGGAAGTTCTTCCTAATGTTTAGGTGGAATCTTCTTTCTTGTAGTTTGGATCCATTGCTCCGTGTCCGCTTCTCTGGAGCAGCAGAAAACAACTTTTCTCCCTCCTCTATGTGACATCCTTTTATATATTTGAACATGGCTATCATATCACCCCTTAACCTCCTCTTCTCCAGGCTAAACATGCCCAGCTCCCTTAGCCGTTCCTCATAAGGCATCGTTTCCAGGCCTTTGACCATTTTGGTTGCCCTCCTCTGGACACGTTCCAGTTTGTCCGTGTCCTTCTTGAACTGTGGTGCCCAGAACTGGACACAGTACTCCAGGTGAGGTCTGACCAGAGCAGAATACAGTGGCACTATTACTTCCCTTGATCTAGATGCTATACTCCTATTGATGCAGCCCAGAATTGCATTGGCTTTTTTAGCTGCCGCGTCACACTGTTGGCTCATGTCAAGTTTGTGGTCAACCAAGACTCCTAGATCCTTTTCACATGTACTGCTCTCAAGCCAGGTGTCACCCATCTCGTATTTGTGCCTCTCATTTTTTTTGCCCAAGTGCAATACTTTACATTTCTCCCTGTTAAAATTCATCTTGTTTGTTTTGGCCCAGTTCTCTAATCTGTCAAGGTCGTATTGAAGTGTGATCCTGTCCTCTGGGGTGTTAGCCACCCCTCCCAGTTTGGTGTCATCTGCAAATTTGATCAGGATGCCCATGAGTCCATCATCCAAGTTGTTGATAAAGATGTTGAATAAGACCGGGCCCAAGACAGAACCCTGTGGCACCCCACTAGTCACTCTTCTCCAGGATGAAGAGGAACCATTGATGAGCACCCTTTGGGTTCGGTCAGTCATCCAGTTACAAATCCACTGAGTGGTAGCATAGTCAAGACCGCATTTTACCAGCTTCTTTCCAAGAATATCATGGGGCACCTTGTCAAATGCCTTGCTGAAATCAAGGTAGGCTACATCCACTGCGTTCTCTTCATCTACCAGGCTTGTAATTCTGTCAAAAAACGAGATCAGGTTAGTCTGACATGACTTATTTTTCAGAAATCCATGCTGACTATTGGTGATCACAGTATTCCTTTCTAGGTGCTCACAGACTGTTTGCTTAATGATCTGCTCCAGAATCTTCCCTGGTATTGATGTCAGACTGACTGGGCGGTAATTATTTGGGTCCCCTCTTTTCCCCTTTTTGAAAATAGGGACAACATTTGCCCTCCTCCAGTCTGCCGGGACTTCGCCTGTTCTCCAGGAATTCTCAAAGATGACTGCCAGTGGTTCTGAGATCACATCTGCCAGTTCTTTTAATACTCTTGGATGCAGTTCATCTGGCCCTGGAGACTTGAATACATCTAAACTAGCCAAGTATTCTTGTACTATCTCCTTAGTTATTCTGGGCTGTGTTTCGTCTGCTGAATCATTTGCTCCAAATTCTTCAGATCGGGCATTGTTTTCTTTATCGGAGAAGACTGAGGCAAAGAAAGCATTGAGGAGTTCAGCCCTTTCTGTGTCCCCTGTTTGCATTTCACCATCTTCTCTGAGTGACCCCACTGTTTCTTTGTTCTTCCTTTTGCTACGAACATACCCATAAAAGCCTTTTTTGTTGCTTTTAACCTCTCTAGCAAGCCTGAGTTCATTCTGTGCTTTAGCTTTTCTGACTTTGTGTCTACACGTGCTGGCTATTTGTTTGAATTCCTCTTTGGTGGTTTCCCCCCTTTTCCATTTTTTGTACACATCCTTTTTTAATCTTAACTCAGTTAAAAGTTCTTTAGATAGCCACCCTGGCTTCTTTAGGCACCTTCCATGTTTCCGTCTCATTGGTATTGCCTGAAGTTGTGCTTTTACTATCTCCCTCTTAACAAACTCCCAGCCATCATGAACTCCCTTTCCTTTTAGTATTACTGTCCATGGGATCTCACCCAGCACTTCCCTAAGTTTTATGAAGTCGGCTTTCTTAAAGTCAAGAAATTAAGTCCTAGTATGCTTGGCTGCTCCTTTCCGCTGTATAGTAAACTTCAGAAGAGCATGATCACTCGCGCCTAATGATCCTTCCACTTCTACCCCACTAACCAGGTCATCAACATTGGTTAGGACCAGATCTAAAATGGCTGTTCCTCTTGTTGCTTCTCCCACTTTCTGGACAATGAAGTTGTCTGCAAGGCCAGTGAGGAATCTGTTTGACCTTATGCTCTTGGCTGAGTTTGACATCCAACAAATATCCGGGTAATTGAAGTCCCCCATTACTACTATCTCCTTTCCTTTTGCATGCTTGGCCATCTGTTCCAGGAAGGCATCATCTATGTCCTCCGTTTGGCTTGGGGATCTATAGTAAACTCCCACAATGAGGTCACTGTTATTCTTCTCTCCCTTAATTTTGACCCAAATGCTCTCACTTTGGCTTTGAGGTTCTAAATCTTGGATCTCTTCACAGGTATACACATCTCTGACATATAACGCCACTCCTCCTCCTTTCTTGTCTGGTCTGTTTCTCTGAAATAGATTGTATCCCTCCATTATTACATTCCAGTCATGGGACTTATCCCACCAGGTTTCAGTGATGCCTATTATGTCATATTTAGTTTGCTGTACCAAGAGCTCAAGCTCATCTTGTTTATTACCCATGCTTTGCGCATTAGTGTACAAACATTGAAGTCCATTAATCATTCCCCCGTGTCTCTTATTTAAGGATTTTTTCCTCCCACCACTAGGTCTGCATGCTGTTTGCTCCATTTGGTCTATGACATTTGGATGATCATCTTCATCAATTGATAGACTCCTACCTTCAGGAGCACTGTCTTCCTCCCCCACATTAGTCAGTTTAAAGCCCTCCTGATGAGGTTTCTGAGATTTTTGGCAAAAACATTCCTCCCAACCGTTGTGAGGTGCAGCCCATCTCTTGCCAGAAGTCCATCTTCAAGAAACTGCAGTCCGTGATCTAAGAATCCAAACCGTTGCTGTTTACACCATTTGCGAAGCCAGCTGTTCACTTCCACTATTTTTCCCTCTCTCCCTGGGCCACGTCGTTCAACTGGGAGGACAGATGAGATGACAATTTGTGCATTTAATTGCTTCAATTTCCTGCCCAGAGCCTCGTAGTCTCTTTTGATCTTCTGGAGGCTATTGCTTGCAGTGTCATTGGTTCCCACATGAACCAAGAGGAAGGGGTATTTGTCACTGGGTTTTATGATTCCTTGCAGTCGTTCAGTTACATCTTGGATCTTAGCCCCGGGGAGACAGCACACTTCCCGAGACATCTTGTCAGGCCCACAGATCACTGCTTCTGTTCCCCTCATTAGGGAATCCCCTATCACCACTACACGCCTCCTCTTAGGTTTGGTCGGGGTTATTCCGTGAGCTGTCCGTTCCAAGGTCGCCTGCACATTCCCTGAGGACTGACTTTGCTGCTCGTCTTCATATACAGTGGTGCCCCGCAAGACGAATGCCTCGCAAGACAAAAAACCCGCTAGACGAAAGGGTTTTCCGTTTTTCGAGGCGCTTCGCAAGACGAATTTCCCTATGGGCTTGCTTCGCAAGACGAAAACGTCTTGCGAGTCTTGTGAGTTTTTTCCCTTTCCCCCCTTTTTCTAAGCCGCTAATAGCCGCTAAGCCGCTAATAGCGCTAATCCGCTAACCCGCCAATAGGGATGCTTCACAAGACGAAAAAACCGCTAGACGAAGAGACTCGCGGAACAGATTATTTTCGTCTTGCGAGGCACCACTGTACCTGATCGACTGTAATGAGGGAGAGATCCTCAAATGGAGTCTGCTTTTTGTCTTCCATGCTAGGGGAGAGGACCTCAAAGCGATTGTGTATTTCTAAACAATCAGAGCGAACCCTGGGCCTCCTACTTCTTTGAGTCACGTTTCTCCATATATCTGGCTCCTGTGTTGATGAACTAGCCTCCTTCTCAGGGGAGTCCCCTGTCTCCTCCTTGGTGGAGACGGTGTGCTCTGTTGCTTCCAAGAAGAGCTCCAGCTCTCTAATTCTTTGGAGCATAGCTACACGTTCCTCCAGTTGCTGGACTTTGTCTTCTAAGAGGGCAATCAACATGCAATTGCTGCAGGTAAAGCTGCCTGCAACCTTTGGCAAGATGGCAAACAACGCGCAGGAACCGCAGGCGACTGCAGCTGTTCCCTCACCCTCCATCTTGAGAACGTGTCGTTGGGGGTGGCTACAGCGGTCCTCCATCATAAAAAGCATGAAGACAGGACAAATAACTCCCCCCACCCAAAAAACCTAGGTCTCCCCCAACAAACGTTTGAGATTAGCTCCCCTAAATCTAAAAGATAGATCAAACTGCGCGTGCCGCTCCTCCCACAGCTAATCACCTGCCTCAACAGAAACCCTGCCCCCTCTGACCTTTGCACAGGGAGAGCAGCTAATCAGCCACAAGAAACACACACACAAGAAAACCCTTTTTGCTCCTCCTTCAGCTGCTGCCCTGCAAGCTCTGTTTGATGTTGCCTTGCACTTTCATTAGAATAGGAAATGGCCATAAAACAGAATCCCAAACTGTATGTTTATTTAATTACACTCTACGAGCATTTAACGCTTGATGGTTTCACGCATGAGGCACAAAAGTTTGTTAAAGACACTGTTTACAGAGAAACTTTTAAACAATGCTCTTTGTCAAACCAAGTCTCAGGTAGACTTTTCACACCTAGCAGGGATATCAGTGTCCCAAGCAGCAACACCCACCCAGCCCCTTCTAGGATTTAACTTCCCCATAGGGAATCAAAGCCAAGTTCCCTAGCTAACCCCTCTCAGATGGTCCAGCATAGTCTGCCCATAGACAATCCTTGTATCTAAGTGAGAGCCTATGGATAATCGCTATCTGAGCCCACTCAAATAGGCAGAGACCCCATTTGCCCACCCAGATCAAAAGTCTGTATCTGACTGTTAAACTGCTAGGGTCTAACTTAAATTCCACACATTCTCTCCTGATTGGTTGTTGGTCTCACCACTTTTCACTGGTTGTTGGGTCACCAGGAGGCAGACCCAGGGCCTGTCTGTCATAGTGCCTCATGATGTAGTGATGTAATGTTTTAACATGCCAGTCACTTCCATCCATTGGACATGCTGGCTTGGTGTGGCTAATGGAAGTAGGAGTCCACAGCATCTGAAGAATAGTATGCTCAATACCCCTGTTTAAAGTAAAGGAAATTTGATAATGATGATGATGGTGATGATAATGTGATATCCAACTAGGTCACACAAAGTATACCCAATGAAATCAATGGACTTAAGTTACTAAGTCAATGTGCTCTGAATATGACTAATGTTGGATTTCGCCCAACAATAATAAGAGCTTCTGTTTTGTACATCTCCAGCTGTAATTTGCTTGTGTGACAGGGATGTAGAGTTACCAGAACAGTAGTCTCTTGCGTTAGCACTAGCAAAATTTTAGAGCTAAATTGTCAGATCTGACGTGAACATAGAACTGAAACAGAACACTAGCCACTTGCTGTAATTTCTGCCCTTTGATGCAATCTGACTGTGGTGTCTCGTTATATGTTGCTATATTCGTTTCCTGCCCTTTTTTATTATGACACTTATTTTTAGCCATTCTCCAGGGCACTATTAAACATGTCTAAACTAATTATTAAAGAAATTACAAACAGGAATAAACATGCCAAATACATATTTCTAATAAAGATTTTGAAGCTGTGCAATGTGATGAAAAGGCTGTTATAAGAAAAAAATGAAAATGGCCAGTTTTGCCCAGTATGTTCACTGGAGCCTTAATTTAGAATGTTCCCATTCTAGCTAGGTGCACTTCCCAGACCATCATCTTATCTGGAGATAGATGGAGAAGGAGAAAACACAGCCTTGGCCTGTCCATTGGAGATAGGAGATGTGACCTTCAGCGTTCCATTGAAGACATCTGCTTTTTGGAGCATAGAAAAGAGCAGAGCAGGACACAAATATTTTATTGTCAAATGTGAACCATATGGGAGGTAAAATATGTAACATAGTTCTCATAAAATTCATCTGGAATTAAATGGTGTAGGAAACCAGACAAGGCACTTATTGGAAATGACCTGTTTTTACAGGCTGATTTTCCACAGTAGGAATTTGCAAATGCATTAGAGATGCTAACGATTTGCAGGCTCCAGAGATCCATTTCCTCTTCTATAACCAGACTGAGGTTTTCAAGGAAACACCTGTTGATATTGTCTCCCTAGTCCCCCTGTGCTTTTTCTACAGAACATATTGCTGTCGTTAAACGCCCTGTGCCCTTTCCCTACAGATAACTACTTCTGGTTATAATTTACCCTATTAATTGGCAGTGTTTGTGTAAAAATATTGGAATGAAAGATACTGCAGGTGGCTTTTGTGTGCAGAATAGCATTTGTATATCAGCTGCCTTTGCAGATATACAGGGCAGAAAAATGTAAATCAAGAAGCAGCTACATACACTTCATGTATAATTGAAACAGAATAAAAAGATAGGCATACAGCATAATGCTGCTACTGGCTTGGCCCTTATTTGCACTTCTGTAGAAGATTGTTACCTGACCCTAAAGTAACCCCATGCACCCCTGAAGTGCTCGTTTTGTTTGTTAATTTAATGTATGCCACCCTTTGTCCTAAGGCCATGGGATGGTTTCAGTATACTAACATAAACAACATAGTGTATAACATAGTGCATAACAGAGCAGTATCCTGCTAAACATTTCAATAATAATAATAATAATAATAATAATAATAATAATAATAATAATTTATTATTTGTATCCCGCCCATCTGGCTGGGTTTCCCCAGCCACTCTGGGCGGCTTCCACAAAGACCAAAAATGCACTAATATGTCATACATTAAAAACTGCCTTGAACAGGGCTGCCTTAGGATGTCTTCTGAATATCAGGTAGTTGTTTATCTCTTTGACATCTGATGGGAGGGCGTTCCACAGGGCGGGCGCCACCACTGAGAAGGCCCTCTGCCTGGTTCCCTGTAGCTTTGCTTCTCGCAATGAGGGAACCGCCAGAAGGCCCTTGGCGCTGGACCTCAAACACCTTTGATTGCACAACAGCACTTCCTCTCATCTGCATGCCCCCCAAATATATTCTGGGAGATATCCCAAGCACCTAGAACAGATTTAGGGTGGTGGGGCCACATAGGGAGAGAACAGGAAGGGAAAGTTCCACTGTACAGCCAAAAGTGCTTGTGGTAGTGGAACTGTTTAGTTGGATAATGCCTTGAATATCCACAAAATACAAAACATTAAAACAGTTGTTGGAGGCTGTGGGTAGTGGTAGGACTAACTTGCGATTTCTATAAGAATTGATTGTATCTCCATCATAGTAGCTACCTCTTATTTGGTGAAACCACAGCTAAGGGGGGTGGGGGTGGAAAGTGAAGGAAATTGCTAAGGCGGTGGGAGGACTAAAGAATGTATGAGAAGATTTGTATGCTATTTGCCAAGTTTAATAATAAAGAATGGCGAAGGCTGTGTCACTGATTTCCGAAGTGGAATTGAGCAGATAAAATGAGAGGTTTTGTTTTGAGACATTGTGGTTGTTCCTGCTGACTATCGTAGAATCACTTTGGCAGTCTTTGTTGCAGTATTTAATAAATCTTCTGAAAGTAGTGGTGAATTTGGCATATATTAAATGAAACTGGCCAATTCACAGTTCAAATATACAATAAGGAACAATCTGTACTACTGAAGAAATGGATGCCTTTCCTATTTCTCTGTGGTTCTGACTAATATTGGGTTTCTTTTAGTTAGCTGCCTTTTCTTGGCATTATTTCATAAAAGACGTCTGCATTGAGGTCATGTCCACATGAATGTTCCAGATACAACTGTATGCGAGAAGGAATGTTTGTTCCTAAATAATCCTTTCCCTTTCAAAGCTTCAGATTCTTAACAAATTGTGCAGCTGCAGAGAATTATGGGTACTTGTAATTCCTTGGTATCCTGACCATGTAAAACCTAATTCCACTGACCGGTAAACTTTGCCAAGAGGAAATGGCTTGGTAATTAAACTTGAAGGTGATGAATGAACATGGTTCTGTGTAAATGCAGTCCAGACAGTCTGTTTGCTGAACTTGGGATATCTACGTGCTTTGGAAATAGGATGCTGTTTATACATGTAGGATTGTGGGGAGTTTTAGGCAATAGACGTGTTTGTTCCTTTTTGTTTTTTATAAGCAGTTTCAGGCATGAAAAATTGTGGGTTGGAGAGAACACTACTGTTAAATTCCTTTTTAAAAAGTCATTGCTTTGCTGTACATTATTGAAGGAAGAGAACTATATAAGGCACCAGTTTGCTTTCTGAGGCCAAGAAGGGGAAGCGTGTGAACAGAAGGTAACCACTGTGCTCTCAAAAATGTAGCCATTTCGGGAGCAACTTTTGATTATACTTTAAATGCACATGGACATTTATCTGGTCATGCAAAATGAAGTGATGAATGGTGAAAGAAAAATCAAAGGCCAAAATCTATAGTAAAATCTACAGGTTTGGCTGTAAGTAATCGGCACCAGAAAACAATATGTAGTAAGTGTCAATTTTGTGACTTAAATTCAAACGTTACAGCTACAGTGAAACACTTACTCTATATCCAGTAAGGTAATTATATATTTTTCTTCACTTGAAGCACTTTTAAGTGGAAAGGACTAATTAAAAAGTAGCTTCTACTTCAGTTTAGATGCACATCCTTGCATGACAACAAAAAACTAAGCCCTGACTCAGTAATGTGGAATGCATAAACACCTGACTTTTCAGAATTCAGCTTGCTTCTTGGCCCACATCCAGCACATCACTGCCTCCAAACAGTCTAGCACCTTAGCCAACTCTCCTGATTGAGATGGAAATAAGAGATGGCTGTCATCTGCATATTGGTGGCACTTTGCTCCAATATCTTGGGTTCCAGTGTCTTCATAGAGGTGTTAAATAGCATGGGTGACAAGACAGAACTCTGTGGGACATCACAGGAAAACCCTTGTGGTGTCAAACAGTGGCCTCCCTTAACTACTTTCTGGAAGTTTGAGCAAAACCACTGCAATATAGCACTCCCAGCCCCCACCACCTTGAGCCACTCCAAAAGGATACCACGGTCAAGAAAGCTGCTGAAAGGTCAAGAAGAATGACCAGGGTTGCACACTCTCAATCTCTGTCTCCTGACAAATGTGTCAGGGTGGCCAATTTAGTTTCAGTACAATAGATCCAGATTCTCAGTTTCCTCCAACCATGAATGAAGCTTGCCTCCAAAGCGGATATTAGCCACTGGGCGATAGTTATTTAACATTTCTGGGTCCATGGAGGCCTTCTTAAGAAGGGGCACTCCACAGCCTCCTCAAGACAGGTGGTATTTCCCCTCTTCCAGTGAAGCACTGATGACTCCCTAGACCCAGAGAGAGAGAAAAAAAACCAGTTCTTGCTGGGTATAGCACTGGATAAATATTTTAGATTTTGTTTAAAATTCCAACCAGCAATCCCTGGTATTGTATTTAAATATTGATATAATATTCTGCTGTAAGAGGAATCCAGCTTGTGTCCACATTGTAGTCTGTAGTACGTCCAGATTAAACTTCAGTTGATTCTACAGTCGGCATGATTGATTACAGTTTTCAGCTTGATTAACTTCCAGGAATGCACAGAAGGAGAACTGCTGAAGGGGGGAAATAAAGAAAGGAAATGGAAAAGTGCTGTCAAGTTTCTTTCTAAAAGACAGCTGCTGCAAGCTGAATATAATATTGGAATATTAAAACTGGTTATCTTTTTCACTGTGCATAAGCACTGCACTATAAATACAAAGCTTATATCCTTTGCAGAATCGTGCTATAAGGCTTGTTTACATGTTACACTGAACACAGGTGCAAACTGCCTATGCATGTACAATTATTTTTTGTGAAACAGTAAATATTTTATTACAGTGGTGCCTCGCAAGACGAAATTAATTCGTTCCGCAAGTTTTTTCTTCTTGCGAGTTTTTCGTCTTGCGAAGCACGGTTTCCCATAGGAATGCATTGAAAATCAGTCAATGCGTTCCTATGGAAACCGCCTTCAGACCAGGTCCGGGGACAGTCTGTCCCCCGACCTCTTCTGAAGGCTGGGGGGGGGGGGACAAGGGCTTTTCTTCCCACCGCCAGCCTTCAGAAGGCTGTTCTGAAGGCTGGCGGTGGGAAGAAAAGCCCTTCTCCCCACCTCCCGCCCCGCAAGCTCCGGGGACAGGAGGGCTTTGCTGCCGACCCCCAGCATTTTAAAAGCCCCTGGGACAGCGGAGGTCTTCTGAAGGCAGGCGGTGGGCGAAAGTCTTTGCTCCCCTCCGCCGGCCTTCCTGGACCTCTTCTGAAGGCCGGAGGGGGGGCGCAAGGCTTTGCTCCCCACCGCCAGCATTTAAAAGAGGTCCCCGGAGATTTCCTTATGGGCTTTCTTCTTGCGAAGCAAGCCCATAGGGAAATTCGTCTTGCGGAACGACTCAAAAACGGAAAACTCTTTCGTCTTGCGAGTTTTTCGTTTTGCGAGGCGTTCGTCTTGCGAGGCACCACTGTATTTGTACAGCTCAGTTACTGTAACCACTGGTGCACAGACTACATTCTTTTGAATGTTACATATGAATAACTGTACAACTCAACTGTAACATAGACAGGTTGTACTTTCATTGGATATAACATGTCAACACCCCTAATGAAGCTACTGTTTAAGCAACCTCACATTTTACCATTAATGCACTTGTTTCATTAATGCATTTGTTTTGTTTATTAAGTTAAATGCATGTTACTTACATGTACACAGGATGTAGGTTTTAGGAGTATGTAAATCTTACAGTAAAAAAAAAATACTGCTGAAATGCATAACTAACAGCATATAAAACCACAATTAAAACAGTAAAAAAAATCCCCATGCCCCCAAATCAGTAATGACACCAACATATAATTTGTGTATGAAAACATTTTGTCCAGGTTTCTGGAGCAATTTATGGGTATGTCTTACCTAGCTGTATGGAATATTACTCATATGTACTGTGTGTTTGGTACATATGTGGAACAAAACATGTATACTATTACTTGTAAAGTGTGAGTTGTTATATCTTTAAACACAGATCAGGAATTTATTGTTGAGTAGAGTTGATTAGTCTTGTGGTCTTTACCTGAGGAAATAGTCATTCATAAAAGTGTGAGTTTATGTTACAATAAAGGCCAAAATAGGTTTTTAGAAACTGTCTTGGCCGATGCCCATAATAGCAATTGGTAATCTTGATTGTTGCTTTTATTGACAATAAGCACTCTGGAAAGCCTTGTCACCAGAACTTGTGCATATTTCACCAGAACTTGTGAGAGGAAGGAAATAAAACAGTGTGACAGTTAATTACAACCATGGTAGCTGGGCTGAAAAGTCTGACCTGGCAGGTGTGCTTTGCAGACAGCTTTCCTCCTGTGAAAGCCTGACAGAAATGTCAGACTCAATACATTCTTCATACTGTGTGATTGTGGTGATTTTAGTGTGGGAGTGTGTTGGCAGGCAGGGGGTTTGGTATTTTAGGAATGTTTTACCTCAGAAACTTCTAGAGAAGTTAGGAATACTAGTCAAAAGACGTGTGCTGGAGTTATAATTTTTTTGGAAGTAAGTTGCTTGAGGTTTTTAAAAATCATTTTCAGGTAACCATAAAATACACATGATTTTCATGGACAATGTACAATGTGTATAAGAAGTGGAGCAAACCAAATTTCTCTCTACTGTTCTTATTTCTCTAGATTTTTGAAGGTATAAACTGTAAAGGATAAGCTTCTTTTAAAAGGGTAACGGTAGTTTAAAAAAAAAATTAAAAAATACTCTGGAAAGCTGTTTTTTCCAAGATCCATTTTCATTAGGATTTGTAAAATGAAGGAAATAAAACAGTGTTGCAGTAATTTTTTACTTGTGTGTGGCCCCTTCCACACAATACATTTAAAGCAGTATCATACTACTTCAAACAGTTGTGGCTTCCCGAGAGAGCCATGGGAACTGTAGTTTTTGTTGTTTTTTAAAGGGAGCTGAGAGTGATTAGGAGACTCTTATTTCCCCATACAGAACTACAATTTCCAGAGCTACACTTTACCACTCTGGAAACTGTAGCTCTGTGCGGGAACTAGAGGTCTTTCCTGACAACTTTCAGGATTCTTTGTGAGAAGCCATGGTGGTTTAAAGTGGAATGTTACTGCTTTAAATGTATAGTGCAGGTGTGACCTGTGTGTGTGTGTAATAAAATTAAGGTGTGCTTTATTTTTTCTGCACATAACCCGCACAGCTTCCCACATGGTTGCATTTGTGCTGCTAGGATGTCATATATTATCAGTATTTTGTTATTACATTTTCTCAGCATTTACCCCAGATAGCATCTTCTTTGCAACTGTGACACTGTTTATTGTGGGCACCTGTGGGGTATTTTGTGAAGCATGCTTGATGATGGTAACATAATGGGTTTCTGCAAGGATTTCTGCTTGTGCTGTGGGACTTCCCTCTCGCCCTGCACATGCCCTGTGCCATCTCCAAATCTGCCCCAGAGGGAACCCAAAAACAGATCTAGGAGTACCACAGAAGGATGGAAAAGTACACTGTACAAGCAGATATCCTTGGTCTTAGGGAACATTCACACAGTGCAAATTGGGTACAGTGGTACCTCGGGTTACAGGTGCTGCAGGTTACAGACTCCACTAACCCAGAAATAGTACCTCGGGTTAAGAACTTTGCTTCAGGATGAGAACAGAAATCGCGCGGTGGTGGCGGGAGGCCCCATTAGCTAAAGTGGTACCTCAGGTTAAGAACAGTTTCAGGTTAAGAATGGACCTCCGGAACGAATTAACTTCTTAACCCGAGGTACCGCTGTACTCCTCTTCCGCCTGTGTTTCAGAAACTTGCTTGGGTGTAGCTTAGGGAGCAATTAGAAATAGAGTGGAAGATGTTCAGGTTCAGTTTAATCTATTAAACTTCCAGAGATTAAAGTAGCCCCCATGGTATTACAAGAATTCAGTTTAATCAGAACTATATAAACTCCCTTAGTAGGCCTTGCTAAGTACTCTGTTTGAAGGGCCTTGACTCTACTAAGGTTTCAGTTTATGCTCTCAGCTGTTGTGGATGATCTTCAAAGAAATTCTACATATAACTTGAGAAACAGATTCTGTGGGGATGGGTAGTTAAAAATTTATCTTCTGAGTAGTTGAGACGTTAACATTTTGTGTCTCATACTGCTTTAGCAGCCATAAAATTGATAACCTTCACTTTGGACTAAATTCACCTTGGGTTAACCTTGGGTTAAATGTGCTTCAGGTTGAGCGTTTTCAAGTTACACTCCGCAGCAACCCGGAAGTAACGGAGCGCGTTACTTCCGGGTTTTGCCGCTCGTGCATGCGCAGACGCTCAAAATGACGTCACATGCATGCGCGGAAGTGGCAAAACGTGTCCCGCGCACGCGCTGTCGCATCTTACATTTTACTCAGGATGCGAACAGGGCTTCAGAACGGATCCCGTTCACATCCAGAGGTACCACTGTATGTCTGACTTCTGGTTCCTTAGGTTAGTCCTTCCCTTCTCTTGCTAGGCTCAACTACTATGTAGGTTCTGTAAGCGTGGAAGCTCACAGGTCCTTGTTAGGCCACCTTGGGGTTCTTTTAATGCATGAATTGTGTAAAGGTCACTCTTATTTTTTTGTTGGCCCTGTTTCACTTCTAAATTACTCCCTGCTTAAATCCAACCTTCAGTCTCCCAGGGGTAACAACCCACCTGTTAAGTATAACTTGTTAAGTTGGCATACCTGACAACTCCGTTTTGCTCACAGTAATAACTGTTGGAGAGCTTTTAACTCAGGGGCAGGGAACCTTTTCAAGCCACATTGCCCTTTGGGAAACCTTCCAAAGGCCACTTGCCAGTGGTGGATGAGGACAGTGGCAAAAGTGGGTGGAGCAGTGGACATAAATGTTACCTCTGTACAGTAGGTTAGTTTCCACATTCCAACAGCATTGTTCTCCTTCATCTAGACAAACGAAGCATTATCAACATTCAGTGGTACATTCCACCCAAGCAAAAATATTCAAGGTGCAAAGCAGAACTAGTGGGTGGATGTGTTTTAGGGAGAATTATGAGGGCCAGACATAGAGACCAGGAGTGCCACATTGGCCCAGTCTTGCAGTGCACTCTTATGGATGGTTTGAATTTTCTTAGTGACTGGTGACAGAAGCAGGTTAATCTAGAATTCCAGGTTAATCTAGAATGCAAGAGCATGCTGTTGCAGAAATGTTGCTGTTTGTAAACAATTCCAAGAGGTGGTCAGCTTGTTGCATTTTCCAGATAGCAACCGCTGATTTCATTAAGTATGGGTGTCAGTGTAATTATCTAATGATTTTGGCTCAGTTTATTACACCTGCTTTTATTGTGAATTCTATAGAAAGTGGGAGTATGGAAAATCACTCTATTCAAAACTGTGGGTGGAAATAGGTACCATGAAAGTTTTACAACTTTGCCTTTTTAAACACTGTGAAATCACAAAGTTGAATGTACAGTGGTACCTCGGGTTACATACGCTTCAGGTTACATACGCTTCAGGTTACAGACTCCTCTAACTCAGAAATAGTACCTCAGGTTAAGAACTTTGCTTCAGGATGAGAACAGAAATCGTGCTCTGGCGGTGCGGCAGCAGTAGGAGGCCCCATTAGCTAAAGTGGTGCTTCAGGTTAAGAACAGTTTCAGGTTAAGTACGGACCTCCGGAACAAATTAAGTATTTAACCCGAGGTACCACTGTACAAGATAGACAGCAATTGGAGTTGGTATTTTATCTTAAAGGCACTGTAGGAAGCTCATCATTTCATTCTTAAGTCTTGCTCTCCTGACCATTCTTCAGTAGTAACCTTTTTTAAAAGCTTGTTTCTGTCATTGCTATTGATTCCCTAAGCTTCAAACAGCTGTCATTGGACAGGTGAACAGGCACACGTGCACACCTCACAAACATTGGCATTCTGTTTGGCATACAGTCGGGTTTGTTGACAGGAAACTGTTTTGCATCAGTTTTTGCCTGATTACTATTTCTGTAGTGCTGGGATGGTGACATCATGGTTCACAGGTCAGCTGGCGCTGGTGGGGAAGAAACGCTTATTGGCTGGATGCTGGTTTTATAAATGGGTCTGAAAGGTTAAACATAATTTGTGTATCTGAGTTGTGCTTGCGTCAAAAACCGAGACAGCCTTAATGAGCATTGCCTGCTTTAATTTGAAATTCTTGTTGGGAAATCATGGGAAAATGGAAAAAATACATGCTTGTATGTCACCCCTCAGATTAACAGTTTATGCAGAGCTCAAACATCTGAGCACACATGCTGCTGACGCAGTTCTGGAGCAGCTGGTGGAGAAATCTCCTGCTATAAATGTCTGTCTGTCTGCATTTTTATAGGATAGCCTGTTAAGCCAAAAGGGCTTGTTTACTTGTAGGAGTCATGCTAAATATGGTGTGTAATCTGACAGCTGAGTTCCATGCATAAAGGAAAGCACGGCAGCTTTGGGCTACATGGAGGACTTAAATCTATATTAATATCAGTGTGGGCAGGGGTCTTGTACAGCAAAGGCATACAGGGTAAATGCTTATTTGGAAAACAATCAAAATACACATGAAACATTGCATTTTAGGTTCCGGAAGCATATGCAAAAGGAAAGTAATTCTACTTTTTCTGTTTCCTTTCCTTTCTGGTCCTTAGTTGATTCATTTCCAATTGGGAGTTTTGACATGTGCAAGTATCTGGATACTAAATTCTGTGACTAAGTATTTGTCATCTTTCCTTCATTCCCACTTCCCACCTGTTCCAAATTTTCAGCTCCACTTAGCAGCAGTTGTTCAAGGGAGCTTTTGGAACAAACTGCACTCTTCCAGGGCATTTCTTGGGGTTGGTTATCTGTGTAGATAACACCAGCTGAATAAAGTAAGAGAGCAATCCAGCTAAAGTTGATGACTTAATTCTCTGTTCTGTAGGCGAGTAAAACATGTGTCTCCTCTGAAACCAGTGGGAATTAAGACTGCACACACATTAGGGAGCAAGTCCCATTGAACTCAATGAGACTTATTTTTGAGTGAGCATGCTTGGGATTATGTTTCAAGAAGGTTTTATTTTGTCAGGTGTCATTGCCTGAGTTTGTACTTGTAGATAAGGGACAGCTAATATGAGAAGACAAGAGTGTATCTTAGCTGCGCTATTCACTTCCCTGGTTTTGCCCCATGTGCACCCCACATTAGCTATGCCATAAATCAAAATTAGGACAATTATTGCACAAGACCCAATTGTAAATGCTACTGAGGGCAGGGCTCATAAAATGGAACAGACTCTTGTGAAAGCAAATATAAAAAGCTCATATGTCAGCAGGATCAATCTTGTAAAACAAGCTTTGCATCTGCCATTTTGTACCTATTACATATTTAAAGTAATAAATGTGGAAGTTATAATTAAATATCCAACTGCATTTTTGAACTCACTTTTTCACATGTAGTTAATTAAAAAAAAAAAACCCCACACAAAACACAAACAGGCTAACTTCTGAAATCTCTTCCAGGCGAAAAATGTCTTTTCTTTTTGAGACTTAACCATTTGGTGATTTCAAAACAACATATGTATTTAACATCTGGAGCAACAGCTGTGCAAAATTAATAAGAAGGTGGTTTTATGGGTTAGCTGGCCACTGCTCAGTTTGGTCTTACTTGGGGAAGGTGGAAGAAATGAATCTGTAAAAGGCCTTCGTTTCACTTACAGTGTTGGATGACCTGCATTGGTGGCAGAAACTAAAGCACTGTCTGAGCAGCGTTTTAATGTTGCCAATACATCTTTACGAAATCAACCCGTGCAAATGCCACAATAAATCACTTGCCAAGTTCTGACATACTTTGTTTTGTTGGTGTTTGGTAGCCAAGTTGGCGGGAGTTGCAGGAAAAGGATACTGGTCCCAAAACAATAGCTTCAGTTTTTAAGAAATCGGTTTCATGTTTGTGTTCTTGTTGGTAAGCCCTGTTTAAGTACATCCAAACCATTAGTGATAATGGGCAAGGGTGGGGGGAGAGAGTCAATTACACTGATATTTTGCTGAAAAATGAACCACCAACAAATTCATGACCTGTCAATAACTTCCTCTTTCAGAATGTGGAAAGGAACTAGGCTATCCTTGACTTGATCACATAGCAAATAAGGAAAAGCTGATACATCAGATTAATGTAGCACAGGGATGGAGAACCTTCGGCCCAGGGACCAAATAGAACTTCTAAGCATCTCTATTTGGCCCTTTCGATGCTGCCCAGGCCACTCGCTTGAGTGCTTTTGCCTAGCCAAACATGTCCTTGAACAGTGGCAATGCCTCTTCCATGCTTGAAAGGAGGACGGATGTGGCATTTGTAGAAATATTTGACTTTTGCATGCCTGTAATTTATTCTCCTGGACAAAGGTTAAGAGCCACACCATTGCTCTGCCCAGTTTTTCCTCTAGTCCCTCTCACCAGTGGCATGCAGCCCCTGGAAAGTTGCCTATGAGAGAATGTGGTCCTCAAGCTGAAGTAGTGTTTAAGAAATGAGCACCCACTACTATGGCTTTCGTTTTGTATTTCCATTAGCTCTTCAAGTTCTGGGAATGTGGCAGACCGCATCTTGGCACAGCTGCTGACAGAAATGGACGGGATTGAACAGCTAAAGGATGTGACTGTTTTGGCTGCGACAAACCGACCAGATATGATAGACAAGGTAAGAGGTTTGGGCACTTGCCCCTACTTTTGTTAAAACTACTTTATTGGAAGTGAAATGTTTTAAGATTGCAGTCAATTGTAGTCAAACGTCTTTGTAAAGTACTGGATTTTTTAAAAAAAGGGTTTTTGTATAAGGCTCAACAAAAACAGTTGTTCTCCTGGTTTTCAGAAGAAACAATGGTTTGCTCCACCAGTGCTGCTTCTTCAGCATTTTTTGAAAGCAATATCCAAACTGACCACTAAGACCCCTATGCATTTACAAGGCAGTAGGATAGAGATGTTTGCTGCAGCCGGACCAGCTTTGAGCGATTTGGTCTGCTTGGGATCTTGGGGTCCTTTGTTTCAGGATTAATGGACCATTTTGTAGAGTTGGCCAGCCTTGGAAGTACTGTACCTTGAAACCTCAGAACTAAATACATATCTCCAGTCCATGTGGGGTGAAAGGAAAATGTTCTTTCCATAGGCAAGAGGGAATTTTCCCCACACCCATCAGTTACCTAGCCTGCGATACATCTGTTTCTTTCCTCCGATAGATAAAATTGTAGGTAGTCATTCAGATAATGTTTAATTATGTTTAAGCAAATTGTGCAATGTGTCTTTGTTCTCTCAAATGTGTTTTTGTTTGAACCTTCATAGACATTGAGGATGATAGCTTGTTAGCCCTCCCTGAATTGAGTGCCCTTCTTAGTTAGACAAAAACAGAAATTTACCAGCAAGAATGTCCTTTTCTTGGCTTCCATCATCCATAATACCTCTGGCATCTATTTGTAATGGCAGGCTAGAACAGAAGAAGCTGTTACAACCCCAGGGAACTCTGTGATTGTTTCACAACAGGAAGTAATGTGTGTGTAGCTGAAGAATTGGATTGCTTTAGCTCCTGCTGGGTGAGATCTGAGTGTCAAACACATTAGCTGGGATGCCTAGAGCACAAGGGCTGAGAATGAAGTGATAGTTTGTGGTTTGTGATGGCACCCTGGTGTTTCTGACAGCTCATCCCAGCAGTGTGCAGCAGTTGCATCCTCAAGTGCCCTATTTGCATGAGAATGACAGGATGTGATTGGACAAATGAAGACTAATGAGAGAGTGTAGTGTCAGTGTGCTATATTGTCTTTAGATTCATGGTGCTCTTTGTTTCATTACCAGTGAGAAACTTCAGTGTAGCATGGAACAGAAACTGGGGGAAATATAGTGAATGAAAAATATGACCAGAGTTTAGATCTGCTTTCATTTAAAACCAAACCATGTTCATCCTGAAAGAAAATGCAAAATATATGTGCTTTCATGTAAAACAGTGGATATCCACATCAGACTGTGTTCATGCATCCAAGCTTCATAGATTAGGGGCATCATGTTGGTTTTTCTGTCATTTGCATAGCAGAATAGGCTCCTCTAGAATCAGGGTGATGCTGTGCACATGCTAGTAGCATTATCAAAAAATTCTCTCACAGTGTACTGTACCTACATTTTGGGGAAATTCTTCCTTAGTGTCTGCTTTGGTATTAATTTGTTGAACCAGGAGTTGAAAATTCTCATTCTGCTGCCCTGTCAATTGGATCAAATATAGAAAGGTTGCTTCTTCTCGTTGGTTCAAAGGAAAGTTGTTTCCTCTTATTATGTTATGAAATTTAATATTCCAGTAAAGGCAAAGGGACCCCTGACCATTAGGTCCAGTTGTGGACGACTCTGGGGTTGCGGCGCTCATCTTGCTTTATTGGCCGAGGGAGCCGGCGTACAGTTTCCAGGTCATGTGGCCAGCATGACTAAGCTGCTTCTGGCAAACCAGAGCAACACACAGAAATGCCGTTTACCTTCCCGCCAGAGCAGTACCTGTTTATCTACTTGCACTTTGACGTGCTTTCGAACTGCTAGGTTGGCAGGAGCAGGGACTGAGCAACAGGAGCTCATCCCGTCGCGGGGATTTGAACTGCTGACCTTCCGATCGGCAAGCCCTAGGCTCTGTGGTTTAGACCACAGCACCACCCTCATACATATTCCAGTATGTCTTGTATTTGGCTTGCTTTTAAATCCTAAGAGATCTTCTGTGAAAAGATAAATGAAACTTTACAATACATTTAAACCTCAAGGGTTAATTACATCAGCCTATCAACTGCTGCTAGTTAATTTCTCATTAATATTTGAGTTACTAATTTTTTTGCGGTAAATGGCTGAATTCAAACAGGCTAAAAATATTGGTATTTGTAACACTTCTGAATGATGGAGTGTTCTGAGTTATTGAAGTCACAAACTTGGACCATTATGTTTTCATGTCTATTTATTCCTCTTTCTCTTGGAACCAGTATAGCAACAACAATCTTCATTATTGGAATGTTTAAAAATATTGGGTATTAAAGGTGTGCATATAATACAAAATGTACCACTAGATGGAAGCAAGAGAAGCAACTTCCAGTATCACATAAGTGAATGGTTCTTGCCTTGGAGTGTATTTTAAATTTCTTTATACTCTGTACCCATAACAAATGTTTCTAAATCTTTTTTTTTTACCAACACAATTTTTTTGAAAAAGTTATTGTAAATTCTCTTACTACTTCTGCTATAAGATCAAAGCTACAGTACCTCACACCCTCTCTGCAGAGGCCATTCACAGGTGGGAAGTGAAATTAAAAACCTCTCTCTGAAAAAGACCTGTTAGATTTTACTTGGAAGACTCTTATCTGGTGCTGATCCAATGTCCAAAAGACAGTGGAGCTGTGTTAGTGGAGTTTAGTGTTAATTAAAAGTAGTTTAGTTTTGATGAAAAATAAAAAAGTGAGTGATTTGGCAGAATCAGTAACAAGTTTTTAAGTTTTTGCCTCCAGCGAAAAAGCAGTCTTTCCTTTTGAGAAACATCAAAGTTCTGCCCGTCTGGAGGCTTATGAAAGAAATTCAAATATTCAAGTTTTATGGGTGAACTAGTAAAGGGAAAGGGAAAGAATTTCAATACATAAGTTATCTGGCAACATGTTGAAGTTGTCATAAATCAGGTAATCTGAAGCTGTAAACATGTTCAGCATTTGTTTCGTCTGGAACAAATTGTGGTTATTGTGCGATGCTCATTTATGTATTTCTATTGGGTTTTTCAGTCTTGCATCTGATTGGTAAATGCAGTGTTAAGTGCTGTTGGTTTCAGGAAAATTTTATCATCAGATTTAAATAAGATGTGAGGAATAATTTATTTCTTATAATTTTCTGTCATGGTAGTGGTCCTGTAAGTTGAATATAGCAATTAAATTAGCTTCACAGCAGAGATATAGACTGAATATGCCCATGCCACTCCTGAATCAAAAACATATTAATATGAACCTCCCAGGCAGACCCATGAAGAAATTGTTTCACTCCCTTTTCACTCCTTTAGTCATGAGAGTGACTTTTAGAACGTATCCTTGTGACAGCAAAGCAATGTTGGGAGAATTTGAAGTAACATGTGTAACACTTAAACTAAGTGTTTGACAGAGAATAGAAGTGGCACACTACTGTTCTAAGAGTGTGCAATTTGGATTACCATTATGATTGGTAATTCATTGTGATACCCATCTGTGTGAGCTGTCTGTTGGCTGCCACCTGCTTTCTGCCTTCAAACTTCTGTGCCGTGCAACAGCGTTGTAAAATGGCGCCACTAACTGCATGTGACAGTGGTAATTGTTTCTGCCACAGTATCTTCACCTCATTGTTGCAGTGCTGCACTGTATCTGGTTCATGATGTTAGTGTGATGCCAGAGGCTATGTGATAAGCTTGTGAAGTTAGGGCCTGAGGACCTTTGTCTTTTCCCTGAAGTGATGGCTTCCTTTTTTTTTTTTTTTGTAATACTTGAATACAAATACCCTTTTTGAGTATTTGGGAATACTGATCTAAGGACTTTAGAGCCCGGAGTTTGTTATAATGTGTCTGTGTGCATCACAATTTTCAGCACAAAGAGCAGTACATCATTATTTCTGATTGCAGTGTTGTTGTTTCTGAAGAATCAGAGGTCATTGAAGAATCAAAGGTCATTGTTGTGTTTAAAAGTAGAGTGGTACCTCGGGTAACATACGCTTCAGGTTACAGACTCTGCTAACCCAGAAATAGTGCTTCAGGTTAAGAACTTTGCTTCAGGATAAGAACAGAAATCGTGCTCTGGCGGTGCGGCGGCAGCAGGAGGCCCCATTAGCTAAAGTGGTGCTTCAGGTTAAGAACAGTTTCAGGTTAAGAACGGACCTCCGGAATGAATTAAGTACTTAACCCGAGGTACCACTGTAATAGGAAAAAAACGTGAACACACCAAATCCTACACTTCACAAAGTCTAAGAATCTTGCCTATCAAGGTTCTTACTGGGCTGTTGTTATTTTTAAGCACTAAATATTTTTCTCATATTTTTCTTATTTAGTATTAGTTTCCTTTATGTTTATGGGCTTGCTTTTTAAATAAAATCAGCCTGGCTTTATTTGAATGTCAGAAAACTAGTTTATAATGTTTTAGAACCCTGTTAAACTTAGACTCGGTGTGTGTGTGTGTGGAAACAACAGAAATTCATTGATTCTGACATGACCTCTAAATTAAAATATTTTCACATGGCACTAAAAACTGAGCAAATATCACAGCCTTGATGCTACCACTGTGGGGGACGTGTCTCATGCCACCATCCATCAGTAGGGCTGTTGGAGGGGGGAACGTTGAACAGGGCCTTTGTAAATTACCTCTGTGAGGAGTCAGGTTCATACTAGAAACTGGTGTGTGAGGTAATCAGGTCTTTGACAGTTAAGGTCTTAAATAGCAAAATCAGCACCTGTTTTTGAACTGGGATTGGAAACTTTCCAGGAACAATGAGGTCCAGCATCTTCATAGACTAAGAATAGTCTAATTAAATAATAGGGCAGAGTTAAGGCAGGTTTTAGACAATTCCTTAATTTAAATGAGGAGTGTGCTAGGAGACAAGAAATATTATTGGTTGTGATATGGCCCCACTGAACTCTGTCAGCACTGTGTTATTGACATCAGCAACAATTTTGCCTGTAGGGTGTTCCTTATTTATTGATTGCATGCTGACATTCATAAAGGTGTCTGAATTGTTTCCAGTGGAATTTTCAGGGTGCTTTCTTTAAGCACAGTAAATAAATATTTCCAGGTGTGCAGAAGTAGTCCCCCCCCCTTCCAACCCTTCAATTGCGAAGGTACAGAGAGTGTGGTAAATCAGCCTTGAGGCTGCTGAGTTGTTGTCTCCCCCCCTTCTTTGTGGTGACAGTTGAAGAGCACAGTAACTTTTTCACTTTAGATTTATTATCTGCCAGACAAAACAAGGTGGTAGAAGAACTTGTTGGGCTGCATTTGTAAGCTTTCACAGCCATACCATAAAGACTTGGATAAATGTGGCTGCTTTTCTCCATAAAAGCATATACAGATAAATTAATTTATTTGTGAGAGAGATTATATGAAATTAAATTCAAGTATAGTAAAACATAGCAGAAAGCACCTCTCACAGCAACACATTAATGTGCTTTTCAGATAAATGCTTACTTATAAAATATTTTGTTTCAGTCCACATAAAGCTTTCTGAAAACGCCTATTGATTTATGTTGCTTCTAAGCCTTCTAAGGTGACTGGATGCAAAGTGTCACGAGACATTTACGCTATTAATAGTTGTACAAAAGAATGAATTTTATTAGGTGTAGCTTGTTATGTGGGAGATGAAATCTGCATCTTTTAGTCCTACTCTTCTCTGATTCTGGTGACTTTGCTAAAAGGGTGGGCAACCCACAAGACTCCAGATGACAGACAACAACTTCCATCAGCCCCAGCCAGCATAGGATGATGGGAGTTAGATGATGAGAAATGTAGTCCCCCAACATCTGTGGGCTACAGCTTTCCAATCTCTGCTCCACTATGAATTTCTGTTTGAGATACCAGGCTGTTCCTAGGAGAACAAGTTATTCCATCTGGAGCAGCGCAAAGGCAAAATAGTGATGTCAGAATGTACTTGTATGGATTTTGCTTTATCTCCTGCTGCTTACTACTCAGCAGTGAAATTGTGCATAGGAATTCAAGTCTCAATGAGGGTGTGGGTACGTACAGGGAATTCTATGACAAAGAAAGGTTGCCTTTGCTAACAGGTGAATTTCACTTTTATATTTGCCAGCATTTTAAAAAACCGTTTGAGCCTTTAAACAGTTGTAACAGAGGTAGGGAGCTATTATTCCAGTATAGTTCCAGCAGCAACATAAATTCTCCCATTCCTATCCATCTGCTCATGGCTGAATTGGCTCTGTCTTTTTTCCTCCTCCTGAGAGACTCTTCCTTTTGAGGAGACTAGCAACCAAATGAGTGCTTCTGTGTAGACTCTGGGTTCTCCACCAGGTCTTCTACCACCCTTGCTAATTAGCCTGCATCATCATCAGTTAGTTATATGCCACCTTTCTTACTGTAAACAATTCTCAAGGCAGCTCACAACTTCAAAAGTTTATGTTCATGTTTCAAAACAAAATAAAAAAATTCCTTCCAGTAGCACCTTAAAGACCAACTAAGTTAGTTCTTGGTATGAGCTAAGTTAGTTCTTGGTATGAGCTTTCGTGTGCATGCACACTTCTTCAGATACACTTCTTCAGATACACTTCTTCAGATACACTGTGTATCAGATGCACACTTCTTCAGATACACTTCCTCAGATGCACACTTCTTCAGATACACTTCTTCAGAAACACTGTGTATCTGAAGAAGTGTGCATGCACACGAAAGCTCATACCAAGAACTAACTTAGTTGGTCTTTAAGGTGCTACTGGAAGGAATTTTTTTATTTTGTTTTGACTATGGCAGACCAACACGGCTACCTATCTGTAACTGATTCATGTTTCAAGTTTATGTTCACTAGCATAATAAAATTTGCCCAGGAATAAACAGTAGTGTAATGGAAACATCTCATATTGATAAATATACAATAAATTAAACAATTCAGTAATAATTCATAAGAAGAACTGAAAATAAAAATAATAGAACATAATGCAGATAAGCAGCAAGTTATAATATGCTGCAAGAAGAATAAAGCAGAGGAGGAAATATGTCAGAAGAGTTGTGTTCCTTGCAAATATGCAGGAAATAATTCATGAAATTTGCAGGACTGTATGAAGTTTTTTGGGACCCTATTGCACTTTGAATGCTTTAAACAGCTGTAAGACAAAACTTGCAGTTTAGCTGTGCATTGACCTTCTTTGCATACTTTTACTTAAGGGGAGAAAATGGAGAACACGCGTTTATCAAGGTCTCAGGCTGCCTTAGGACTGCTGTGGGTTCTTCCATGTCCTCAGCTGGACTGGAGGTCTGTACAAGGTCTCACACCTTTTCCTCAGAGGAGGTCTCCCTGAGACACTAGCTGGGCAAATCCTGAAACAGATTCAGTTTTTCAGTGCAAACTTTCTTTAATCAATCTTTATCTTGAATGGCGTGCTCTGGTCCATGGGGTCACGAAGAGTTGGACACGACTAAACGACTAAACAACAACAACAACCTTGAATTAAGAGGGATCTTAAATGCCTGTTGTTGTTGTTGTTGTTGTTGTTAATTTATTTCTATACCGCCCTTTATCAAAAGTTCCCAGGGCGGAGTACTACATTGAGAACACATTTTACAGAGCATCATAATAAAAGCATAATAAAAAGCACAATAACAAGACAGCATAATAATAAAATAATGATAATAACAGCCCTCCAAGCTTTAACAGGCCATAGATTATTTAATAGCAAAAGGCCTGGGTAAAGAGGAATGTTTTTGCCTGGGGCCTAAAGACATGTAATGAAAAGGCCTGTTCTTGTATTGCCATCTAAGCCTATACCATAACCACTGGAGAGACTACCACTACCACTGGAGAGACTATAGAAATTGTCACCAGGAACCCCTCTAACATGGTTAGAATACTTGCTAAAACAAAGTGTTATGAAGAAAAATGATATATTAAAATTGTAAGTTACTTGGACACATAACCTTTGAATGCTTGTTTCAAGAGGCTGACTTAGTGAATACAGGGCTGTTTTTACAGATATAGCAGATGTTGGAATAATAAAATCATCTCATGTGATCAAATGGGGGAAATGCTAGGAATAGATATTGCAGAAGAGGGTTGGAAGATAATACGGTCTGGCACCCAAAACAGAGCTCTCTGTATAAGTGTAAATTAATCTGTAATCTGTAGTTCACATGAGAACAGTTAAGTAGTTCAGCAGTTGAATGGTCTAGGCTGGAGAGCTGAAAACCACCTGCTCTCTCCCAAGGTCAACTAAAGCTCCTGAAAAATGTTTACATGGCTGAGGTCAGCTGACATGCGTGTAGCAGCTAAGGATGGTTCCAAACCAAGGTCCTATGAGTGCTCATGGCAGGCAAGTGTTGCTCTAAGGCAAACCTTGCCAAGATATTTTGAGTCCCCAATCTCAGGTTAGTCCCCCAACCAGCTGTACTTCTGTCTTAAGTGGATTATATTATCTTCCTCTGTACGATAGTCTAGAGATTAATAGTTTTATCTTGCTATAGAACCCTGTTGCCAAGTGTGACAAAAAAGGCATTTTCTTCACATTGCAAAGTAGTAATAGTTTACCATGTTTATCTGATGCTCAAAAACATTAGGAGCTATCAGTGGCTTTTGACTGTTTCCTTGCCAGATGTGGGGCACGCACAGGAAGGTTTAAGGAAGCAATTTGTCCCTTGAGCCTTTTTCAGATGAAGTGCTCAGCAGCACCAGTACATACTCTGTGGAAGTCTACAGAGTAAGAAGAGGTAGCTTCAGCCAGTTGGTGAGGCAAGCCTTATTCCATTACTTAACAAGCCAGCACGTGGGCTATGTAAGCAAGAACACACGCCAGGGTGTGTGTTCATCAGTCAACACGCGAGGTGTGCGTAATTGGCAAGCACACACCCTGGAACATGTTACTGCACTTATAAAAATGGCCATTTAACTTTTATTAAAAGCGTGTAGATACAAAGTGTGCCTAGTTCTCAGAATGCTAACTTCTTCAAACAACGTTATGTAGCTTAGTTGCATTTTATCTCAAAGAATTTTTCTGTTTCACTTACGCAGAAACATTTTGTTGGCAGGCAACTTTTTCGTTTCCGAATGCTTTTCTGTCTCAAATCATACCCTTGGGGTGAAAAAAGGTCTTAGTACCCCAAGTGATCTTGAAGGACAGTTGTAACACCATGAAAAGCAAACATTGATGCTGTAGCACATGCTTCTAAGTGAGAGGGCCCCATAACTGCAGCGAAGGAGGTAAGCCGCAGGCTTTCATTTATTTGTACAGTAGTCTTTTGCCAGTATCTGTGGGCCTATATAGCTTAAACCAGTTTATTTTTAACAGAAAATAGCTACAAAGAAATACTAGTTAAGACATGTTTGTGCTAATGGCTGAAACTGGAATTCAGGCAGACTGTGATGTTTGGCCTGCCCCCCACCCACGCCACCCCCTTTCCTGTTTAAAAAAAAAGAGTCTGGGAAAGACATGAAACAGAAATTATTATTGTTAATATTTACAAAATGTTTCATTGAGGGGAAAGCAAGTAGCAGAATACAATTCTGTGGCACTTAAAAATGGTCTTCCCTATTCAACAGTTTTGTTCTACTCTATGTGAAATGTTAAGTGATAAAATGTGGGCTTTTTTGCTTCAGTTACCACTGATGGTAATTACAGAAAGGACATACCATTCTGGTGTTTTGGGCATCGAAGCAGTTCTCAAAGTATCAGCAGGTGGCAGTCAAACCAAGCTTCAGTTTAAGCAGCTAGAGTTTAGAAGTTTAAGAGATACAGTGCATATAGAAATTCTGAGAGATACTATGTCAGGTAAGGCAGATGGGGATCTTGCTTGGGTCGAAACACATTGGGCTTTGTAAGCTGATACATGCATATACTTTTACATTGGAGGAGAGGAAGTTTTGCTCCTATCTAGCTACGAATACAGAATGCTTTTCTCTTTAGAGTAATGCAATTTTGAGGCAGTTCTTGGTTGAGCTGTAGAAGTATGGAGCCAATTCTTTCTGCTTAAGAATAAAATGGCCTTAGGTATGTCTGTGGGAGACATGGAGCTTTAAAAGCTGTACATGGGGTCAGAGGAGACCTTCAGTGCTACATCCTGGTAGACACTTCTGTTTGGGCATAATCCCGATCCAGTAAACAAAGGATATAAACAAGATGGTGCCCTCCAGATGGGGAAGGGCCATAGTTCAGTGGTACAGCATCTGCTTTGCATGCAGAAGGTCCCAGGTTCAATCCCTGGCATGTTTAGAAAGGGCTAGGAGATATTATTGCCTGGTACCACGGGCACTCACTGCAAGTCAGTGCAAACAATACTGAGCCAGATGGACCAGGGGTCTGACTTGGAACAAGGCAGCTTTCTACATTCCTATGTTCAGATGTTTTAGATTCCAACTCCCATCGGCCTTGACTTGTATGATTTGTGTGCTTGCAAGACATAAACTCGGCACTGACAGCAGCTTATGGTTTATGCAAGCATTCTCCCCAGGAATATGCTTGAAAAAAGTGGGAAACCTACGTAATATTTCTGAAGAGTTGAAGTACCACAAAAATTCATAGATGCAAATTCACCTTGTCATATTTATTTTGCTCTTTTGTAAAATGCAAAACAAATAGTGGTATAGTCCACGGGGGTCCTGATATTGTGGTTTTCTGTCTGAGGTCTTGATATCAAATGCTGCTTTCTAAGTTAAACACGGTAGTCAAAGAAGCTTCTTGTTTTTTTTCTGTTCTGGAAGTTACTCCTGTCAGAAGCAACACCATCTCAAGCTTGCTCAAACTGTTTGCTAGTCCTTATTTTCAGCAGACTTACATTCTGCTAGCTGGGTCATGTATGCTACTTAAAATGAAAAAACTGTGGGAAATACTGTAGATTTTCCTCATGAGTCAAGGTATTTACTGCGCATGTTTCATCTCATTATACCTTAAGGGGTTAACGTTATGCATATTAAACTAACAGCACAGTTTACACTAAGAGTTATTTAACATCTACTGGCGGTATTACTGTACTTCCTGTTTTGTGTTCACAATAAAAGGTTTCTAAAGAGCTGCCTTTGTGTAAATACTTCACTTACATTCTAGGCAAGTATATTCACGTCTTGAGCTAAACACGAATAGAGTGATGTTTGGAACGCTGCTAAAGAAGGAAATCTTTGTGCTTCATAAATGATACCCTTGAAACCTTATAAGAATATGATTTGGAAATGACATTTGTATATTTGTTTTCTCTTCTTTCATTATGCTGGTTTGAAAGTGGCGGATGGAGTGGGTGGAAGGAAGAAAATGTTTACTGTTCATCAGTAATTTTTGTCCACATTTTGAAAAGAATTGACTGTATTTTTGTAACATACCTGCGTATTTTAAATTGAATATGTGCATTAAAAATGTAAAAAGTATTCTAGACACTTATTAATTGTCTTAAGGTGTTTAAAAAATGTTTGGCATCTATTTTAATGCAGCATTATTATTATCCCCTTCCATTGAAAAAGATGATGTATCATTTTGACCACTGTTTCTAAGATTAGAGTGATTAAACAAGCTAGTGAGTCAAGTATGCACAGAGCATCAACAATCTTATTTTTTAGCACAGCACATGCATTCATCAGTCAATTTTATTTGTTCAGTTCTCCACTCTTCAACATGGCACCTCCTGAGGTGACTTATGATCATTGCTTGACAACAAAGTTAAACAAAACAATACAAAACAAATAAGAATACTGACCCAGCAAAATACCAGAGCAAATCATTATGGCGTAGCTGAGTATTGGGGATGGACTACAACCTCATCATCCTTGATCACTGGCTATGCTGACTGGGGCTGGGAGTTGGGAGTCCAAGTCCAAGTGGAAGGCTACAGGTTTCCACCCCTGGTTTCACCCAGCTAGTGTAGTTCAAAAGCCTGGTGAAATAAAAATGGTATTTTCCTGGGGCTCAAAAGACATGAGAATTAGTGCTAGGCAAGCCTTCCTGGGGAGAGCGTGTTACAGATGGGCCATCATGACTGCGGAGGCACTTTCTCTGGGTGAAGGAACTCAAGGGCCTTGAAAGACAAGTTTAACATTTAAGCAAGTTCATATAGCAATTGTCTTTTCATGCCTATGATGGTACAGTCTGCTGCGCCCGGCCTTTGTGCTTTATCAAAAATTGTTCTATTTTCAACAGATTTTTCCTCCTTATGATAAACATAACTAGTACTGTGTACTGGCGTAGGCTCATGTACTCAGTATGTTGGTAATGTCAATAATCCAACGTAGAGGCTTTTTGTTAGACCCCCAGCAGCTACAACACATTGCATTTTTCTCTCCCTTTTAGCTGCCAGCTCTGGCTTTGGCTGTACCACCGATACGTGACAGGTTATTTCTATTATTCAGTGAAGTTCAACCACAGCACCTAGATGGCCATAGGGAGCCTCTTCCTAAGATAGGGGTGGCCACTGTGGTGCCCTGCAGCTGTGGTTGACTCCAACTCCCATCAGCCCCAGCCAGCAATGGCCCATGGTTAGGAGTGGTCGAAACTGTAGCCCACAACATCTAACCTGTCCTCAGGTATCCAACACTGAACAGCCAGTGTTAGTTAAGCCAGTGTTTAAAAAGCAAAGAACAAATAAAGCCTCAGTGGGGAATCTCAGCTATTCACCAGATACAATCCCCAGCTTGGCATCTTCCTCAGTGTGAACTGACATATGTAACCAATATAATATGATCAAACAGAGCCTCTGCATACGTGCAGGCTATAAACCTATTTTTGAAGTCTGTGTTTTAAAAAGTCATGTCTAAATTTTGTTGATAAAACCTTTCAGAATAGCTGTCGGGCTTTGGGTGAGTTGAGAATTTTATTTTGATTTAGGTAAGGCAAAGAACATAGAATAGTAGAGTTGGAAGGGATCACAAGGGTCATCTAGTCCCACCCACTGGAATGCAGGAATCTTTTGCCCAACATGGGGCTTGAATTCTTGATCCTGAGATGCTCTACTGACTGAGCTATTCCAGCTCATCCAGATGTTAATGCCTTTTAAAAAACATTCTTAGTTTTAAAAAAAAATCTTAGCTGTAGAGACTTACTTGCTTTCGATGGACATTAGTTTTATTGTATTCTGAAGAAAATGTAAATTGAGTAATTAAAATCATGCATAGCCTCTTATGTCATTTTGGAAGAAAGGTATAAATAACTTCCTCTAAAGATAATAAACATTTCATTTATGGTAGCTGTCTGAATGTAACTGTTTCCTAGAATGAGGTTAGCTGGAGAAGGCTAACGATAAATGGCTGCAAGATAAATGAGGAATGTGCTTGGAATTCATTACTTAATTAGTTACTTAAATCAATCTTTGTTTTCGTATAAAAGTGGGCCTGCAAGTTTACTTTTATGTGTCTAAAATAACCATGGTATTTTATGGTAAACGAATTGTTATGCTCACCCCAATCTTGAAGAAGTGAGGGGTTTCAGGAGCCCTAGCAGATACACTCTCCAAAATTTCAGGCAGGTGTTTAAACCTGCGACCATTTGATTGCAAAACTGGTGAACCAGCCCTGAGCTATGATATAGATTCCTTAACTTAGCTGTAACCCAGCTTGGATATTGGCTTGTCTTTGGACTGTTCCTAGATGTCTTGCTGGGATGTGGGTGACACTGTGGTCTAAACCACTGAGCCTTGGGCTTACTGATTGGAAGGTCGGCGGTTTGAATCCCCGCAACGGGGTGAAGCTGCTGTTGCTCGGTCCCAGCTCCTGCCAACCTAGCAGTTTGAAAGCACTTCAAAGTGCAAGTAGATAAATAAGGTACCGCTCTGGCAGGAAGGTAAATGGCGTTTCCGTGCACTGCTCTGGTTTTGCCAGAAGCGGCTTAGTCATGCTGGCCACATAACCCGGAAAAACGGCGGACAAATGCCGGCTTCCTCAGCCAGTAAAGCGAGATGAGCACCACAACCCCAGAGTCATTCACGACTGGACTTAACTGCCAAGGGTCCTTTACCTTTACCTTTTAAATGTCTTGCTAACTTTGGCCTCCAGCTATGGGCCTGTTCATTGGCATCTTCTTCCTCTGAAAATTTTATTCTGATTATTGATGGCATACTGCCCATGATTAATGGTGGAGATTTGTGCCCCCTCTAAACTTGCCTGATCACCTTTGCTCCAAGGCCTAGAAACTTTCTTGAATATCGTTTGATGCACTATTCCTACTCCCTTGGCTGCAACACAACACCTGCCGCCCCTAGCCCAACTCTGTACCCCCTTTTTCAGTACCTTGCTTAGCTATTTTACTTCCTGCCTTGTATCTGGGATCACAGAAGTCCAGCACTTGCAATTTCTCATGCTATTCTATGCTACTGTGAAAAAGTACTAGCAGAGAGAAGTTTGCATCTTAGTAGCAATGTGTAATGAACGATTTATATTATGGAAATATTGAACTTTTATTACAAATATTTTATAGATTTAATTGTCCTATCTCTGTAAAAGCTGATGAAAACTTTTTTCACGTTAGTATTAGAAAAAGATGGAGACAATTGGAAATTGCAGAGTTTGGAGAAAATGAAGGATAAGGTGCGAGACTGGTTACATTATGCTCAGATTAAAGAAGTTTTTAAAAATGACAAAAAGTTAGGGTTCCAGGTGGAGAAATCGAAGTTAGAAACAGAATTGTTAGAACCAAAGACCAAGGTACTATCTAGAATGTATAACTTGCTGCTAAAATGGAATACACAAGACGAAATGGTTAAATCGGCTATGATAAAATGGGCACAGGACATTGGGCATAACATTATGTTTGAGGACTGGGAAAGGTTGTGGACCACTGGGCTGAACTTCACCGCATGTAATGCTCTGAAGGAAAATGTAATGAAAATGATATATAGATGGTACATGACCCCAGTTAAACTTGCCAAAATATACCATTCGTCTGATAATAAATGTTGGAAATGCAGAGAAAATGAAGGAACATTCTTTCACCTCTGGTGGACATGCCCTAAGGTGAAGGCCTTCTGGGAAATGATATATAATGAGCTGAAAAAGGTATTTAAGTATACCTTCACAAAGAAACCAGAGGCCTTCCTTCTGGGTATTGTCGGCCAGAAGGTGTTAAAGAAGGATCGAACATTTTTTATGTATGCAACAACGGCAGCAAGGATTCTCATCGCAAAAAACTGGAAAACTCAAGATCTACCCACACTGGAAGAGTGGCAGATGCAGCTGATGGACTATATGCAACTGGCCGAGATGACCGGCAGAATCCGTGATCTGGGAGAAGAGAAGATGGAGGAAGACTGGGAGAAATTCAAGATGTATCTACAAAAACATTGTAATTTGGTTGAATGTTAAGAAGGATGCTAGATTATAAAAAACTGGCCACCACTAAACTAGATTTAAATTTGATGATAAGTGAGACTAAAGAAAATATAAATTTTTTTTGGAAGAAGTGCTAGATTATATTTGAATGAGTGGACATGAGATTGTAAACAAGTTAATAATTTGTTTGGAAAAAATTTTTAACGATGTAAATGGGAGCGGGAGACGTGAGGGAGTCCAAAGAAGTGATGAAATTGTTGTAATAGAAGTAAGATCGTTTATTATGTGTGTATTTATATTTAAAAACCTTAATAAATATTTATTAAAAAAAAAAAGAAAACTTTTTTCACGTTAGATATCATCTGCTTCATTTGAGCACAATAGGGCAGCGGATCTGGGGGAGGAGAACAAAATATGGGTTGGACATCTTTCAGCTGGCAGAGCAGATTATCAAAGAGCACTACAGCTGCACTATTTGAAATGTCTTTAAATTTGGCATGCTTCCGTTTCCTTATTCATTTTCTTTCTTTCCTGACTGTTCCAATAATAGCAGTTAGTGGTCAGTTAGATATCAGTTAAGCACAGGAATGTATTCATTAAAACAGGCACTTCCCAATCTAGACCAGGACTCAAGCGTCTTAGCCTTTCTTGCTCTAGTCTAGACAAATGTTGAGGTGAAAAGACTTGTTTTACAAGTAAAAGGCAATATGGGAAAATATTTTTATAGGAAATGTGCCTGAAATCTTCAAATCATTCCAGAGTGATATAAAGTTCAAGGTTGTTAAATTTAGCATACTAGGGAGGATAAATGAACACATTTAGATTTATCCCTGGTTTTAATACGAGATGTGTGTGTTCTTTATTGTATTTTTAATTTTATGTGCCTCTCTCTGATACTACTTTGCAATGGGAAGCTAACAAATACTTTTAATAAAATACTTCTTGTGCCTGTAGACTGGGGGTGCTTGGGAGACATTAATCCCTTTGTTTTGGAAAGGTTGTTTTTTCCTGCATTGCCCATATTGCTATATCATATGAAGAATGAAACTGATAATTGACAAGTGCTCTAAAAATGCTTTGCTTTTTCATATTTTAGCTGTGGTTGTATCCAAAGGTCAGCCTTTGGTCTTTGTTAAATCTTCCATCCATTAATTGTGGGACATATCTTGTGCTTTCTCCCATCTGAAATGATGTCCCTGGTTTATTCTTTGCATTGTAGTCATACTGGTCCTCATCCAACACAGACGATGCTTAATTTCAAGAAAAGAGATGCTTGGTCCAGTCATGTCTGGAAATACCCTCTTTATATCTGAAAGTCCTTTGCCATTATCCCTGATGTGTGGAAACTCTCTGGTAGTTGCCCAGTGGTGAGACAGGTGAACTCTACACCTGTGTAGAGGCACTTGTCTGTCTTTACCACATATGTTCCGGGACCGACATTGAAAACAGATGCCTGGGCTGAAGCTTGGCAAAATTAAGTACTGAGCACAGTGATGCATATACAGTTCCCAAGTAATGAATGAGAATAACTTTGCTGCAGGAAGCAGGGACACTGCTGTGGGAAAGCATCTGTTCATTGCTAGAAAGGAAAGATACATCAGGGTAGCTGTCTGCTTCTGTGAGGCAGAGCGCACGTTAAATAAGATACTGTATTTTTTAATATGAGAGTATATTTTTAAAAACGTGTGTTGAATTTTGTATCGATATAATAAAACAATTAAGTGCCTTCCTCCCCAAAAATGAAACACTGCATAAATATATGATATTATGGATAAAAGTACCAGAGCTCAAAGCAGTGCTGTGTGGATTATAAACAACAGAAAAGCAAGGCTCCAAGCATCTGACCAAGTAGTGCAAATGGGCTTCACTCTTTGAAGCTCACACACCTTAATTGTCTGCCAAGGAGAGCCTTTAAACAACATCAGCCTCAAGTACTTGATGTTTTCAGGACTTAACTTCCCCTCAAGCCTGGCAGTTGCGTGGCGAGTTCCCGCCCCCCACCAGGATAAATGAAGACACAAGACACCATAATTTAAGGTTAACTGGGCGAATTAGGCCACAACTTTATTGAATTCAGGAATGAGAGGCATTGGCTTAGGCATTGGTCCTATCGACTATCCGGCTCCAGCCCATTTGCTGGAGACACGGGAAGGGTTAACACCATAGAGGAGGAGTCTCCTGCTGAGGCACGTCAACTAGGAGCTCCCCCGGGTCACCGCTCTGGGGCGTGCCTTTGGCCCACACCTCCATAGGCTTTGGACAGGGCCACGCCCCCCAGAGTCCTTTATCGGACCACCCTTCGTTCACTGGGGGGAGGTGATGGCGTTCCTCCCCCCCCCACATCCTCTTAACCCCTTCTTACCAATGCCTAACCGCCAGTGCCGAGGAGTTGTGACGAGTTGCTACGACGTAGGCGAAAAACCAAATGGCTGTAAATTGCCAATTGGGAAAAATTCCTACCATGCCCCTTGCAGCGACAGACCGAAGTCCATAGCAAAGTCAGAGACCTACCTAAAGCCTACCTAAAGGGAGGGAGGGTGAGAAAACGTGGTGGCTATCCAGTGAAAAGAGGCCGAGTCCCCTCTGCGCCGGCCCTAAATAGGGCAGGCCACGCCCCCCCAGCCAGCCGATTGGCTGGCTGGGGGGGAAGACGTGGCCGGGATTCCCCTGTTCTCGCAGGGGCTGAAACCAGCCCCCGCTCATGTGGGGGTGGGCGTGAAGCCCACAACCCCACCTCCTGGGCAGGCCAGAAGTGGCTTTGCAAAAGGTTGGTAAGGCTCACTAAATAAAATTTAATATCAAACTCCAAAACAGTGTGTTTTGAAAAACCCTACCAAATTATTGTGGAACACAAGTGTGGATAACCATGAATCTTTTCCTGAGAAAATTGTAATTTCATTTGTGGATTTCACTTAGTGTTGTCCCACTTGCACAAGGAGAATTTTTGCCAGGACAAGTTTAATTTGGACTTTGATGGTTTTGTAATGTGAGAGATTCTGCTTCTTAAAACTTTTAGGACTTATGTCTCAAATAACAGGAAATATCCTTGCCCCAATATTCCTGCTTGGCAACTCCATTCCTCACAGGAGCATTGCTAATAGTACTGTTTGCTCTCTAAAGGTACTCTTGATATCAGCTAAAAATATAGAGCAGTATATGGTGCTCCTGTTCCGCTACATTGAGAGACTTCCGTTTGCAAAATGGAGCTTTCCCCTCCTTTTCCTGGCAGTCCCCATGTGCCCCCAAAATCTGCTCTAGAGATTTCGGGAAACCTCTGGAGTAGAGCTGAGTGGGGGATGGAGAAGAGGAAACCCTAAGCTTTCAGTGTTGTAGCTGCACCTCTCTGGAATCATGTTCCAATAGAAATTAGACAAGTGCATATCCAGATTGCTTTTAGGTTGCAATTGAAAACTTACCCTTTTAAGTGGATTTTCCTTGGTGTGTATTATGTTATAATACATACTGAAATTGTGTAACTTGACATTTGTAGGATTTGGTGTGTTCACATTTTTTCCCTATTATACATATTGTTTTTAGAAACCTGTATTGCGCATGACTTTGGGAACATTTTTGTTTGGAGGCAGTTTATAAATGCTTCAATAAATTTCTGTTGGTGCAAAATTCACAGAAACGAAAATAAGTTTTATTGATTGGTTTGGAGCATTATTTATTGCAAATACAATTTGTCAGCTACATATTTGTGAGGCAGTTATCTCTCTTTGGTACCTGCTTTTGTTCTGCAAAAGGCATTTCACTAATCAGTATTTTCATCTCTGATGTCGGAAATGGATTAAAGGGGGGAACTTGTGGCAAACAATGTGTGTATGTGTTCTCTTTGCATTAGAGGAACAGAGAGAATATTTGGTGCTAAGCGCTCGATTGATAGAATGTGGCATGGCTCCTTTAACCTCCTGCCAATCTTCATGACAGAAGACAATGTAAACGGTCTTCTCTGTGATGAGCATTTCATGGGAAGTCGTGCGTTTTAATTGAGTCAACGTTTCACATCTGTTCTGTGTCATGACAACTTCCTCACGGAACTCGGCTGAGGGGGAAAGAAAAGGGAGGAGAAATGAACTGCCTTACTTTTTCTGCAAGAGTGCC
This sequence comes from Podarcis erhardii, assembly GCF_964252035.2. NCBI lineage: Eukaryota > Metazoa > Chordata > Lepidosauria > Squamata > Lacertidae > Podarcis > Podarcis erhardii. The sequence continues at coordinate 51,118,889 of NC_138512.1, read as the reverse complement.
TAAGGGAATTACGAGCTGCAGTGATTTTAAAACAGATGCTAACGCCATGGCTTGATAACTTACCATAGTACAAAAGTGTTTTTACTTGCTGTTAAGCTTCTCAGTTGTCTTTGTCAAGGTCTGAAACCTGGGGCTAATTTCATGTATAGATTTACCTCAACAGGAGAGCTTGTAAATTATTCTTGTGGAATAAAAACAAAACAAAACAAAAAACCCAATTTTGGTCTGAAATATGCACACTAATAATAATAATAATAATAATAATAATAATAATAATAATAATAATAATAATTTATTATTTGTACCCCGCCCATCTGGCTGGGTTTCCCCAGCCACTCTGGGCGGCTTCCATAGAAACCAAAAAACACTAAAATAAAAAACTTCCCTGAACAGGGCTGCCTTAAGATGTCTTCTGAATGTCAGGTAGTTGTTTATCGTTTTGACATCTGATGGGAGGGCGTTCCACAGGGCGGGCGCCACTACCGAGAAGGCCCTCTGCCTGGTTCCCTGTAGCTTTGCTTCTCGCAATGAGGGAACCGCCAGAAGGCCCTCGGCGCTGGACCTCAGCGTTTGGGCAGAAGGATGGGGGTGGAGACGCTCCTTCAGGTATACTGGGCCTTAAGAAGTTCAGTGAATAGGTTTTCTGACTGTTTTGTTGTTCATGGATCTTTTCTGCAAATAGATATTTTAATAATAATAATAATAATTAATAATAATACGTGTTTTTCATTATCACACAAGATTTCTGTGTGCTTTGGGCTGGAAAACTCATTCACATGTATTTTAATAGAGACGGGGGGTCAGAAATCGTTGCAGCTTGTTCACATAGGCCGGGTTAACTTTAAATACCCTTGAAAAACTAAATTTTAACTTCTTATATTAATAAAGACTCGTGTAAAGCAGAAAAATCAAGGCAAAATATTTATTATAGCTCTTTAGCTGTAAGCATCATCCTCTTGGGAATGTATCTTTTCCTAATCCCATGGAAAGTAAATGAACTTGCAGAAGAACAATAAAGTACTTGCATTGTTTTCAGTAGGACTGATGTTTATAGATGTTGGTCATTTACTTGAATGTTGTAGACTTTATATAAAGAATAAAAATAAAACAGCCCCTTCTTACAGATTTACTATCTAACAGACACAGCACAAAAGGAAGAGGGGTGTGCAGAATGAACAAAACAAGCAAACCCAGGCACCAGTATATTACTGTCTCAATAATGAAAAGCTGTAATGGAGAAAGATCAGGTAGGCAAGGAGCAAACCGTCAATTGGAGTCTTAGCTGAGGGCCTTTCTTTCTCACCTTCTCACGCTCCTATCTTATAATATTTAATCAGGCAGTGTGTTATCAAATTAGAAAACACTGTAATGAGTGAAAGTAGCAATGGGATGTGAAGAAATTCAGCCCAAGAGGAATGAAGTAGAAGTTGGGAAGAGTAATAGGAAGAGACTATAAATTAAAGACTATAAATTAAAATCATAGTTTCTACATAATTAATATCTTGGCTTATGTGAATTCTAACCATTAGTTATGTTCCTGCAACCTTGGAAAGTGAGTAAGTGATATAGAATACGGGTTTTAAAAATTACAGTTGAATACAATGTTAGACAACTGCTAGCAAACCAACATAATATGTATTTCCTATGTATGCTAGTTTTTTATTTTCCTGAACTTCTTAATTAGCGTAATTAATATCTTGTACCACTATGTTGAAAATCCTGTCCAGCACAGGGCTGACTTTAGAACAGGTCTCCCATTGAGAATACTTGTTTAAAACAAAAAGTGGCGGGGAGGGGAAGGCAACCTAAATTATACCAACTTAGCCACTTTTGAAGTGGTAAGTGCTGCATTATTACAAAAGCTGCTTTTCTTTGCCTTTGTTCTGTCATTACCCAGGATGAGATTGTTGTTTTATAAACAGTGTGCAGTACTGGGTGCCAGATGAAAGCATAGCCAGGAGATTAGATTACATTATAAAGGGAAAGACACAGGAAGATGCATTGAGAATGGATCTGCTGCTAACCACCAGGTAATTATCAAGGTCCATAATTATAAAGGGGTAGCCTTCTTTCTCATGTCTGTTTTTAAATGATAGATGTGATTAAGAGCAGATTGGTTACCCCAACCCCCAACCCTCATATAAACAGTCTGTTCTTTTCTAGGTTTTGTAGCAATAAGGTAAAGGTATTAAAGGCACTCCAAAATCATGATGTATTCCCAACAGCAAGCTAATTTCTAAGTAAAGTAGCTGTTATATAGGGCTGATGATGCCATTTTGTATTTTTTTGTGAGCTGTTATCTGATACCTACCAATTAGTATTTTTCAGCAATCCTCTTCTTTTAAATTAGAAATGCAGAAGTAGAAGCCCACCAAATCCCAATCCAACCCTTTTGTTCTCAGAAAATAAAAATTCCTTTCAGTGTGGAAGGTTGGTTGAAACTTCCTTTGCTGCCTAAAGGCATCCTGTATCTTGGTGGTTCTAGAACAGAGATGGGGAACTTGCAATCCTGCAGATGTTTTTAGACTACATCTCCCATCATCCCTAACCATTGGTTCTGTGGACTGTTGGCTGATGGGAGTCTGGCAATATCTGGATTCCCACGGATTCACCATCTCTGCTCCAGGTAATCACTAAGCAAGAGGTGCTTGTGAAGATTTGTGCTGCATCCCAGAAGCTCATTCCAGGTTTCAACTACCCAGGGTGACCCAACAACCCCTTGTATTGGCTGAAGGAAAGCAAGCACCGCCAACCTAATTACATCAATGCACACACAGCAGCACATACCCACATCTTTCATGCGCAGGTATAGGGTGGTATACAAATAAAATTAATGAATTGATGTCCAGTGTCTGCAGAAGCCTCATTAGAATTCAGATTTGGGAAAGGAAGTTGTTTTCAGACAGACAGCTGCATGCGTACACATGCGCACAGAGAAATAAGTCCACTTTTTTCAGTGAGGGTCAACATAGTGAAGTGAGTCGAGGGTTGAACTTAGGCTAATGAGACCCGTGTTCATTTCATTTTTTAATTTCACTTTTATTTTGTATACTGCCTTTCTGTATTACTATATGCAAGGCAGTTTACAAGCTGAAGAAACAACAAAGATCACACACTTTATAACAATCTGATCCAAGACAGAAAAAGTCATAATAAAAATATAACTTTAAAATAAACAACACATCAAGTAATAGTCAATAATCCATTACAATACAATACAGTACAATACAATACAATACAATACAATACAATACAATACAATACAATACAATATAATATCACACAATGAAATTAAATATCAGTGAATAATAATTAAAAAGAAATTCACACTTAACAATTATAATAAATAATTACTAAACTATAATCAATATGTATTGTGACTTGCTATTATTTTTAAAGTACCACTATACATACAAAACCATGTAAAGGGATCGAATTGATAAAGACCTGCAATTTATGAAATTATTATAAATAATTAAATCTCTGGACTTCTCTTCCCAGCTACATCTAAGAAAGACTCCTAAGGCTGGAGGGTAGGGCAAGGCAGGCGGAAAAAGCCATTGCCTGATGACGGGCACAAATGTTCAAAGTACAGCTGGTCTGTGAAACTCACCAGGTGACTTTGTGTAGTTCCTGCCTCTCAGCCAAATATACGTCACACAGATGAGGCAAGGATACAGTTAGGAGGAGAATTATATATGTTGCCTTGAGCAGTCAGGAAGAAAGGCATAATATAAATTTAATAGAGTTTACTCTCTGCTAAGCGTGCCTCAGATTCATAGCTTTAATGGCAAAGAGATCATCTAGTTATGCACTTGGTTTTTGCTTTTAAGTTCCCTATTCAGCTTGAATTGTTGAGGAGAAAGTAGGATGTGCCATAATGAAATTTCCACACTTCACCAGCTGAATCCTCCCGATCATGGACCTCCTAAAATCTGTTTAAAGATGGCAGCTAATGGGGCCCCCATAAAATCTAGGCACCCTCTGCCCCCCTGTAATTTGAACTCCCTCCTTATTAAAATAATTAAAATGTGTTAAATTTCAAATTAGACTTCATCATCCCTTCTAAGATGCCTTTTCTGAGCATCTTTAATACAAACAGTTAAAATTGTAAGCTGCTGCTTCCTCTGTGTTGCTCTTTATATTAACTGTTGATTCCCCTCTTTCCGCCAATGTATGTTAAAGCATCTGTTGACAAAACTCGGCAAACTTTGCAACTGTGTAAATGGGTAAGGACAAGATGACAGGATAATTTAAGTGCTCACTGAAAATCGTGTGTAGAATGTTGTGTATGCAAGTCAGACAATATACAGTCCTCAGAGCTTCATATTTAGTTACTAGCTTCAAAATAGAGAAACAGACAACTTTAAGTAAATTAAGAAGGTCTTCAGTGGCTCAACATAATGTGTAATAGTAATTTGAAAAGTAAATAAAACCATTAAAAATCATAATGTGTAATAAACTGATCAATTTCTGCTTGTTTTGTATTATCTCCATAATAAGATGTACTGTATAACCACACACACATGTTTTGAGCTACATGAGGTCTGAAACTTTGCAGGAAAAAATTCTGAAAAATGACTGTTTCAGCTGGAATTACCTACATGTGCCAGTCCTGGCACTGCCAGATTTATTTATTTTTGTGAGTGTTTTAGGTTTTGGCACTGTCATATCATTTTATTGCTGCTGGTAGTTATCATTATTGCTTTCTACAATTTATATCATTACTCTTACTTTTTACATTTTCTGCAGGATTTCTAGACTACATTTAAGTGATCAGCAAAATATACTGAGGCCTGATGTCTTAATGCTAGTAACTATGCACTGAATTCCAGTCTTAAAGGGCTTTATAATCTGTTTAATATTAATCCCTAAAACAATCTTGGAAAAGTAGGTCACTTTTATTCCTATTTTTACTGGTGTAAAGCTTGCCCAAGGCTGCTAATGATTTTGTGACTGAGCAGAGATTTACACCAAGGTTTCAAGTCTACATTCTCTCTACTGAACCACAAAACTTCACACAATCCAAGTTGTGAAGTTTTATAATACTACTCATAATTTCTCTGTGAAATTTCTATTCAGGGTACACAGTTGGTAGGGGGAAATTTGCATCAGTTACTTCTTCATATGGCCTCCTTATCTGAAAATGTAATCTTTTAACCACCACACAAGTTCATTGTTATGATACGCATTCATTTATGTTTCATTTCCCCTGCTTTTTCTCTTTCCGAATAGGACCAGACTTTGAGTGTATTATTATGATTTCAATTGAACCTTTAAAAATTCAGCCTCAGCAATATAGCTATGGCATTGCACTAGCCACTGAAAAAAACTAGCCTATGCTTGGGCTTCATATTGCATTAGTAGCCTATGGAGGATCTAGATTACATGATGAGATTCAGTTTCTCTAGTCCTGTACATCAGAAGAGCTGGTGGAGCTTTTCGTGCACCTGCACAGGAGTGTCGCCGATCATATACTTCTTGTGCCCAATCAGTGCATTATAACTGGCAGTGACTCGATAATCTGAGTTACTCTCCTCCAGTGATATGCCAGAATTTTCATGATTACTGATATTTCATTTACACCTGGAAAGACCTATGAAGGCATATTAGAGTTACTGGAAATTAGTTATTATTCATTGAATAGGAAAAACTTTTCCTATTCACAATGTGATGTTCTTTATAAGTAGGACTGAGCCAGTCAGTGTAGCCAGTGATCATGAGTAATGGGAATTATAGTCCAACCAGATTTGGGGGGCTGCAGCTAGCTACCCCTGCTGTAACTACATTAGAATTGTGTGGAGTTCTGAAACCCTGGAGAGCTTCTGACATTCACTGTAGACTGTACTGAGACAGTTGGACCAATGATCTGATTATGCATAAAGCAAATTCCTATCTTCCTACTTTTTTGGCTGCTTAACAAAGTTGTGTTTATTGCCATGTGTGTATCCTTCTTCCTTAGAATATAGAAGCCAAGTCTCTCTGTATATTCCTTAGTTTATATGTTCACCATATTTAGCACAATCCTGAGTTTAGAAATGTGCCTGAATGCAGCTTTAAAGAAAGGAAGCACTCCTTCCTTTAGCTATTACCGTTGCACTGTTTCAGTGTGACTCATTCAGTTCTTTACAAAGAAATGAGAGGTAGTGGCAGGCAAGCAGCCTGTGTGACAGACTATATTGTGTCTGGTAATCAAACATGCCTATAGTATTTTTCCCCCCTGTGAGGAACTACTGAGTTAGTTCTTCCTTGCATCCTGATTAGGGAGGCTTTGAAAGTGCCTGCCAGCCCTAGCAAGCTTTGTGCTCTGATTTGTTTATCATCACTTCCTTCCTATGAAACAGAATCAAAGCTCTGGTGGAAAAAAAAAAACAAAGCAAAGCAAAGGCAAAATACACATTTGGGTGGGATTTAACGGCTTGGAGGCTGAATGGGTTTAGAAAAGAAAACCATTTGATGCTGTAGGTTAGTTTATTTATGCAGTAGAGAAGGCAGGAAAAACCCAGTTGCTAGAGTGCCAACTGCATTCAGTGTGGGTGTTTGTGTGGCTCAGGCGGACTTGCTGCATTATTCCTGTTGCACTATAGGAAAATTCCACTGCTGCTGTGAAAAGGGCATACTAGGTGTCAGCTGAGTCGTTGGTTTGAGGAGCTTAAAGTGCTAAGGCGAACATTTCAGTCATTGCCTACCTGCCCCCTTGCACCAATTTTCTTCACTAGCTGGCTCTATTGCCTGAGTACTTTACTGTTTTCTCTGCCTTGCTGTAATTGGGTCAAGATGCATGGTAAAAAAAAAAAAAATCTGGAATGCTCTGGCAGCTTACTAGAAGGCCTAGAGCAGCTAGTTTTCTCAGTACTGTGGAACTGCATTTTTCTACTGAGCATCCCTTAAGCTTTTCTTACATATACATTTGATGTCCTTTGTTGTGCTTCCTGCCTCTGCTTGATGTGAAATTGTACCAAGATGCAGTAATCTAAACTGAAGCTTCAAATAATGCTGTGAAACAGCTTCATGGAAACCTTAAACTGGCCAGGGATTTTTGTGGTTGAACTGGTCTCCTAAAAGCACAATGCTGCTTGAAAACTATTGAACAGGGAGCACTTTGCTGGGAGTCTTTCCTGCATGAACTCTATTGGAACTCATGGCAGCTGTGCAAATGAAATTCCCAATGATGACAGTTCCCACAAGAGGTGGTGGACTTTCCTTCCTTGGAGGTTTTTAAACAGAGTTTGGATGCTTTTTTTAAAAAAAAAAATATATTTATTAAGATTTTTAAATACAAGTATAAACATAATAACCAATATAACATGTATCGTAGCATAGTTTCATAACTTCTTTGGACTCCCTCACGTCTCCCGCTCCCACTTACATCATTGTAAATTTTTACCAGCAATTTATCATCTTGTTTACATTCTTGTGCCCCATTCACTTAAATATAGTCTAATAGTTCTCCAGAAGATTTATATTTCTCACTTGTCATCCCAATTCCATCTAATTTAGTGGTGCTCAATTATTTATGATCTAGCATCCTTCTTAACATTCAACCAAATTACAGTATTTTTGCAAATACATCTTAAATTTCTTCCAATCTTCTTCAACCCTCTCCTCTCCCAGGTCTCGGATTCTGCCGGTCATCTCGGCCAGTTCCATATAGTCTATCAGTTGCATCTGCCATTCTTCCAGGGTGGGTAGATCTTGGGTTTTCCAATGCTTAGCGATGAGTATCCTTGCTGCCGTAGTTGTGTACAGGAAAAAAGTTCTGTCCAGAGTTTGGATGCTTATCTGCCGTCTATGTTCTAGCTGAGATTCCTGCATTGCTGGGGGTTGGACTAGATGATCCTTGGGATCCCTTCCAACTCTACAGTTCTATGACTACCACATTTTTAAAGAGTTGGTAGAAACTAACTGGTTTTCTTAATCTGACTAAATACAGCACTCAAACAAATGTAGTTTCTTCTACAGTGTTTTCTTATGTCCTGATGTGCAGTGGGGAATATCTGTGCATTTGCCCTTTCTAGGAGTCAATGGGAAGCCTCTGCTTGCAGTGAGCTTTCAATTATATTAATTGCTTACTATAGGAACTTGACACTGGAGCCGTATTACATTTTTCATTCATTCTATGTTTTGACAGATGATACTGTTGCAGGTTCTTCAGTAGCTTCATGTTGAGTTTGCAGCATCATTTAAGCAGAGATCCTGGAAAGTTTGTAACTTCCATAGCAAGGTTTGGGTGACTAGCAGCTGATGATGAACTGATATGATAAAGGCAAAGGCGAAGTGGCTGTGGTAATTGTTGTGTTGTCTGTGTCTCAGGAAGAGGTGTGTCTGTCTCTTGCCTGCAGTAAAACTGATGACACATCCTGATAGACAAGTGCTACACAAAGACAGAAAGGAATTTATAGGCACCTGAAGGCAATACAAGCCGATGATGAAAGGCGTTCTCAATGTTAGACACTAATTCATAGTGAAATGAAATCCTGCATGGGCTTTGTGTCTACAATAGAGCTTCCAAGGATGAAAGCCCCCCAAAAACTTTCAGATGGGAGCAAGTTGTAATTCAAGTGTGGTTCTGGTGCCACACTGAAGTTCACAAAAGAAAACAACAACTATTAATTAGAATTCATCTGAAAAGTTCTTATTATAGCTTCCTTTGTTGCCTGTGGCTCTTTTTTACTATTGCATTCTGCCCTCAAGTATTCTTGGTGACTTGATTTTACTTTTTGGCTTCCTCTCTGATAAATCATTTTCATACATTAATAACATCAAAGCATGCACTTGAAGTATTCCCCCCCCCCCATTAGAAGAGAAATTGGTGAGATTATTTTTTTTATACTGGGGTATTATAAACCTTTCTCATCCCCACTTTTTTTTCTGGAGCTGCATGATACTCAGAAGGAAGGAGATAGCCATTCAGTTCCTCTGCCAAAGGGTGTAACAGTAGCTTTCCCACAAGGGAGCAATAAACCATCCATTATGCCCCTTTGTGGCAGTCTTTGATAAAGTGATTAAAGTAGAATAGGCAACACTGGCTTTAGTAGAGCTTCCTGTATATTTGCCTCAAAATCCTAGCTGAAGTGTCAGGAAGCCATGAATATACTCTGCTGTCCTGCTTTCTCATACAGATAGCCTGCTTCTTCAGCTGCTATTTGAGCAGCTACAACCAACATCTTTTTCTCTGGAAAAGACATGGCATCTGCTGAAGCTGACGTGTGTATGGTAACCAAGGATCAGTTGTACAAGATCATCATCTCAGCAGCACTCCTAGCAGACTCATCATTGAATGTTGTGCAGTAGTCTGCTAGAATGATGGTGCCTCACACAATAGCATGCAAGAACACCTGGCTGTGCTATTGGAGAAGGGGGCTAAGAGTCTGGTCCACCTTGCCAGAGTTCCATTAATCAGAACTACAGTGTTTCTAGTGCTGTGGAAGTCACTTAACAATGGAATTTAAAATGAATATAAGATAGAATATGTGTTGTAATGTGTTTTGTTTTGTGTGTTTTACATGTTATATTTGTTTTAAATGTGGAAAACTAGTAAAATTTTTGGAAAATAAAATAAAATATGTGTTTCTAGAGCCTCTAAAAGCAAACCTAGTGGAGACAAAGGATAACAAGAAAACGTACCTCTTTGCACAAGAAGCGAGAGAAGATGACCGGAACACTATACAGTCATACTTCTTGTTACATTTGCTTCAGGTTAAATCTTTTCAGGTTGCATCCCACGGTGACCTGGAAGTAATGGAACGGGTTACTTCTGGGATTCGCCACTCGCGCATGCGCAGACGCTCAAAATAACATGCGCAGAAGCAGCAACCCATGCACGCGCAGATGCTCAGGTTGCGAACGGGGCTCTGGAATGGATCCCATTCACAACCAGAGGTACCACTGTATTCCTTTGGTTATTAGAAGCCCTCCAGGGGACAGATCAGAACTATGTAGTAACAGGCCAGGCTGGCTGGCAGAATTTCAACAGTCTCACAATCCGTAACCCTTAATGCTCAACGACTTCCCCAGAGAAGGAAAGAGATCCCAGTGTATGTGATGGCGCATTAGCCTGCCATCCCACCATGACTGAAGGATGCCTTCTCCAGTTCACCACAGGGTGGCAAAGGTCCAGTTCGGATCACTGCTTACTAGAAACAGTATCCAAGGGTTATGTTGTGGAAGACTGTACCAGCTATCAGATTCACTAGCTCACTTTAGTCAAAGAACTCAGCCAAGCACACTACAATTTGTTAACCAGTCTAGCATCTGGTCCAAATAGGTTTCATAAAACTCGACCCCAATAAACTGCATCAGCCCAAGGTTTACTCCGTATTCTTTTACAGTACCCATGAAAAACAGGGATGTGTGGGCTATACTAGACCTCTCAAATGGCTAACCCAGGGTGTGAAGGAGTGACACTTCTGATTGTAAATTCTAAAGTCAATCCTAGCATCTGTCAGCAAGGATGACATCTTTCTGGCTTCAGTGGACCTGTCAGAAGCCTATCTCTACATCTCCATACATCAGGTGTATACAAATTCGCTTTGCTTCACCTGCATCTGGCAGCATAACCAGTACAGATCCCTACCATTTGGTTTGACACTGCCCCTGCCGTCCAAGTTTTTACCCTGCCGCATTAGAGCCTTGGTTAGCACACTTCCACTTGCAGGGAAATTCTTTCCATACTCATGTCTACAAACACATGTTTGTGATAAACCCTTCATTTCCCTAAAATAATTCAGCATATAGGGGTATGGATAACATTGTTTCTTCAGTCAATTGTTTCAGGCTATAAATTTTCAGCATTGCTCCTTCTGTTGGGGGCAAGGGTGGGTTGATGCTCTGAAATGGTTTAGAGTCTAATTCCAGGTGATTAGGTTTTCATTTTCTTTTACATATCATTGTTTAAATTCTGCTGCTTTGACACATTGTGTCCTAGAGCACTACCTGTTTACAATTCAGTACTTCCATTAGCTTAAGGCCCAGCTAAGCCGATCCTGTTCAGTGTTAATAAATGCCTTGCTTTTTGACAGATGTTGCAGAAAGACCCTGATGGATGTGACAACTTCAGCCTTAATGTGGTAGTGATGAGAGAGGATACATAACTTGTCAGCTGTTGGGAGAACGAGAGTTCACTTCTCTTTCAGTAGAGCAAGATGTGCATTGCTTTACACTCCATCATGTAGTTTGAAAAGGAGGAAACTAAGGCAAGATGCAATAATTAATCTACAGTCTTATGGTCTTTTCAATTTAGCTGATTAAATGTGGCCTGAGGGTTTCACATATAATGACCTTTAAAACATTGCACATGGTAGAACTGAATGAAATACATTGCTGCATACTGTTGCAATGGATGTGATTGGCAGAATAACTAAAATGGAGATATTTTTATTATTTAATACACCTGTACCCCCAGCTGCTTTCAAAGGGCAGCTTTGATGGAATTATTTCTTTAGGTTTGTTAGGCTGAGGAATGGTGACTGAGTGGCCCACTGTCAACCCAGAAAGCTTCATAGATGAACAGTGATTTGAGTCTTGGGCTTCCTGAACAAAATCAACATTATTAAAAAGAAGCTAAAAGCAGCCTTTGGGATCAGACTGTATTTAATTTAGCATCTTATTTTTCTGATGCCTATGGGAAGCCCAAAAACTGCAACAGCCCTCCTCCTACTGTTCTTACTCAGCAACTAGTATTCAGAGGCATGTTGACTCTGAACCTGAAGGCAATATATAACCATCATTACTAGAAGCAATTGATAGCCTTATCCTCTGATTTTTCTAATTTCCTCTTAAAGCTGTCCAAGTTTTTAAAATCATTATATGTAGTGGCAAATTCTATAGTTTAGCTATGTACTGTGTAAATAAGCGCTTTGTTTTGTCTGTCCTGAATCTTCCGCCATTCAGCATCATTGGGTGACCCTTGGTTCTAGAATTCTGACGGAGAGAGTGTTAAGCTTTCTCCGAGACCCTGTCTAACCCAATAGAAGCCATAGGTGGATGAGCCAGAGGGGGAGGCAAGTGCCACTGCTCATTGGAGAACTCCTGTGATTACTTGAATGAAAACCACTTTTCACATACAAATTATGACTAAATTGTAAACTGGAAATTAAAATAAGGCTGCTATCACATGAAAATCAGTTCCAACAAAATTACAAGGCTTATTTCAAAACAAGTAAGTTTAGGAGCTGCCAAAGAGTGGAGAATATTCTCCAGAGAGAGATGGGCTGCATTCATACTCCCATTTACTGTGCACTCACTTCATTTCCAATGCTGGGTTTTTAATTCACATTAGGTTATCCAAAATGCATGTGTATCCTCTACTTTTTATTTTAGCCTTACTGTTTCATGCATTGTTTCTCAAACCAATTTCACACTGATTGGAGTCCTTAAATTATTCCTAATTTGGTCTCTAGTCAAGGTGTGAACACCTTTTTATGTGATGCCTCCATCAGTGTCCCCTAGTATGTACACAAACAAAAACAAACATAACACTGATGAAGCTGTGCTGATGTGATTGGGAAGAAGTGCTGTGAGAAGCAGAAATAAACCAGAAAAAGGATAAAAGAAGGGCAGGGAGGTGGCATCTGGTTTGTAAACCATGGCTTTTGAGTGTGTGTCAGTTGTATCTGCTCTGTGGACTACAGAGCCTGCACTAATCCTGCGCTGGCTGACACTTTGTAGATTCAGTGAGCTGGGACAAACAAGAGTGCACTGTGGAATGTTTTTGGTTTAACTTCATTTCCTAAATCTCTTGAGGCTAGTGCCATGCGATTGCTTCCGTAAATAATGCTTGTAGCATTTTGTAACTTCTTGGTTGGCAGCACTTTCTGGTGTTTTGTGACATTTTAATTAAGTAATGGAATAATTTTAATGAAGGATTCTAATGTTGAATTATATTTAGATTATTTGTACTGTTTTGCATGTGTTGCTTATATTTCCCAGGAAGTATAACATGTTGTGTTTATCTCCTGACATAAGCAAGACTAAACAAAGCTGTAAACAGTAATGGCTGCAATTATTTCTCTCAACATTTGATTTTAAAATTAAACACTGGAAATGTATAAAAAGGCCCTTATATGATAGGACTTTATAATACTAAAAAGTATAATGAGCCTAAAAATGTGTAGAGGTTCATCGTAAGTAATGCAGGAGGTAAAGTATGTGCCAAAAATGATATATTATTAGTAAAATAATATGAAAGTGCATGATATCAGGGGAAATTGTATACTAAAGTGTATAATGGGAGAGATGTGAGACTGAAATTAACTAATACTTTTCACTACCTTTATTGAGAACAAACCCATGGTTTCCTGAGCTCAGATGCAATGTGGCAACGGTTTGTTCTAAAGTGAAAGCAGAAGCTTTCACTGTCCCCTTTTTCTCATGAAGGAGGATAAGACGGGAGGGGAAGGAATTGAGTTCTAGGAATGGAATGTTTCCAATAATCTAAACTGGTTTGGATGCTTATCTAAACTGGGCCGATTGGTGCCATGTACTATAGTACTTTGTATGGTGAGAATTTGTGGACTCCCTGTTCTCACCTTTGGAACCAGGTGCTTTGAGAGGGTTCTGATGAAACCACAGCTCCACATCTTTTCATTCAAGCCTTTAATGTAGCTCCAAAGGTATATCCCAGGCACACTGACCAGATGTCTGGAAGCTGTGGCTGGATGGCTGTGTGGGAGCCGGTTGAAGTTAAATCCTTCAAAGACAGAGGTCCTCTGGCTAGGTCGGGACGGCATGGGGTTGGGGGGCCAACTCCCATCTCTTGCGAGGGCTAAACTTGTGCCAGTGCCTTCTGTCAAGAGTTTGGGTGTAACCTTCGACACCTCCCTCTATGGAGGCACAGGTCGCAGCTACTGGAAAGGCAGCATTTTTCTATCTCCTTATATCAAACAGTTGGTCCCTTACCTTTCCTGCCCTGATCTGGCCACAGTGATCCATGCAATGGTCACCTCCAGGCTTGACTACTGTAACTCACTCTATGCAGGGCTGCCTTTGAAGTTGTCCCAGAAACTCCAGCGGGTGCAAAATGCCGCAGCGAGGCTCCTTACGGGGTCCTCGTCGCGGGACCGCATTTACCCAGTTCTTTTCCAGCTGCACTGGCTCCCAGTGGAGTACAGGGTCAGGTTTAAAGGTTTTGACCTTTAAAGTCCTTTGTGGCCTAGGACCGTCGTACCTACAGGACCGCCTCTCCTGGTATGCCCCGCGGAGGACCTTAAGGTCCATAAATAGCAACACTCTAGAGGTCCCAGGCCCTAAGGAAGTCAGATTAGCCTCAACCAGGGCCATGGCCTTTTCAACACTGGCTCTGGCCTGGTAGAACGCTCTGTCTCATGAGACCAGGGCCCTGCGGGATCTGATTTATTTCTGCAGGGCCTGTAAGACAGAGTTGTTCCGCCTGGCCTTTGGCTTGGAATCAGCCTGATCCCCTCCCCCTCTTTCCTTTTCCTTCTGTGATGGAACCCCTATTTGGGGACTTCCCTGGCTTTTTTCTGGCCCACGTAGGACTAGTCTGGATAGTTGGCCTTGGTGAAGATTTGACGTTTTCTCCCCCCAAACAGTTTTTGATCTGGGCTTCCACTGAAATGAGGCTGCATTTTAAGTTGTACTTTAATCCTGTTTTTAAATTGTATTTTAATCAATTGTTTTTATACCTGATGTTAGCCGCTTTGAGCCCGATCTTGGCCGGGGAGGGTATAAATAAAATTTATTATTATTATTATTATTATTATTATTATTATTATTATTATTATGTTGCATACTTGATGCTGATATGTGCCATTTGCATGCTGTATTGATTGGCAGGTTGTATTGGATTCAAAGCACAAGTTTTCATGACACTTCTGTGCTAGGGCAGCTCCTGGACAGACTCTGTTCTTTCTGGCTGCAATGCTGGATTTTAGGATTAGCCATTTAATGGCAATTTTCCATGTGTACTTCATGGGACATTTGGTTTAGGCAATAGGCTAATTAGTCCATAAACAGTATATAGCAAAGATCTCAAATTGGAGCCATTTGGCCCCGCTTCCATGAGCAAAAGTATCATGCATATTGGTATCTTGTCTTTTAAGACCAAAAAAGGCATTTGAAAACCTCACATCAGATACCAATAAACAATGAGAGTAGGTGAAACCAACCATATAAAACGGTACTGTATAATGTCACATGGTGATATTCTCCTCCTATGTATGTAGGACTAACTACATTTTAGTTAAGATCATTACCTCTTCAGATTAACAAACTGACACTGGGGCATAAATTACTCTGATCTTGAATTTTAATTCAGAATTATCCTGTTTATCTGGATGTGTTGTACAAAGAAGCCTAGATCTGGGATGGTGAGCAGGGAGCAGATGAAAATTATTGTGGCCCGTTGGTCCAGAATGGAACCACATATTGCATATGTTTTGTATGTCTCAGTAGTATCATTATTTATATTTTTTTAATATCCATTCTAAAATTGGTGAATTTCATAGAAAATAATAATAGTAGACTGAATTTTGTTAGTATTCAGCCAATATAGACTCTAATCAGTGAAAGAACCTCTACTTATATATTAGGAACAGAATATAATTATAGTATAATACAATTCTTAACAAAATATATATTTTATGTTCAGTGCGCTCATAATTCTGAATAACTGCTTGTGAACTTGTGCCGTGAACAGAGTACAGTAATTTTTTTAGTACAGTGGTACCTCAGGTTAAATACTTAATTTGTTCCGGAGGTCTGTTCTTAACCTGAAACTGTTCTTAACCTGAAGCACCACTTTAGCTAATGGGGCCTCCTGCTGCTGCGCCGCCGGAGCACAATTTCTGTTCTTATCCTGAAGCAAAGTTCTTAACCCAAGGTAATATTTCTGGGTTAGCAGAGTCTGTAACCTGAAGCGTATGTAACCTGAGGTACCACTGTATTTCAGACTCTATATGAACATTCACTTATGCACTTTGACAGTATGACAGCGCAGTCATACTGTCAAATGTACAGTTACATTTGTATGTTCTCATAAGTGAACACTATGGGAATACAACAAAGTTATTGTGTGATACACATTGTGTTGTATTATACTGTATTTTTCGCTCTATAAAACACACTTTGTCCCTCCTAAAAAGTAAGGGGAAATGTGTGTGCGTCTTATGGAGTGAATGCAGGTTGCGTAGCTATCCCAGAAGCCAGAACATCAAGAGGGATCGCTGCGCAGTGCTCCCTCCCGCTGTTCTGGTTTCTGGCTTAGCCGCACGAAGCCTCTTCAGGGCAGGGGGAGCCTTCATCCTGCTGCCCTGAAGAGGCTTCGCATGGCTATCCCAGAAGCCAGAACAGCAAGAGGGATCACTGTGCAGCGATCCCTCTTTCTGTTCCGGCTTCTGGGATTCAGAATATTTTTTTTCTTGTTTTCCTCCTCCAAAAACTAGGTGCATCTTATGGTCTGGTGCGTTTATAGAGCGAACAATACAGTACATACAAGTTTAGCAACAATCGCGTGGGTGCTTATGGATATTAGTCATTGGGATATTAGGATTCCCCCCCCCCCCCAGGACCTGAATCTGCTCTCAGTGGCCCTGGCCCAGGTATGTCTTTCTTGCATAGTCCTATATATTTGGGTTTATTCAGTTAGTTCTGCATTTTCAACAGTTTTCTATATCTTGTGTGTCTGGTGTGTATGACTTGGTGCATCTGAGACTTTCTGCTTTTGCACATGGCAAAGTATTGCAGCAGTCTGTAGATGTTTAGTGTGGTAGTTTTCCAGTTGCCGTTCAATACAAGAGACACTGATGGGTAGGAACTGTGTGGCTTGTATTACTGCAATTTTTTGCTGGTTATAGTTAGCCAGGCAGTTTTTGTATGCTCACTAGCTCATGCATTTTAATATTAGTTTTCTCAGAGTATGTGATTTTGGGGGATAAACAGTCTTACTGTTCTTAAATTGTAACTCCCTCCCTAATCATTTGAGATATTGTTGAATGAAAACTGAAATAATACTATTTCCCCCCCTCTTGTCCTGCCTTCTGTGTCCAATAAGCAGCTGACAATACAGCTACTGTGCTGTTCCATTTAATAGGTTGTTCCCTAGGACCATGTGTTCTGAATGAAGTTTTCGCAGTGCACTGAACAATGACTCTACCAGATCGTTTAAAATATATTGAGAATCCAGTTCCTACTGTCCAGTAGCCTACACGAGTGAGCATTTTTCTTTTGCTTTCAAATCTTGATCTAAAAAAAATCAAGCATTTCTCCAGCAGAGCAAAGCACTCTGGGCAGCATGTTGCGGCTTGTTGGAATAAAACTTGCCCACCAATGTAAAATGAGAACATTAATATTTCATGTGGGAACTTGACTTGTCTTTAAACTGACAAGATCTTTGCAATTTAAAAACAACCTAGAACTCCAACAAGCCCCAGCAAAATTCTATTTTAATAAGTTCTGCTAGCTAAAAAAATAATGTTTACTAAAAATGTTCTTTTAAAAAATGGAGTCTATTCCCCCCCCCCTTACTACTTGGATGCTATATCAGAATAGTAAACCAATTAACCATACCTAAGGGGAACAGTATCTTAATTTGCTATTTCCACCTAGAGTACCTTTATTATTATTATTGATTTGTTCAGATTAGAGTCTGTTGAATTTCACTTAGCTCTATAAAATAGTTAAAGCTGGGTGCTTTTATTCATTTTGTCCAGATTTCATGATTTTAATTTTTAAGAGACTTAAACAGGTGCAGGATTGTTTTCTCCCCATCCCCTAGGAGTTGGTTTTGAATTGTCTTGTATTTCTTCCTTCATTACTACCTTGCTCTTTCTTACAGTGGCTTGGATCCTGAGGATTAGTACTATGGGGTAATGGATTTATAGTTGTAACTATGGTAGACTCGTAAGCTGGTGAACCGGGTTCGCATCTCCGCTCCTCCACATGCAGCTGCTGGGTGACCTTGAGCCAGTCACACTTCTTTGAAGTCTCTCAACCCCACTCACCTCACAGAGTGTTTGTTGTGAGGAAGGAAGGGAAAGGAGAATGTTAGCCACTTTGAGACTCCTTAGAGTAGTGATAAAGCAGGATATCAAATCCAAACTCCTCCTCTCCTCTCCTTCTTCTTTCTTCTTCTTCTTCTTCTCTCCCCCCCCCCTCCTCCTCCTCCTCCCCATGTCAGTGCTGCAGACCTTTGTGGCTCCCGAAAAGTGAATCTTAAGAATTGGGAAACCCTAGGGTTCTCGTGGGATATGGGGTGGGTGTTTCAGATAGAGGAGGTGGAAATGGTGGGAAGTGCAGATCTTTCGTCTTGTCTGTGCAGAAATGCTTTTTCCATTCATTCCAGTACCACTGGATCAAAGCTAGTTGCAACAGGTTTTCTAACATCTCTCCTTAGAATTTTACATGTTCTGGTACTGGAAACAATTTTTAAAGCAGATCAAATTGTGATCAAATAGATTTAAGGAAGTCAAGGAAGATTTATAACTCACTGCTGCACACTAAAACCAGTAGATGTTGGAGGAATACTTGTTTTGAAACAGCCCCCCCCCCACTGGCAGCACATCAGGTATATTGTCATACAGAGGCAGGAAAGGACACTTTAGAAATAATTGGGAAATTAAAAAAGTAACAAGACTCTAGATCCATATGGCTTTCACCCAAGACTTATAGGAAGTTATTAAATGGCTAAAAATGGAATGCCTGTATTCAGAGGGAATATATTTCTGATTACTACATAATGAGGAGAAACTAGAGAACGGCTACATCACTACGAAGATTGAGGAACAAATGGCTGCAAAGCGTTTTAACACTTGATAAATCTTGGCCTATCCAGCAATTCAATTTGTGTGTTTTATCATAAATGTAATTATATCAAGATTTTAGATTGGGTGTTATTCTAGAGCTGGAAGTGACTACAAGGATCATCTAGTCCAACCTTATGCAATGCAGGAATCTTTCACCCAAACTGGGGCTCAAACCTAAAACCCTGAGGTTAGGAGTCTCGTGCTCTACCAACTTGGCATCTCCTAAAAGCAATGGAATACTGGAAATTGTATCTTAATTTTGGCTTGCTGACATTTATTAAAATGCAATACAGCATTGTTAAGGACTTTTTGCCAGTGTGCTGTGCCAAATCTCCAGTGGAGTAGTTGGAATACAAACTGAATTCATAGTAATAAATAGTACTTGCTCATAATTTTATACTGGATGTCAGTCATCTAATTCTTCTAGTGGACTTCTGCATAGGATCATCTGAAGTGCCTGTGATTTATGATACAGGCATCTGTTATTATCTCAGACTGCAGTTAAGTCTCTGTGTCCCTAGTGAAAACTTATAAGCTGTATATTTCACCATTTTTTCCTAGCTCAGTCTGGCAGTTAATTATAAGCTTGACACTAACCCATCCCCCTATAACTTTCTTTTACAACCTTTTCTAAATGATTTTTTGTCTGAATGGTTTCCTTTGGGCATTGTTTCATTAAATTGAAATGAATCTACTGTAACCCCTCTTTAGAAAGAGGGTTGATCGCATCAGGACATCTCATGACAGTCATGTGCAATACAGACACCATTCTAAAGAGCGATCTTGGTAATGCATAGCAAGACAATGCTGCCTGTTTTGGGATTTGGGGCATTTAACTGCTGTGTATATGGACAATTTTGAGATAGTCTTTTCTCTTAAAGGGGATAGAAATACATGCTGTATGTCAAAAAGGTCAACTTGTGTAAGAAACCAAACAAAACTCCAAACCTGAAACCAAAATGTGTTTTGGCATTAGAAATCTTGGGTTGGATGTAGAGGAGCTTTCTGTGCATCCAACCTATTTTTCTTGGTGTGCTAAAGGAGGATGAGATTGCAGAGAAGATGAATGAATTAGTGTAAAAGGGATGGAAGCTGGGGATTGTGGTTTGTTTCTCTCTGATGTTAGCAGCAGTGAGGAGTAAGGTGGATTCAGTTGACCCATGCACAGTAAGCCCTTAACTATGGTTTACTGTGACATGCAAATGTTATCAGTGACTCTATGCCAGCCTTCACCAACTGCGTGCCCTCCAGATGTTTTGGACTACCACTTCTGTCAGCCCCAGACATCAGCATAATTTACCGTAGTCAAGTGTGAGTTTTCACTATAAAAGCAAAAGTCTGATGTCTTCCTAACCTTAGGGCACGACCCCTGTGTCTTCAACTACTATTTTTAAACTGCTTTAGAAACATTTGGAAAAGTATGTGTTTTCTCTATCTTAAAAGAGTTAAGTGGTTTAAATTTATGGGAAGTTTCAGGAACAAAGACAGGCAAACAGCTTTTGGCAAAGATCTAAGCACGGGAATCATTTTGTAATAGAAAGCATTATGCCTCAACTATGGATTTTATAAAAATTATAGCAGGTATTTTGAAACAGACTAGGTGTCAAATGCATTTTTGTAAACATTTATCTGAAAAACTAGGCTTGAATGGGATAAGATTTTAGTTTCAGAAGTAATGTGCTCTGCGGTGTGGGGAGCTGTGGTTCAAGAAGCAGAAGCCCAAATTTGCCCTTGGGTATGAAAATAATTGTGTGATCATTTGGATGCTGTCTTAGGATGCCTGCCTCAGCACTGTATCCCTGAATTTAGTGTGTATAAATGGCCAGAAGTCTCTAGCGACAGGCTGTATTGCTTACGGCACTAGATGATGTTTGAGTTTTGGTCCACAAATAGAGATAATGGCAAGCACGAAGGGACAACTGTGGCACTGGCGTTAGTTACAACAGCTGCTTCGTTAGTTAGTGTCATTTATAATCTAGGGACAGTTTGAATAAGAAACAAGAATCAGTTAACAAAGCTGACATCTTGCTTTATGGTGGGGGGGGGTCGGTATTTTGTATGGAGTTTCCCCTCAACATAATAATTATTCCCTATTTGGTGATATAGCTGCTATTCTGTATACTCTATTTGATATGCAGTTTTGAAATGCATTTTCTATTTATATATGCATGTGCTTTCCTTTGATTATGATACTGCTAATTGTATATTACACCACAATGTCAGGAGACGAACAATAACAAATCAACTGAGAAGTGTTGCTGAAGAGGACAGCATGTTCTTATACCCCTCTTACTTTTAGCTAGCCAGTGGGAGAGTGATAAGGGCACATAATGAAGCACTGCACATTGAAGGACAGTTCCAGGCATATTGGAAGAGCATCCAAGAACAATATATATAAGCAGGCAGAGTCAACATGTAGACTTCACAAAGCACTAATGAACGCACATACATTTGAATGTCAGGCTTGACCTGACATTTTGGTTGCATTTGCCCAAGTTGGGTTAATTGGCCATATGGAAAAATAAACGTTTGAAAATCTTGCCCCAGGTCAAAAATAATAATTTATTGGGTTTTTTAAAAAAAGAAAGAAAGAACGAAATAGAAAGAAGGGATTTAGCAACAAGTATAGTAAGAATGTGAGAAAAAGCATATATTCACTTCATCTCATTTTAAATCTGCTTTGTGAACTAGGGGTTGTGTCTAGCTAAATTTTACTTAGAATAATCCCTTCGAGATTAGTCATGTTCATTAATTTCAGTAGGTCTACTCTGAATACAACTCTAGCTCTTTTCTCTTGTGCATTCTGCTCTAGTTCCCAACATTAATGACAAGACAACCCTGATCCTAGGATTACTGCTTTATGGCCCAGTTCCTTCTGGGTGTACCAGAGCATTCTTTTACTGTCAGTTTGGCACTTGCAGTCTCCCTTTATAGTTCCCAGCAGATGAGACTGTGGCTGCTTGTTTATTTTTAGCTGGAAATTGTGAGCCTTTATCTCAGTGGGAAGCTTCCTGTCTTCATTGTCTTTTACAGAGGGTTGTAAATACAAGTAGCTACTAATGACCTACCCTTGTTTCCTCCCATATGGGTCAAATGACACAAGAATGTCATCCTCAAATGTCCCCAAGTAAATTGGGATGTTAAAAGGAAGACCTCACACATTCCAATACTCAATGAGCCTTAATTTTAGCTAGGAGATTGCTAGTTTGCTTATCACTGATTTGTGCTCATCAGAACTGGAAGTAACAATAGATCCTGTCTGAGGCTGTAATTCTAAATTAAATGCAGTTGACCTGCTCTTAAGCGACTGTAGGGTGAGAACTCCTGTCTTATTTTAAAAATATCTGCTACATTCAGTTGTGGAAAATAATAACATTTGTAGAATGTTATTGTAGAAAATAGTAGAATATTGTAGAAAATAATAACATTTGTAGAATGTTATTGTAGAAAATAGTAGAATATTGTAGAAAATAGTAACTTTTATTGATTTTATGAGTTACCAATGTAGATACTAGTGTGCATACTGCTACTATTATTTTTATTTATGTCCATTTTTATCTTGATCTTCAGCTAAAGAAGGCTCCCAAAGCATGTTCCTTAGCATGACAAACAAAACAGTCCCTGCCCCCAGGCTTATGATCTATGAAGACATTGGAAAAAAGGGACACAGGTGTGGGATGGTGGCAAGGAAATAAGCAAATTTTAATACAGGTTCTTCTAATGACCAGCCAATGTGGAAAAGTTCAAGAAGAAGAGAAACCAAAAGTTGTTGTTCTCTTACAGTGGCCCTGCATCCCTTCTGTTCTCTTCTCTGTGGCAGTCTAATGGATGTCTGTGTTTTTTGTTGTTATATTGAGGGCTTTTCCATACAATTGTTTTCTTCTATGGTGGAGGTGATGACTGGGGTCCAAAGGGATACTATGTGAGCACTGGTGCTTTTCTAGTTCTCCCTTTTCCAACGGCACTCTTTTGTGCTGCTGAAAAGTAGCTCAGCAAAAAGGCTGGTATAGGTGTGTGTGTGTAGTGGGGTTCACTGTGTGCCATGTGGTTGCAGTCAGAGGTGAAAACCACCTACACAGAAGCCCTTTCCACTCATGCATGGTGGAAAGGCCATTGCCTTTAACTCTGAAACTGAGATAAGGTCTTTAAGACTTGTTTCATTTTAAAATAAATTATATTACTTACCTGAGGGCATGGGAGTAGTGTTCAGCAAGCCCAGGTTCTGCAGTGTACTGTCTAGAAGTGTACTGAGAGAAGTTTACTCCTCTGAATCTAGGAAGTCACTTCTGGAATAATTTCTAGCACAGAAGCATGCTTCCCAGGAAGATGAAACATTGTGTAAGCTGTGGATTATCTATATTTAACTAAGAAGGAGTAGACTATCTAAAGCAGAAAAGTACCGTATTTTTTGCTCTATAAGACTCACTTTTGCCCTAAAAAGTAAGGGGAAATGTGTGTGCGTCTTATGGAGCGCATGCAGGCTGCGCCGCTATCCCAGAAGCCAGAACAGCAAGAGGGATTGCTACTTCCACTGCGCAGTGATCCCTCTTGCTGTTCTGGCTTTTGAGATTCAGAATATTTTTTTTTCTTGTTTTCCTTCTCCAAAAACTAGGTGCGTCTTGTGGTCTGGTGCGTCTTATAGAGCGAAAAATACGGTAAATTCTAATCCTGGGAGGGAGGAGGTTACTTAAAAGAATTTGGGAATGAGAATTTCCTCCATTTCCTTATTTTATATTCATTCTGCATAATTATCACTATAATGCATAGAATTTTATAGCAATTGTGTGAAAAATGGAGACAATCTAGCTGCAAAAGGCATGGCACTTGGGTGTGTTTTTACATTTGTAAGGATATCTGAATAATGTCTGCTGTCACAATATCTCTTTTTATCAATGTGAATGAAGGTATTATTAGCCCACCTCTATTAATCAGAGGAAGGAAGTCTGGCCAGTGGGGGAGGAAAGGGAAGCCTAGAGGTAGCCTTCAAACCCTTTACTTTGCCTGTTAAACATATGCAGGAAAGATTCAGATCTGGATAGAAAAACGATACAACAAAGTAGTCTATTCACTATAGTGTAATAGAGCTGCTAGTCTGTAACCAAAAGGAGAAATGCAGAAAAATTCTTCAATGATCACTGAAGAAGGGGTGAGAGAAAGCTGGTGATCCTAAAATAAAATATTAGGAAGGTTACTTCTTGTCTTGATACTTGGCCAGT
This sequence comes from Podarcis erhardii, assembly GCF_964252035.2. Taxonomy (NCBI): domain Eukaryota; kingdom Metazoa; phylum Chordata; class Lepidosauria; order Squamata; family Lacertidae; genus Podarcis; species Podarcis erhardii. Next base: position 51,094,912 of record NC_138512.1, on the reverse strand, counting down.
AGAACTGTTACTGAAAGGTTGAAATACCTGGACTAAATGTTACAGCTGCTATTTTTTAGTTTAAAAGTGGGGGTGGGGAGTAAGCTGATATATATGGATAGCAGAAACCTTCCATTTTGCATTAGTTACCATGAACTCAAATGGTAGAATATTGGTTATCTAGATTCTAGGTGAACAAACAATCAGACAACAACAGGGTGCAGCTATCTCTTTCCTCATTCCTCATTCCCATACTGTATTAAAAATCTACTGAAATGGCTATTTAAATCATATTGAGTGGCATCCAATCATGTTATATTCAGAGTAGACCCATTGATATTAATGAGCATGACTAAGTTAAGTTAATTAACTTAAATGGGTAGATCTAAATTCTACCTTGTATGAATTTACTCAAGCCGAGTGTTTTGTCACCTTCTCCAGGTGCGAAGTTCAGGTACTTTAGTTTTTGTTTCCTTTTGAAACTTTTAGTTTCTTTTGAATGAGGCAGAAATTGAGATTTTAGTAATATCGGTTTCATTCACAAATATATAAGTTGAGCATAACAGTAAGTAGCACAATTGCTGATTATGCATCAAATCACTCATGGCTTTCTGCAGAAATTTAAGGGGCAAAACTGTTTTCTTTCTTAGAGAGAGAGTGCATGCATATGCGTGTGCCCTAAGGTTATAACTTTTTTACAACCTTATGTTCCTGTGATTTCCAAATCTTTTGAAAAAGGTCACCCCAAAATCAATAAATCTATTTTTGTATATTTAGCCGTATAATGTATTATGTAATATGCATAGCATGTGTTATAATACAGGAAAAATACAGCTTGCTAATATTTGCACAATCTTTTGTGCATTGTACATCACTTCTTATGACTTAGAATAAATCGAGGTTGCCGTTTGTCTTTGTTTCTGCTCCAAGCACCATAAATTTCCCACATCACTTTGATTGCATGTTTTTTCTATATAGACCAATATCGGCATTCTCCTAGAACGTTCTGGACAGTTTTAGGAAGTTCCAGACATTTGTAAAAGTTCTAAACAGTTCCATAAAATTTTTAAAGATGTTAATACTTATGAGTAGTAGCGGACAATATAGTGATTCCAACCTTTCAATTTGGAGTGACCTTTTTTCACAGCTGAGAAGAATTAATCCCCTTTTCAGTAAGCAAAAGTTCAACCTTTTATGATACAGGAAATCTTTTTTTGTTTTTGAAAAAAAGTCAAAAAGTTATAATCCTTGTGTGCACACACAGTACAATGAGCTTCGGTTAAATTATCTGTTCAGGAAAAAGTATTCAAATTCTTCCTGCAAATGAGTAAGCAAAGCAGGAGGAACAGTATTATGTTTGTGCAGTTGGCACAGTATTTTAAAAATGAACGTAGAATCCTTTGTAGCTACAGGCAGGAAGTTCCTGACTTATCATTGATCCTGATTTCCTATTGGACAATTACTTTTCACATAAGTTTACTTAATTTGGTTCAGAAAGATGTTTCCAAAAGCCATGCAGTATTATTGAGTGGTGTGTTAAGTCTCATTCAAGCAAGAAGCCATTTTCAGCAAAGATACCTTTTGCATGAAGCACCAACATGTTTTTCCATTAAATCACTGTGGTATCTGATTGCCTACAGGAAAGGGATATAATATTTACTTTGCAGCCAATGAATAGATGATTAAAATCTGTAAAGCATTTAATATGACTGAAACACAGAGTGGAGGCATATTCTGGTATAGTGTTACAAGTAGAGGTTCATTGGGTCAGATGGAAAGAAAGCTCGTGTGCACAGCAAAGTTAATATTTAGGGTTTTTAAAAATCTCTACAACTACTTTTGAAATCAATAAATTATAGTGGTAGCTTTTTATCGTAAACCGTCACATTTAATTCATTTTAAAATAAACTAATAAATACAGAATGCTATCACTTGCCATTAAGAGATGTGATGTAAAATGTTTTCCTTAAACTGTTAAAGTAGACTACGCATAGGTTTCACAATTAGCAACTAGGCTTAATAGTTCCAGTTATAGATAGGTAGCTGTGTTGGTCTGCCATAGTCAAAACAAAATAAAAAAATTCCTTAAAGACCAACTAAGTTAGTTCTTGGTATGAGCTTTCGTGTGAATGCACACGAAAGCTCATACCAAGAACTAACTTAGTTGGTCTTTAAGGTGCTACTGGAAGGAATAGGCTTAATAGTGTTACTATTAAGTGTGGGGATGCCTGTAATTGCAACCAACTGCCTCGCAGGCCTGGTGGGAAAGAGGCCAATCTAGATAGGCCTTTGAGGCAGGCACAGCAGACAAACATTAGGGGAAGAAAGATCCAGTCATCTTAGAGTCAGGACACACAACAGTTAAATTCTGGCTTTTGGTCTACACATCTTTGCGTTTCATTCGGTTTTAGTGGGAATCTTTGCCACTCTTCATATTCATGCGCCTTTCAGTGGGCCTACACAGATTTGTGGGTGTGTTCAGTACAGGCACTAACTAGGTGCATCCACTTCAACCCTGCACTTGTCCACAGTAAATGTCATGATCTAAGCTCCAGGGAGCTATGACTTGCTCAGCAAGTAGTCTGAAGAGTTATTTTGAGGAGGAAGAGTATATATGTCCATGAATGCAGGACCATGCTATCTCGTTCTCTTTCTTGCTCTGCCTTCTCCCAGACTTTGAATCTCCCTTTCTAGAGAGGCTAAACTGGCTCCCTCATTGTCCTTCCACTGGCAGTCGAAGATTGTTTTATCCCAACAGTCTTTTGGGAACTGTTTTTAAGGAAAGGGCTTTTAATAGTGTTGTGCTGTTTTTACTATCTGCATTATTTGTTTTTACATTGTTTGTAGCAAAAAATAATCATGTTTTATACATGTTGGTTTTAATTTTGCAAGCCACTTTGATTCTCAGTTCTGGCAAAAAGGTGGGATAGAAACAAACAAAGAAACATTATATGGTATGTCAGGTAAGGCACAAACCTTAATTTAGCATTTACATGATTTTTAACAAGTGAATTTGTTAGAGCTTTAACGCGTCTTAAGCTAACAGCATTTTGATCCTAGGCTATTGAAATATAAGAATGGCAGACTAAACCCAGCATCAAGTAGTTGTCCGTGTTCTGTATACTTTGTGAGATTATTTTTAAAGCGTCTATTTCAGAGGCTGGCAAAGGCTCACCATTTTCTTGTGACCCTAATTCTCAAGATGCTAAATAAATACGATTAAGAGCCAGATTCTACACCCCACGAAGTGTAGTTTCCTCTTACACAGTGCAAAATTGTTGTGAACTGGCTTCATATTTGAGAGAACCTGTTGTACTGGAAATTGCACTTATCTGAGGTTGATGAAAGTGGTTTAACCATTTCTCAAATCCCAGCATCAATTTTTTGCTTTAAATATGTGTATTTATAAAGCATTACAAGTGTCCAATGTCATGTGAGTTGTGTCACAGTATTCCCTATGCAATTTACAAATGGGATGTTGTCAGTGTGATATAGCAGACCCTACAAGTATCCCTATTTTCCAGGGACATCCCTGATTTAGAGAAGGCATCCCATTTTCTAATTTGATCCTGGAATGTCCTACTTTTCCTTAGGATGTCCATTTTTTTCACTGGAGAAATGTTAGAGGTTATGAAGCTATCCAGCCCTAGAGCTGTCTGAAGGCAATCCTGTATAGAGAAGTTTTTAAATGTTTAATCTTTTATTATGTTTTTATATATGTTGGAAGCTGCCCAGAGTGGCTGGGGCAACCCAGTAAGATGTGTGGAGTATAAACAGTAAAATTATCATTATGGAATGGGACGTCCCTATTTTCATTGGAGAAATGTTGGAAGGTATGATATAGTGGATAGAAAGGTAGACTGGTAACAAATTAGCACTCTGTCATGAAGTTAACTGAATGGCTTTGGACCAGTCACTGTTCTTCATCCTAATTTGCAGAGCTGTTGTGAGAATAAAATGAGGAGGAGGGAAAAAATCAATGTCCCTGATCTCATTGGAAGTCAAGGAGAAAATAAATTCATTAAAATTGGTTGCTCAAATCCAGCTAATGAAACTATAGCACAAAACAAAAAAAAAAGGTTGTCGTCACAGTCTCATACTAGGACCAGGGAAAATCAGGTTTAGATCTCTACTCAGCCATGAAGCTAGCTGGGTGACCTTGGGTCTAGCGCTATCCCTCAGCCTAGATTTCTTTGCATGGCTGTTGGAAGGATAAAGTGCGAGGGGGAGCTCCTTGGAGGAAAGGTAGGATAGGAATGAAATAAGTAAATTGCAAATTTGGATCCATATCTGCAGAGAATGACATATTTATACCATTGTCACTGGTATATCTTTATTATGCATACAGCAAAAGACAATGTGAAGGAACCTCCCTCACAGTGCAAAATTTCTGACTAGTGTAATTTTAAATTATAATTTGCTTATTCATTTGGATAAATGACTGGAATTATGTCGTTCTAAGGGTTGCTGGCCTCATGGTAATCTATAATCTCATTTCCTGCCAAGGACAGGGAACTGTTTGTTTATTTTACTGTTCTTTGATTATCTGTAGCATGAGAAAACTATAAAAATATTTTTTAAATCCAGGAAGATACATAGTAATAACTGACCTGCTTCTGCTCTCTAAAGGTTCTTATGAGAGAGACTATAAATTGTACAGGCTTCACAATCCATTCTTGGTGACAAGTTTATTAACTGATGTTTCCAATTAAAATGTTTGTAGCTATGGACTATTTCAAACTCCTCACAAATTTTAACTTGGTAGTCAATTTTTCTACCAAAACTAACTGCTATGCCTTCTTGTACCATATGACAATTGGTGCTCCTTCCAGAAATTCTCAATAGCTTGCTGCTTCTAGCTTAGCTGCCATCAATAACTGACCAATAATATATTTGAAATGAAGGTTCATGTTAACACCCATGTTATCATCCAGGGTTTTAACACTGTTTTGTCCTTTTATGGCATGAACTTCCCCAAATACTGACTCCCGGAATATGGCCACTTTTTTGCAGGTCTACCACATGTGGTGGTGTGATCCTATCATATCATCTGTAATTGTTTTGATGGGAGTTGTTTTCAGAATTAAAATCTGGCAGTGATCTACCCCCATTTTGGGGGGTTCAGCTCAAAGTTGTTGACCTTTTTTGGGAGGAGGAAATGTGGGTGATCAGATTCGGTAACCTTTTTTGGAGGAGCACTGCCCAAATACTTTTCTTATGGGGGACAACAGAAAGTTTTAGAGATTTCTTGGGAGAGAGTTGCATAAAAGCACTCACAAAACTGTACGCTGCACAAACTCCTTTACTCACTCCTTTAACCTACCTATCAAGATTTCTTAAAAAATACATGCCTTCATCCATTGTTAGTGTGACACCTGTGTCACCATTTCAGTAACCAAAGCTGCACACAAGCCAAAGCTGCACACAAACCACCTCAAAATCAAACCTCAAAATCAAAGAGACAGAGTTGAATGTGGTTAAAAAAGTAAAATACCTAGGGGTAAATATAACAGCAAAAAATCTGAGTCTATTTAAAGATAATTATGAGAAATGCTGGGCAGAAATTAAGAGAGACTTAGAAAGTTGGACAAGATTGAAACTTTCCTTGTTAGGCCGAATCGCTGCTGTAAAGATGAATGTATTGCCTAAAATGCTTTTTTTATTTCAAACATTACAGATTGTGGACAAAACAGAGTGTTTCCGGAAGTGGCAGAGAGATATTTCCAAATTTGTCTGGCAGGGCAAAAAGCCCAGAATTAAGTTTAAGATATTAACTGACGCGAAAGAAAGAGGGGGCTTTGCCCTGCCAGACTTAAGGCTGTATTATGAATCAGCAGCTTTCTGCTGGTTGAAAGATTGGCTGCTTCTCGAGGACACTGATGTATTAGATTTGGAAGGTTTTGACAATGCGTTTGGCTGGCATGCATATTTATGGTATGACAAGGTTAAGATTAATAAGAATTTCAAGAACCATATTGTCAGAAAAGCAGTGTTTAATGTCTGGACAAAATACAAAGACTTATTGGAAAATAAAACTCCAAGGTGGCTTTCACCATTGGAAGCTAAGGCCCGGAAAAGACTCAATATGGAGGCCAAATGGCCGAAGTATTGGGAAATATTAGAAAAAGATGGAGATAACTGGAAATTGCAGAGTCAGGAGAAAATGAAAGACAAAGTGCGAGATTGGTTACATTATGCTCAGATTAAAGAAGTTTTTAAACTTGATAAAAAGTTAGGATTCCAGGTGGAAAAATCGAAGTTAGAAATGGAACTGCTAGAGCCTAAGACTAAGGTACTCTCAAGAATGTATAACTTGCTGCTAAAATGGAACACACAAGATGAAATGGTTAAATCGGCTATGATAAAGTGGGCACAGGACATTGGGTATAATATTATGTTTGAGGACTGGGAAAAGTTATGGACTACTGGGCTGAATTTCACTGCATGTAATGCTTTGAAAGAAAATGTAATGAAAATGATATATAGATGGTACATGACCCCAGTCAAACTTGCAAAAATATACCACTTGTCTGATAATAAGTGTTGGAAATGTAAGGAAAATGAAGGAACGTTCTTTCACCTTTGGTGGACTTGCCCCAAAGTGAAGGCTTTCTGGGAAATGATATATAATGAGCTGAAAAAGGTATTTAAGTATACCTTCCTTAAGAAACCAGAGGCCTTCCTTTTGGGTATTGTTGGCCAAGGGGTGTTAAAGAAGGATCGAACATTTTTTATGTATGCAACAACAGCAGCAAGGATACTCGTTGCCAAGCATTGGAAAACTCAAGATATACCCACACTGGAAGAATGGCAGGTGCAACTGATAGACTATATGGAATTGGCCGAGATGACGGGCAGAATCCGAGACCTGGGAGAGGAGACGGTGGAAGAAGACTGGAAAAAAATTAAGATTTATTTGCAAAAATATTGTAAATTGTATGAATGTTAAGCAGGATGCTTGATCATAAACAATTTGGCACCATCGGAACAGATGAAGTGAATTATGAAGATAAGTTAAATTTACGAAAAAATCAATTTTTTTAGATAACTATTAGGCTAAGCTTATTGTTTTAATAGAGTGAAATGAATATATCTAAAATTTAAGATATAACATTGGAAAACTAGATTGTAAGGTGGGGACAAGGTGATAAATTTGCTGGATTAATTTTTATAAATTTGGAACGCAGGACCGGGAGATGTGAGGAAGTCCAAAGAGGATAAGAAAATATGTTATAAAATGTGATATTTTTGTATGTTTTGTTTTGTGTGTTGTAACAAAAAAACCCTTAATAAATATTATTAAAAAACAAAAAAACAAAATCAAACCTTGCTGCAAAACAATGCCACCCCCAATGGAGGATGGGACCTGCCCCATGTAAGGAAACTGAAGCACCCATGGCTCAATCACCCTCTTTGTTAACTTAAAATGCACAATGATTATTTTTTTTTTAAAAAAAAAATTATTCCTTTTAATTAATTTTCATCTATTATTTAAAGCAGTAGCACTGGAAACTTTAGCAAGAGCATGCCCAACCAGTGCCCGCCTCTTGGCCCATGTGGCTTCAGTTTTAAAATGCACCAACAATCAACGAAGGCCCCAATAGTGCTGGTATCCAATTCCTGAATTCTTTGATTACTGAAGACCACATTATGTAAGCAGCAAACAAAACCAGCCTCAAAAAACAGCTTTTTAGCCATCAGAAAAACTTTCCCCCACACAAACACAGAAAGCCCCAAATGGCTGAAAAACTCAGTTTCCCAGGATCCTCAGCCCTCGCAAAGGAACTACTCACCATGCAAGGGAACTCAGTTTCCCAAGCTCCCTTGCAACGACAAAGCCTGGCAAATGCAGAAACAGGGAGAGACACCTGTTCCTCTCTTGCCGGCATGATGCAGCATGGATACAAGAAGCAGACAGGCGAGGAAGGATGAGATCCCAGGGGAGGTCTAATGCCTTCCTAGTCACAATGCAGGAGACCTACAGAGATCCACTTCCCACAGAGATCCACACTGGAAACCGGCAAGGGAAGGAAGAGGGATTGTCCCAGGTGTGGGCTGCTTAAATAGGCAAGGGGCAGATCCAGGGAAGCCCATGGTCAGCCCTCGGATTCGCCCCATGGTACTGCCCGAGTCTCAGCCTGCATTCCCATTTGACCAAGCAGGGTGCAGGCTAGGATCTGGTCTCTGATAGGCACAGGGCAGCATCCCTGTTACTTGCTCGAGGGAAGGGGAGCCATCCCACGCACGCACACAAACTCACACACATACTGGCGAGCTTTCTGTCGGCAAGAAGGAAGGAGCTCTCTGTTCAATTGCCCATGGTTATTGAGCTTTGTTGGACATTCCTGGCATAGATGATCTGACACACATAGCAAATGTTGAAGATAACATAGGAAGCTGTCCATCTAGCTCAGTACAGTGGTACCTCGGGTTACATACGCTTCAGGTCACAGACTCCGCTAACCCAGAAATATTGCTTCAGGTTAAGAACTTTGCTTCAGGATGAGAACAGAAATTGTGTTTCGGCGGCGCGGCAGCAGCGGGAGGCCCCATTAGCTAAAGTGGTGCTTCAGGTTAAGAACAGTTTCAGGTTAAGTACGGACCTCCAGAACGAATTAAGTACTTAACCCAAGGTACCACTGTATTAGCTACAGTGAGAGGCATCAGATCACCAGGGTTTCCAATGGGGGTCATTCTCAATCCTATCAGGAGATGAACTTGGAACCTTTTGTGTGCAAATCATATTCTCTATCACTGAGGTCTGGTCCTCCCTACAAGCGGCATATAGAAAAGCTTAATGGCCTCAGCAGATAGGATCTGACTCAAAAGTTGAGGAGTTTAATTCTCAGGATCTCAAGGGGAAAGGTTGAAATGTCAGGGCAGGAAGCCAAATCTCAGGCAAGCTTTCTTCCCCCAGAGAGCCCATCCCCAACCTTCTTTCTCATTCCAAAGTTTAACTTCTTTGTCCAGAATGTTTTTCTGTACTCAGCTGTGTCTCTTTGGGGGGAGAAAGTAACCAAGGTGTGCACACCAAGAGAAGTGTCATTAATGTATTTTGAAATCCTCAGTTCAGCAATCGAAATGTCACAAACCAGTGGCAGCATTTCTGGTTCTCCATAACTCTTTATAATGCTAGATGTTATACAAAATAGCATGGGCAGGAATTTTAAAAAGAAAAATAAATATTTTCTTTAAAAAGAAAAATAAATATTACGCTGGATGTTGATTTAATGAAATGTATATACCGCTTGATTGCAATAAACCCGCTAAACCATGGGTAGGCAAACTAAGGCCCGGGGGCCAGATCCGGCCCAATCGCCTTCTAAATCCAGCCCGCGGACGGTCCGGGAATCAGCATGTTTTTACATGAGTAGAATGTGTTCTTTTATTTAAAATGCATCTCTGGGTTATTTGTGGTGCCTGACTGGTGTTTTTACATGAGTAGAATGTGTTCTTTTATTTAAAATGCATCTCTAGGTTATTTGTGGGGCATAGGAACTCGTTCATTCCCCCCCCCCAAAAAAATAGTCTGGCCCCCCACAAGGTCTGAGGGACAGTGGACCTGCCCCCTGCTGAAAAAGTTTTCTGCCCCCTGCGCTAAATGGTTCAGAAGCTATTGTAAGCCATAAGGTATTTTGTAAACATAGGTAAAAGTGTAATCGTGCACTGCATATAAAATAGAGACCTCAGAATTCTTCAAAAAAAAAATTTTTTTTTAGGCACTGTCAGTTTTTACCCTCAGTTCTAAAAAGCACCACCACTAAACACTAAAGCTTTACCTCCTGAGTTACTCCAGAAGACTTGGCAACCTTATCTGACACCTATGCTAATGTTGAACTCTAAGTGAATGGCTTTATATAAGAACTTTTGTTTTTCATTGAAAACAGGAACTAAAAGTGGGTACTGCAGGTCCAATACATTGGTCTTTCCCCTTTTTTCCGGCCCTATCGTCCTCTGTAAGCATTCCCCAAGTTACATCTTGCTCACTTTTCCTGTCAGTATTAGTGGCGACAGCCAGTCTGACCTGGAAAGGAGCTGAACACAGTGGCTGTCTCCTTTCAAACCCGGAAGTGTCAGCAATTTCACTTCACTCCCTCACTCAGCTCTATTTATCTAGGGGGTGTAGTATCTGTTTCACCTGGCTGTATTGCCAGAAGATAGCTTAGGGCTCATGTAAAGTGCCTGCAGCTAATTGGGGTTTAATTTTTATAAACGCCAGATCCCATGTTCATATTTTGTCAGCAGGAAATAATACAGCTGTGCTTTATAGCATAGCTGTTCCTTTGTCATAAAACTTTGGTTTGCACTTCATAAAATGGACTGGATTGATAGGAAAGTAGAAGGTTACTACAAGTCACTGAGTTAAGTTCCACCACCAGAGCTAGATTTCCATACATCTGAAGCAGCCTTCAGCAACCTGGCGCTTTTCAGGTTCAACTTCGATCAGCCACAGCCAACAGGGCCAATGATCAGGTATAATGGGAGTTGCACTAGATTGAAGATGGCTCATCTATAGCTCTTCAGTAAGAATTAGTGGTCCAGTGGCAAGACTGGGCAGGTGCACTGTCAGGCAGCAAAAAGAAATACCAGAAAAATAGGTCATCCATAAATATAGTTAACCTTTGAGTATAGGTACAACATTATGGAAGTTTTTTTAAAAAAATAATGTACGGTCAGGCTATACAGTACCTTAATGCTGTATTGTTTTTAACACTCGATTGGGAGCCGCCCAGAGTGGCTGGGGAAACTTGGCCAGATGGGCGGGGTATAAATAATAAATTATTATTATTATTAATTGTTTAGTTCTTGAGTGGTGCAGGATTTCTGCCATACACACAAATTGCTAGTGTTCTTTCTGGTTTGGATTTGGATCCCAATATGCGTGCACTGGGGGCCTCAAACCATTCACTGTTCTGTGGTCCTCAATGGGGCCTCCATGCAGGCAATTTTTGTTGCAAAAAAAGTTTCATTAAAATGAATGGGACCTCTTTTTTGTAATGCAAATCCCCCACCTCCCTTGATGCAGATTAGGACTATAACAACAAAAGGTTAAAGCATCCTAACACCCCACCCATGCTAAGATACCAGGCCTGATCAGGGGGCTCTCAGTGGCAGTTTTTGTGAGGACCCCCATTCAAGGGCATAACTGTGCTATTAAGGTCACACATTTGAGAATGGCCATTTGGATGTTCATCTAAGCATTCATTTGGAAACAACACTGAAATCAAAATATGACTTTATCCCTTGGCAGCAGGAGCATAATTTTTGGTTAAAGCAGCTATCTTCCACTTGCCAGGAGATAGACCCACAAGGACAGCCCCATGGAGATGTGATTGCCTCCCATCTTGAATTCTGGTGTGCTGTAGCTTAGCCCTCCACCTTGCTTTCAGAATGAGCCACAAGTGCAATAGACTGCCTACCTAAGGCCTTTTTGGTCTCCTCATTCTTTAGCCTCAGGAGATGCTGTTTTGGATAGGGCAGCAATAAGTACACTCCTTTTTTTCCGTTCCTGACATACGAATGTGATTCTTTCAGTGTAACAGAGTATTGCTATGAGTAGCTGCCTCATATCTTGCCTTGACTTTATCTGTTGACTGCTGATGTTATTATTCTCTTTTCTCTGCTACCAGTATCCACCCCTTTTGCTTATTGATAGCAATGTACCATAGCTCTTAGATCTCTCCAAACACATTATCAATGCTCACACCAGCTCCATTTTCATCTTCTTCCTTTGCCTTATGCCCAGTCACTCACAAATTGCATTCCTGGATCTTACCTGTAGCATGGACTTCAGCCTTTAGATTTGCTCTGTCAAAGGAAGACTTCTCTCTATGAACCTGGTTACTATGGAGTAACTTGGAGCCACAGGAAGGATCATGGTGATGAGCTCTTTGACCGAAATATCCAAGTTGGGATCCACTAAGAAAACCTAACTCTCTCTCTCTTCAGAAAATAGTTACCTGTTCAGATGGTTTAACACATGTTTTGCGCCCATGTGTGAGCTTCCACTTCTCAAAGCCTTGACCTCCTTTTGGGAACTTTGTTATGTGTGTTTTGAGAGCAGGCAGAAGATAAGGCAGCAGATTCATCATTTTTTTCCTTATTTGGTTAAAAGAGAGAGAGTGAGAAAGAGAGGATCCCAAAACAGCTCAGAGATTAAATTGTTAAAATAAGACATTTGAGTGTCAATGGCATGTATTTAACAGTTGTTAATTGTATTTACAAAGTAGAACTTGTTCTCTATGCTTTGTATAATCAGCATAATATTTAAAATGGAGCCAAATAGTTTGCCAAACTTCTGTGGCTTCCAGGCACCTGAGAATTCATGTTCCCTTGTATGCAGAGATGGGAGAGGTTAGTGAGGTTTTCTGCTATGTAAAAAAGGGCGGGGGGACGGAGAGGGAGTTCAGTTCCTGTTGAGGCTTGGAAAACAGAAGCTGTGAACATGTGTCCCTGTATATATGTACACATAAATGTTATAGGTTCACAAAATACATGTTTACCCATTAATAGCAATTTTTAGAAGCCTCTTGATTCATATCTAAAACACGTTCCTAGGCGTAAATGGGAATTGCCACGGTGGGTAATTCCAAAATTGCTGCAGTGCAGCAACAGCAACCAAACAGAGTTCACAGGAAGTTTACATTGTAGCATTTGGTTTTCAGAGTTGCATTTCTTCTAAATCATGGTTGGGGAACCTGTGGCCCTCCAGATGTTCCCAGACTACAACTCCCATCATCCCTGATTATTGGCCATGCTGGCTGATGGGAATGGGCATCTGTAGGTAATAATAATAATAATAATAATAATAATAATAATAATAATAATAAAAATAAAATATTTATACCCCGCCCATCTGGCTGCATTTCCCCAGCCAATCTGATCCACAAGTGAGCATAAGAACCCTGCTGGTTCATGCTAATTGCTCTTATGATACATCCAGAGGTTGTTGGACTCCAATGTCTTCTGCTCTGTGTGTAATAATAGCTAATAGCCATTGTTAGTCCAATAATCCATCAATTTGTCTATGATGCTATGTTTTGAATTAAAATCTGGTTAAGTCCCCCCCCCCACCTTTGTATGGATTCATGTATGGACCACCTTCGCTGGCTAATGTTTTTTGAAATGCAGCAATGAGAGAACTAGAAAATCTATGTAAAGAACCACCCTTCCTCAAATCAGTTCTTTGGATACCTTAAGAAAATTTAGAGCAAATTAAAGAAAGAAATCTACAGAGTTCTGGCTAAGGAGACATAGAGAAATATGCTCACAAGTCCAAGTTACATAATGAAAATGGATTCATAGTAGAGCCTGATGAATGGCTTTCTTCAGTCTCATAATACAGTATTGCCTATAATTTTTTTTAGAATTGTTGCAGTTCACAAAATGCATGTTTACCCATTAATAGCAATTTTTAGAAGCCTCTTAATTAGAGGCAGAAATGCACCAGAAGTGCTTTGCATTTCTATTGAGCTGAAGACCAGAAACCCTTTTCACGGGCAAAGCAAAACACCTAGGACAGGGATGGGAAACTTGTGTCCCTTCAGATGACGTTTGAGTACCACTCCCAGCAGATTCCCACTCCTGACCTAGGGTGAGATCTGCTGTTAGTCAGACTCAAGAGCCTGCCCACTGAAATCAATTGACATAAGTAAGTGAAGATTTCAGTGGATTTACTCCTGTGTACGGATTTTTTGTTATGTGGTGTATCTAATTACTCATTACTTGGAAGATGATACATGTAATCTGGCTTCACCTTATGGGTAAATTAACAGAGATAAAAATGTAAATTATTTTGGAAGAAATGTTCAATGCATAACTTAAGCTTGTTGACATTTATTCATGGAACTGGGTTTGACCTTGCTGAGCCTCAGTGTTTAAATATGCATGTGTAGTTAGAAACATTTGTTTTTCCTCTAAGAAATTGGGGGAGGCACATTGCCAAAAGAGAAGCATCAAACAGTATTGCAATTCCTTTTGATGGCTTTTTTTGGTGTGTTTTAGTCATGCTCTGGTCTTAATTACTTTGGGGCTTTTTAAACTTGTAATAATTCATGTACATAAAATCATATATGTTTTGTACACATAATAATGATGGAGATAGCATTGGTGTTAGCCTTGAGCTTACCGAGCCTCAATTGTAATTCCTTACAAGAGGTCAACTCAGGGGTTGGCAAGGCTTACCAGGCATGGGCCGGATCACTTCCGTGGAGATCCTCCGTGGGCCGGACCGCTGCAGTGCAATGCCGGAAATCGCGTCTGTGCATGTCCGCGGCTCAGGAAATCGCTTCTGTGCATGCCCAGACACCAAAAATCGCTTCTGCACAGGTGAAATTTTTGGCGTCTGGGCATGCGCAGAAGCAATTTCCGGAGCTGTGGAAGAGAGTCCCTACGCTGGTTTAGTGCAGCGGGTGGGGACTCACCGAGTGGCTGGCTCAGTTTGGGGGAGGCTCGTGAGCCTTAGGTTGTGGACCCCTGGGTCAACTGGTATACAAATTTTCACCTAAAACTTTTAGGATAATTTGCAGTTTGTTCAGTGCTCCAATCATGCATCATTTTGAAAGCTTTAGATGTTTTTGAGGAAGAAAAGCATTGTTCCATGTTTGAAATAGTTTTTATTAAAGCAGGGTAGAATATAGTCCTGATCCAGAATCTCTGTTGCATATCCAAAGCTCCATGCAAAGAGGTTTATTCTTTCATTGCTGTCTCTTCTGGCGGCATTAATGGAACTAAAATGCAGCAGTGATTTCCACTTTAATTTCAACAAATGCTTGCATGTTCAGTAGAATGTGGTTTTGTTCTTTAAAGATTAGACACTATTTTTATTCTGTTCCTTTTTGTCATTGTATGTGATGTTTTTGCCATCGCCTTTTAGGCCAATAAGCTTATTCTGAATTTTTATTATGGTAGAAAATCCTTCCATCACATTTTTCCTGGAAGTTTACAGTGTTTGAGGAGGAAACACCAAGGCTGGGTTTAAAGAATATTCTAAATTTTGACAACGTTTGCTCATGAACTTTGCTCATGTAGCTTATAAGGGAACTTTATGTTTAATGCCCATGCTTATGAGCTTGTAGATCATTTTCAGTACAATGCATGTTTAGTCCTGAAAGTTCGCTAGAACTTTCTATCAAGAAAGCATACATTGGGTTGTAGCTTACAAGGGAACTTGATGTTTACTTTTGCGTGCTATTTTTCATTAGCATAATGCAAAAATGAGTGCATGTCCTTTCCACCTCTTAGGATGCTGGCCACAGAGAAATGTTTTACTTTGCGGCTCATTCTTCACATACCTCATCAAAGGCTCAACACTTTTTTGCTTGGGGTGTTCATATGACTCACCATTGTTAATCCACACCCACTATCTCTTCCCCTCAGCTAACTTTTTTCGGTTTTGATGCTTATGCAAAGGTAGCTGGATGTTGACATTCTTCCAAAGTTACCAGGAAAAGTAATGAACTGTGTTAACCCCTGTACATCACGTTAAGAGTTAAATACAAATGAGGGTTAAGTTTCCCCCTGGAAATGAATACTAAAGTCTCAAAGTTTTGTGTGTCAAACTGCATGCATTTCATCGGATTAGATTTCTTTATAAACTCTGCTATCGTATAAGTGCCTTAAGGATTTAAACTATTCAAATTAAAATTATTCAGGAATGGGAGCACCTCTATAGTTAAGGTGGAGGGTAAACGCAGCATCCAACCATTATAAAGCTTGAACATTGTGTTCTTTTAAGAATCACAACGATTCATCCCAACCGTCCAAAATTTGGCATGGGAAATCTACTCTATTTCTGGGTCCATATATGTCAGGAAAATCTGTTAAGAAATAGCAGTTTAAATATTTCCTTCCAGAGTGCAATTTTTCCTGCTAATGATCATTTCCTTGTACATCTGTAGTGTATCTCTGTGTTTTCTATTTGTTTTGTTGGCTTAGATTATATGGAACCATTCAGTTGCAGAGCTATTGCTTTTCCTCCATATCAGGCGGTGCAGTGAGGCTGCACCACTCACCTGACCTCCTCCTGGCTGAGCCACTGCTACATAACGCATGGGATGGAGGGGGGCAATGTGCTGGCAGAGCCAATCCAGTGCTCCTGCTGTCACGGTGAAAATGCCTCATCCCCTCCCCTTCTCTGTCCCAGTATGCAGCTGTGACTCAGTTGGTGGAGGCATGGCTGCTCTTTGCTGGTTGCTACTGCTTTTCCTATAATAATATAAGGAGATCCCTCCTGGATCAAGCCAAAGGCCTATCTAGCCCATTGTCTTGTTCTCTCAGTGGCCAGCGATATGCCTCTGGGAAGCTCCTAAGCAGAACCTGAGTGTAGCAGCGCTCTCTGCACTTATGCTCCAGAGCAGGCTTCCTCAGCCTCGTCCCTCCAGATGTTTTGAGACTACAATTCCCATCATCCTTGACCACTGGTCCTGCTAGCTAGGGATCTTGGGAGTTGTAGGCTAAAAACATATGGAGGGCCGAGGTTGAGGAAGCCTGCTCCAGAGCAACTGGTGTTCAGAAGCAGACAATCTCCAATAGTGGAGGTAGCCTTATTTTCCATGAACCTGTCTAATCCTATTTTAAAGCCACCCAAGGTTTGCTGAAAGGCATCTCTTAAATAGTGTAAATAAATTTTACAGGTTAAATTTCCCTGTACCAAGCATCTACTGTCAGAACTGGAAACACAAAGTTTGCTTTCTCTAGAATGTTAAAATCTGTATCAGAACTCTAGGAGACCAGGGTTCAAATCCCCACTCGGTCATGAAGCTCACTGGGTGGCCAGTCACTGCCTATTCACCTAACCTCACAAGGTGTTAGGATTGAATAGGTAGAGGGAGAACCATATATGCCACCTTGAGCTCCTTGAAGATCAAAGTGGGCTATAAATGTAATACAGTGGTACCTCAGTTTGCGAACGTAATCCGTTCTGGAAGACCATTCCAAACGTTCGAAAACCGAAAACTCAAAACAGAATCCTCAAAATGGTAATCTCAATATGGAAGCCGTGTTTCATATTCGATTCCTGAGGGGTGTTCGAAAACCAAAGCATTTACTTCCAGGTTTGCGGCGTTCGAATTCCAAAATGTTCGTCAACGGAGACGTTTGAAAACCGAGGTACCACGGTAATTATTATAAATATTAATAGAAGAATAAATAAAGACATTGCATGTTATGCTTATTGAACATGGATATTCTGTATTTCATGACACATTGTATCATGGGATTTGTAGTGTTTATTGTTGTAAAAATACAAAAAACAAACAAATGTTGGTGCAGAAGGTAATGAGATGAATTTGATCAAACATGATGTAGGTGATGTGGAAATGTTCAGAAGCCTAAGTTGATTGGAATTTGAAGAGGCATGTCTCATTTTTCTGTTATCTTAAGGAACAAATTCTACTAGGGTGACAAAATGAGGGGCCACCCCCAACTTTTTCGCCAAGGTTTTTGCCTTTAGATCACACCACATCAAACCATACTACTTTTGTTCTTCTGTATTGAGCACTGCTTCCTAAACAGCTTCCCATTTCCATCCTTTGCCAGTGACCCAATAATTCTACACTGACCAAATTAGCCTACTCTCCATCACTGTTCTCCAATAAACTCTAGGGGAGAATGTTTATACCTTCACTTTGGACGCTTGCCATAGAGTTTCCTTTGGAATGGTCTGTGCTACACTTAATTTCCAGCACAGGAAGGTATTCAGCCTTACTGGTCTGAAGGAGAAACAGTGTGTAGATATTTTTCTGAAAGTTTTTCATATCTAAAACTGCTGTTTTCAAGCAGCAGTGGGAATAGCTTTAATGTGTTCAGGATTCTGCCTTAAGTGTTTGGCTTGTATCCCAGTCTCTGCTTCTAAAATTGTGTTAGACTAGCCAAGGACAACCTCTCATTGTGTTATATATGGAAGATACTGAAGTGTTCACGGTAACATGTTCAGACAATAAGAAAGGCTGGGCAGCTTGCCTTGAGGGACTAAATAAGGTGCTTATAAAAGAAATAGAAAAGGATATGCATTGTTCTGTCAATTCATCTTCCACATGAACTTCCCATTTCTGTTTGTTTAGGATAGGGTTTAACTTTCTGACTGTGAATGCATTTATTAATCACTCTTTAGCTCTAGTTGCAGGAAGGCAGGTTCAACTTTATTTGGAGGATTGTGTAGGCATTAGTTCCACTGCAGAATAAAAGCTCTATTAGCCAAGAATCACATTTAAATGGGAGGAGGGAGGAGGCAATCAGTCCCCCTCGGAAAAGTGTTAGTAGTAGGTCAACATCTGCATCTTTGGGATAGTTGCTTTTGTAGGGTGGGTCTGCTTAGCAGTTTGTACAAGACGTGTAGTCAGTTTCAGTTCCTAGTATAGAAGAAGAAGAAGAAGAAGAAGAAGAAGAAGAAGAGGAGGAGGAGGAGGAGGAGTTTGGATTTGATATCCCGCCTTTCACTCCCTTTTAAGGAGTCTCAAAGCGGCTAACATTCTCCTTTCCCTCCCTCCCCCACAACAAACACTCTGTGAGGTGAGTGGGGCTGAGAGACTTCAAAGAAGTGTGACTAGCCCAAGGTCACCCAGCAGCTGCATGTGGAGGAGCGGAGACGCGAACCCGGTTCACCAGATTACGAGTCTACCGCTCTTAACCACTACACCACACTGGCCCTATAGAAATAGGAAATACTCCTTATATGAAGCCCTAGAAAGTTACTTTCAAGCAGTGTAGACTCCTAAACTGGTGTCCTCCTGTTTTTTTGGGCTACATCTCTCATAATCCTTGATAGCTCCCACAATCCAGTCATGCAGGCTGCAGTTGGTGGAAGTTGCTCCAAAAATCTGGAGTGCACTAGGTCAGGAGGTTTGGTGTAAAAAATTCTGTGGTAATGGACCAGTGGTCTAACTTCATGTGAGACAACTTCCTATGTACTTGTGTTCTCCCTTTTGACATGATTTTGGCAGTTCTGCTATCACATCTTGTTTGATCAAAGATTTAAAATTTATTCCTCACCTTTATTTTGAATGTCTGGATATGCTTTTGGAATTGAAATGAAAAGGTAGTATTAAAAATAATATTGATTTTAAATTCCATGATTTGTACTCCTAGAGTTTTTTTTTTTTTTTTTTTTTTTTTAATGCAGCTCCTGGATTCATGTAAAAGATTTTCTTTAGATTAACAGACCAGTTAATTCCTTCAAGACAGGAGCCTTTGGGGATTTCAGTATAGGTGTGATGCAACATACTTGGCACCTATAAAGAGCCTATGTAATTGTATAGTCACGTGCTGTGTTTTAAGTCCATTTATTTGGCATTCCTGAATGAAAACAACTTGCAATTAATGTAAAATTACTTGCTTTGATAATCATGCCATTGTTTGACAATAATTCCTGTGGATTTGCTTTTAAGTTACTTCACATTAAGAGTATGTGGGGCCACAGGTACTGTTTAAATTCATACTTAGAGATTAAATGCTTTTGCTATATTTATTACCTCTTAAACCTGTTTTATTGAAATTTAATAAAATAAACTATAAATTTGGGAAACAATTCTAGAAATGAATTATGCTAACTCTCTTTTTTTAAAAAAAACCAACACCACCTAAATATTGTACTTTTTGTTAATTTTAGAAGTTAGGAAGTGGCAGAAAACTAAGTTTTGCATATTTTTATTGCCAGTCAGATTTAGAGCAAAAACAAAAATGGGACAAATGTTATTAAAATGTTGTTGTTGTTGTTTAGTTGTTTAGTCGTGTCTGACTCTTCATGAACCCATGGACCAGAGCACGCCAGACACTCC
Source organism: Podarcis erhardii (assembly GCF_964252035.2). NCBI lineage: Eukaryota > Metazoa > Chordata > Lepidosauria > Squamata > Lacertidae > Podarcis > Podarcis erhardii. Next base: position 51,075,158 of record NC_138512.1, on the reverse strand, counting down.
TGTCTTCCACTGCCTCCTGCAGCTCGGTCAAACTCATGTTCGTAGCTTCGAGAACACTGTCCAACCATCTTGTCCTTTGTCGCCTCCTTCTCCTTGTGCCCTCAATTTTTCCCAACATCAGGGTCTTTTCCAGGGAGTTTTCTCTTCTCATGAGGTGGCCAAAGTATTGGAGCCTCAGCTTCACGATCTGTCCTTCCAGTGAGCACTCAGGGCCGATTTCCTTCAGAATGGATACGTTTGATCTTCTTGCAGTCCATGGGACTCTCAAGAGTCTCCTCCAGCACCATAATTCAAAAGCATCAATTCTTCGGCGATCAGCCTTCTTTATAGTCCAGCTCTCACTTCCATACATCACTACTGGGAAAACCATGGCTTTAACTATACGGACCTTTGTTGGCAAGGTGATGTCTCTGCTTTTTAAGATGCTGTCTAGGTTTGTCATTGCTTTTCTCCCAAGAAGCAGGCGTCTTTTAATTTTGTGACTGCTGTCACCATCTGCAGTGATCATGGAGCCCAAGAAAGTAAAATCTTTCACTGCCTCCATTTCTTCCCCTTCTATTTGCCAGGAGGTGATGGGACCAGTGACCAAGATCTTCGTTTTTTTGATGTTGAGCTTCAGACCATATTTTGCGCTCTCCTCTTTCACCCTCATTAAAATGTTCTTTAATTCCGCCTAACATTTTGTTGCCACTTCATCAGATCAGGTTGTATAACTGAAAGAAATGGAAGTGGATAATTATCTCCTAAGTGCTATGAGTCTTGGTGTATATTGATTTGTATGTTAATAAGAGACGTATTTTTAGACCCTTATAAAAAGTCATTTCTTGTATAAGCTATTGATAATAACAATGATAATGCTATTTACAACAACAACAACAAACAACGGGCCATCCTGTATCAAAACAAATTTTCATCTTGAATGTATTCAGCCTGAAGCCATTACACAGTGTAAATTCTCAAGTAAATCATTACTACTGCCCTGATCATAAAGGCATTGGCTGTGGGCCAGAGAAGCACACAGTAATCTGGATTACTTTGTCAGCAGTCGCCATTAGCAGAAGCCTTTCTGTAGCATGCAACATGCTTTCTGGATCATAGTCATTATGTCACTGAATGTCCTATTGATTTCAGTCGAACTTCTGTTATATGCTGCTTAGGATCACATTTTAAGCCATCTTACATCTCCGTCTGCATAAAAAAGTGCAGCTATTTAGAGGAGGTTTAATTGATGCTTTTGGAAGTGCTCTGGTCTTTGTGGATGGAAGTTACAAAGTGCCTAGTATCATAACAATGACTTTATTATGATTTGGATGCAAGCCACATCCTGCTTGGAGTCTACTCCAAAACACTCATTGATTTTAATGGTTGTAAGTTGCATACTTTATATTTTGTGTAGTGTATGATTTCTCATGCTTCTCTCCTTGTGCAGGTTAAAATATACGGTTGCATAGTAGGTATACACTTGGAATAGTGGTGTTAACTTTGTTTTATAGTATGTTTTGTGATTGCCATTAAAGATTTGGTTAATAGCCCTACAGAGTGAGCTGTAAATACGCTCACCAATCCCTTTTCCAATCATACCTCTTTCCCTTTTGTCTGGAATGCAGATTTTTCCCAAGTGGTCTGTTTCAACAGATTTATGGCTTATGAAGTGGAGGGAAGAGTTCTCTTTGGGCAAAGAGAAAAAGAAAAAGAAATTCCACAGCTGCAGATGAAACAAGGTTGTGGTGTTAGTGAGCGAGTGTGTGTAAGGGGAATGCTGTGAATAATTACCATATGCTAACCAACTCTTTCACATGGAGCAAGTTGTTTTTCTTTTCTTCTGGACCATGCAATTAAAAATTTGTCATCTCTTTTGAAGCAGTTCAGATCATTTTGAAAATAGGGGAACCCTAAAGGTGTAGGCATGCTGGAGAGCGCTATGCATGTTTAGATCTAATTTTTCTCTTTTGCTAAACAGAGTAAGGACAATAAGCAAAGTCCAGATTTATTTGCAAGGCAGAACCCCATAATTATGCACAGCTGTAGTGTCAGCAGTTCCGCTTGGCCTGAGTATATGATTGAATTGATGTCACCAAGACTTCCACGTACTGTGGAATATGACGTACTGTGTGGCCAATGAAAGGCTGGAATTGTGCACAGGGAGTTGGTATGCGCAGGGAGGAAGGCGAGCAGGACAAAAAGCAGCGTTTGGGTGTTTGTTCCAATGTTTTCGTCTTGGGAATATCTCTCCTCGCAGAGAATCCCATGGCTGTCAAGTGGGATAGTAAATCTTGCAAAAATTATGAAACCAGCTGAATTGTGAAATTCTTGAGCTGTTATGCAGAATTGCACACAGCTGTGCCCAGAGCAGATATCAGAATCAGGGGAGGTTTCTGTTCTGCAGATGTATTGCTATTGTGGGAAGAACTTTGGTAGCACTGATCTAGTAGTAATTGTTTCTGTGGGAATTCATGGATTTCCTTCCTCTTCCATTTATTTTAGGTCTTGATGACCTTTGTTATTAATACTTTTAATTTGTAAAACTTATAATGTCAGTGGAGTCAATGTATACAAACTACATTTTAAAGTCACATTTTTCCTGAAGTAGGAATATTTCCACACATGTGCAAAATAGCCTTTGAAAATAATTTTGAGACTTGGAAGAAATCTCAGGGCTTTCACAGCTGTTTCCCGTTCAAACAGTTCTCATTGTCCCAAAACACCAACTAATGTAGATAAGCACAGGTATGTGAACAGAGTGATTAGCAGTAACCACTCTGATCCTGGCAACTAGAAAAACTTGCTGACTTTGTCTCTGGTTGTTGTGTCTATTCATCACATTTGTCCATGGGAGTACATACCCAGGGACAGTGAGAATGTTCTCATGAACAAAAAATGTACTGTCTGGATTGGAGTTAAAGGCTTCCATTTGGAAAGTTTTTATCCTTCACAAACAATACTCTGAAAGAGATGAAGTCGCTATTTAAAAGCATTTCTATTCTCACCTGTCCAAAAGTATTTCAGGAATCTGGTAACTGTGTCTGTTTTACACACTTGTTGGGACTTCTGTAAGTGTCCAGTTTTGTCAGAGAGCCACTTTTACAAGCAGGTAAAAAGTGGTAGACAAGATTCCACCAAAGTTGCTCTACTTTCACATTCTACTTTCACTTTTGTGCTGAACAACTGTGAGTCCAAGTGACCAACCCCTTTGGAGGACAGCTTTGTCTCAAGGCTGCCAGTTCCCATCCCAATGTTTGGCTTTCCAGTTATAAATGATGTTATCCCTGTGTACCTTATGATCAATTCACAAGGTAGTTTTATTGACAATTCTCATGCAAAGCATTGTTGGAATCATTCAGCGATGAAGGGAACAGTTGACATGCAGCTCCTGTGTTAGTACCATTCCCAGAAGAATTATGTTACAGAATGAAAATGAGTGTTAGAACTGGGTCTTTTTTTAGACTTAGCTACCCCCAAGTAGTGGCCCTGTTGACTTGTAAAAACGTGCCACTTCAAGTCATTTGGAGATGTGACAGGAGTTCCCTGATTACCCTGCCTAGGTACAAGCACATTTAATAATAATCCCTGTGGTGTGTTATGTATGTGTTGGATTGCGTAAATTAAGTCTCTCTGGAATTTAGTCTGGTTGCTGAACATAAAAGGAGTTTGATTTAAGAGTGTATGCAGAGATAGGCAACATATGGTTGACTCCAGATGTTTTTGGATTACAATTCCTATCATCGTCAGGTAGCATGATCAAGGATAAGGGAAGCTGTAGTCCAACAACACAGCAATGTGTAGTCCAAGTATGCATTGGCTGTGCCTAGTCTATGCCAAATCATTGGGCTCTCTTTCTCCCACAGCCACTTTAGGGCCAAAACCCTGAATGTTTACCCTTTTGATGGATGCATCTAGTTAGGACATAACTAAAGTACTGTTTTTGAAGACCAGGAGTATCTAGTTAGAACATAACTAAAGTACTGTTTTTGAAGACCAGGAGTAGAGGAACTTGGGGTTGCCCCTTTACCAATCTGTACAAAGAGTAAACAGTAACCAAGTGATGGCTAATTCTCCTGGGCGACACACTGTAGTGAGACTCCAAATGTTTGTCCCTTTCGACAGTTCTCTGCATGGGACGCAGGTGGCACTGTGGTGTAAACCACTGAGCCTTGGGCTTGCTGATTGGAAGGTCGGCGGTTCGCATCCCCGCAACGGGGTGGGCTCCCGTTGTTCGGTCCCAGCTCCTGCCAACCTAGCAGTTCAAAAGCACACCAAAAAGTGCAAGTAGATAAATAGGTACCGCTCTGGCAGAAAGGTAAATAGTGTTTCCGTGCGCTGCTCTGGTTTCACCAGAAGTGGCTTAGTCATGCTCGCCACATGACCTGGAAAAACTCTCTGTGGACAAACGTCGGCTCCCTCGGCCAGTAAAGCGAGATGAGTGCCACAACCCCAGAGTCATTCACGACTGGACTGAACTGTCAGGGGTCCTTTACCTTTACAGTTCTCTGCATATTTTGGTTCTGTCCTGTAGTGCTATTCCGTCTTGTAAATCACCTGCCTTTCCCTGTAATCTGCTTGGTATTTCCTCCTCTTCCTTGTGTTCGTCAGCTAAGTTTACTCTGTTTTCTTCAGAAAAGCAGGAATCACATATTTTCTCCTTCCTTTGTTGTGGGGAGAGAGAATGAGAACATAGGAAGCCAAACAAAGCAAGTCAAGTGGATTGCCAAGAATGGCTGCTGTCTGTTTTGTTTTTTAAACTTACATGAGTTAGTCATATGTTTATAGCTGGAATTTTAAAACCACATTTTGATTCTCATCTTCATTTACTGGCACAAACCCATTGATTTCAGATTGGGCAAAACAGAGAGATGCAGATGATCAGTGAAAGAAGGGTGATGGTTTCTGATTGTATCTGTGTTTATTAGAAAGGGATTTGTGAAAAGAGAAGTGTTAATTAAAGACGTTTTCTGCTTCTGTGAGGAGACAGTCCTGTGTTCTAGCAGTGTTTGAGCAGGAGACTGGTTTGTATGCAGTGAACTCATCTTAATTTACAAGCCTAAAGTCATTGGCTGCGCACAAGTCCTCCTTTGAATACTTGTATTTGCTCTAGGATCTGCTGTTCATTCTTTACCTGCAAATAATTTCATTTTTCTCCTTCAAATGTGTCATTTTGTGAAGGTACATGTCCACATATTGCTGGTGTTAAGGTAACCTCTATTATTGCACTGCTGTGATAACATTCCTTAAATTTCCTTCTCCCCCCTTGCCCCACCCCAAGAAGGAGAAAGTGGGTGTGTGGAAGGACTCTGCTTTTGTACTGAAACTTCAGGTGGAATGAAGTGGTTATAAAAGCATCTATCAACACAGTAAGGGCTTGCCAAACTAAGTATTTGGGTTGGAAGTCATGCCTTCCAAACTGCTTGAAAACAGGAAGTATCTTTGTTAAGTGATGGAGAGCTGTATTTTGCTAAGAAAAGATTTCTTTTTAAAAAATTAAATCTTGCCCAATATGAGTTAAACAGTTGTTCTGGAGTTTGGATAACAATTTTAGTGCATGATCATGCACACACACTTATGCATATTGCGTGTCTGTGTATCTTTCCCCCTATTATTAAAATTTGAGCACTTTATATATGAGCAGTCGCTGTCAGAAGCCAGCCCAGGCACATCTTATCCCTGGTGATTCCTGTAAAGAACTCGGAATCTGTCAGAAACAGCCTGCAGGATTGCAACGGCTCCTGGGTGATTAATTGCCAGAAGAGTCTGGTTCCAGGTTTCATTACATATAATTGTTATCTTTTCTTAAAGGGGTTCTTTTAAACCCCCACCTCAAAAGTTGCTTTTTTTTAAAAAAAAAAAAGCATTCCTGAGGCTTAGCGGTTCTTTGCTGGGAGACCAGAAGACTCTCATATGTAAATGTACAACTTTTTTAAGGGTATTACCTGTTAATCGAGTCCTCCCCTGGCCCCCTTTCAGCTAATTTTAACTTTACTGAAAATAATTCTACTAGAAGTCAGGGATAGATTCGTTATCTGGCCAACAACTGCAGTCAAGGGCTGGGAAGTGAAATTTACAGTGAAATCCTGTTTAGATGTTCTCAGAAGTAAATCTAATGGAGTTTAATGGAGTTAAAGGTAAAGGGACCCCTGACCATTAGGTCCAGTCGTGGCCGACTCTGGGGTTGCGGCGCTCATCTCGCTTTATTGTCCAAGGGAGCCGACATACAGCTTCCGGGTCATGTGGCCAGCATGACTAAGCCGCTTCTGGCAAACCAGAGCAGCACATGGAAACACCGTTTACCTTCCCACCGTAGTGGTACCTATTTATCTACTTGCACTTTGACGTGCTTTCGAACTGCTAGGTTGGCAGGAGCATGGACCAAGCAATGGGAGCTCACCCCGTCACGGGGATTCGAACCACCGACCTTCTGATCGGCAAGTCCTAGGCTCTGTGGTTTAACCCACAGCGTCACCTGCTCACAGATAAATGGGTAAAGGATTGCATCATTACTATACAGGCGACTCTCAGCTTATTCAGGGGTTACATTCTGGGGATTGCGTCTAAAGCCAAAATCATGAATAGTCAAAACACATTGGGTTCAATGGTGGGTGGGTGCCAATGTGGTTTTCCCCCAGATACCCATCCCCTTTCTGCACCCATTTATTTAATTATTTATGCCAAGCACATAAAACTGAACATGCACAAGTTAAATGCATGTAAGTTGTGAGTTACCTGTACTCAGGGTGAGGTCCAATGTAACTATGTTAATGCAAGAAGTAGAGATTGTTGTGCAGGCTATTGGTGTTGAGCAGGCAATAGCACACGTGGATACCAGTATACCAGTGCACAACAGTATTCAACACTTCTGCTGATCCAATGTGTCTATTTTATTTTACTGTTGTGCTGTGCTATGAATGGGGCAAAGGATGGGTGTTGCACTAGTGGAATTATTATTACAGTATTATTATTATTATTATTATTATTATTATTATTATTATTATGTTTATTATGTTTATTATGTTTATGTTTATACCCCACCCATCTGGCTGGGTTTCTGGGCAGCTTCCAGCAAAATATAACAAATAATAAAATGTCAGTTCCTGGTTTAAGAAGATATTACGAAGCTGCATGTTGGAGCTGGTTGAAAGAGTGGATGTTACTGAAAAATATGGAGGTTTTGGAACTGGAAGGCTGGGATAAAATTTATGGATGGCATGGCTATTTAATTTATGGGAAAATACAAGTACACAAAAGATTTACGAACCACTTAGTGAGAAAGGCCTTGTTTGAAGTATGGGAGAGAACAAAGGAGAAAATTATAGAAAAAACTCTGTGGTGGATCTCCCCTCCACACTTAAAAACAATGCAAAACATTCGTGGCCAACTTATAAAGAGTTGGTGGAAGAAGTGAATGAAAATCCCAGATTAAAAGAATAAGAAGAATTTTAAAAGATGGGAATAAATTGGTTGGGATATTTTCAACTTAAAACGACTTTTGAGAAAGATATAAAGAAAAGAGGATTTGAAAACAATATCAAAACTAGATAAAGAAGTTCTACAAAATAATTAAAAAATACTCACAGAAATGTATAAATTACTAAATAATACACAAACAGATCAAGAAATTAAAAGAAGGAATATGTGCACTGTTCAGGGGGTTTTTCTGATATATAGTTGTGTTGTGTTTTTATCTTGTTTTTAGTCAGTTTTATTTAATGTTGTTTTCAACATTCAGTTCAAGTTGATGGAATGTTTTTATGTAAACTTGGATTTTGTTGTATTAAGCAGCATATTTTATGAATAAATAATACACATAATATTCACTATTAAAATATATTTTTTAAATTATTAAAACTGTTCCACACTTGGTATTATCTTAAAATGATTAAAACTGCCCTATTCTAGTTAAATCGACTCCTCAAAGGGTGATTTCAGTTGTAGTCAAACAACATCTGGGGCTTAAGGTTGGGGTGGCTACCCTGGGCTGACTCAAAAAGGAAACATTAGCATGCTGTTTGAATGTTGTTTGTGGTTTTTGCTATCTTTATAATGAAACCCTTCATGCTTTCTACCTTTTCTTTTAATGGATTGAGCGTCAGCAGACATTTCCTTCTTAAATTGTTCAAAAATACATTTGAAAAGCACCAGATCTTCTTTCCACAACCTAGGGAGTTTTTGGTGCCATTATCAGGTTGTTAGAGTCACTTTGGGCTGCCAGGCCTTGTGCACTAAATTAATGATTGAGTAGTTGATAATATCTATTTTCTTTGCACCTTGAGCGCTCTGGATTATAACAAATCAGTATTAAATCTTGTGGCAGGTTTCGTCATCATTTTCAGGCCATTTCAAAAGGTTTTTGCAAGCTGGGAGGAAAGCTCCCAGTTTGCCATGTTGATTCAGTGACATCACCACCACCTCTGTTTGAATGTTATTATTTATTTGATTTATGAATTTCTTCCCATGAGCTGTCCCAGAGCAATTTATAATACACATTTACAATACATAGAATGATTGCATTTTTAAAAAAATTGTTAAAACATTTGCTTCTGTAAAGACAATTGAAACAATTACGCACACAAACACACAATTTAAAACAACAACAACATACACATATATAATCAGTTCAAATTCAGTACAGATACTGAATAGTATTTCAAAAATTTCCACTTAGAACAGCTCTTTGAAAGAGGAATGTCTTCAACAGGCACTGAAAGGGCAAAAGAAGAAGTCATCTGTCTAATATGTGCCTTGATATTTGTACCTTTTTTCTTGCTCTCACCCTTCCCATGACTGTGTTTGTTGTTGCTCGTCTGCTGTGCTTCACCAGCCTGTGTGTGCTGTTGCTTAATACCAGATCAGTAAATAATAAGTCCTCACTCTTCCATTATTTGATGTTAGAGGTGCTTCACCATTCCTCCTTCAAAATAACGCTACAGGAGAGAAGAAGCAGCAGTAGCGCACCATTAACATAACGTCACAATCCTAGACATATCTATAAGTCTTCTGTTTTCAGCGGGGCTTACTCCTAGGTAGCTGTGCATAGGACTGCAGCCAAATTTCATTAGGGTTTTAAGTAGCACTCTTGTCTCTTCCCCAGCTCTGTTTATTTCTTTAAACCCAACTCTTGGAGACCTTTCCTAAGTGCATGATTTGTGACCCTTACTCTTCTGGTCCACTGTGATAACCTGCTTTGCAATAATATTAACAAATCACATTTAACTATTGGATGCACATAAATCCACCATAGTGTTTATTTGTTTACATTGGTCTCATCAATCTGCCCTTCCTTGGACTCATTTCAGATAAATATCCACTCCTCCTGAGTTGTCAAATCTTGCTAGGAACATCAAGCCACCTGTTTTTCTCTCCCCCCCCCCCCCGCCAATCTTTTATTAATACTTTTGGGTAATAGCCATGTAAAATGTTTCTGCTTTGTTGACTGTGCCTTACAAAACCGCTGCCACTTGATACTGCAGATTCTTCCTGAACACCTGCTGTCAAACACATCAAGTCTTTTCTTGTCAGTTTGCACAATGCTTCAGGTCTTGAGCAAGGCTGACATGACAGAAATGTAGTACAGCCTGATTCTTTAAAATAATTCTATTCCCGTCTCTGTCTAAAATAGTCAGTTCCCAACACTCTCTATTGGTCATAATCTCCTAACATTCTCATCATACAAACTACTTGTTTGGGAGTTGCAACATAAAAGCTACCCCAGGGGTATACGATGAGGAAAGGGCAGTTCTTCCCATGCCATAGCCCTGATCTGAATCTCTCTCTCTCTCTCTCTCTCTCTCTCTCTCTCTCTCTCTCTCTCTCTCTCACACACACACACACACACACAGAGAGAGAGAGAGAGAGAGAGATTGTGATGTGAATCTCTCTCTCTCTCTCTCTCTCTCTCTCTCTCTCTCTCTCTCACACACACACACACACACACACACACACACACATTCTGGAGCTGCCGTCAGCTGTGAAGCAAAAGACATACAGTGGTACCTCGGGTTAAGTACTTAATTCGTTCCGGGGGTCTGTACTTAACCTGAAACTGTTCTTAACTTGAAGCACCACTTTAGCTAATGGGGCCTCTTGCTGCTCCCGCACCGCCGGAGCACAATTTCTGTTCTCATCCTGAAGCAAAGTTCTTAACCTGAAGCACTATTTCTGGGTTAGCAGAGTCTGTAACCTGAAGCGTATGTAACCCGAGGTACCACTGTACCTGGGTTAGAAACACAGGAAGCTGCCTTATACAGAGTCAGAGCACTGGTAGATCAAGCTCATACTTATCCACACTGACTGGCAACAACTTCTCCAGAGTCTCAGAAAGGGGATGCTCTCTACTCTACCTAGACATGCTGGGAATTGAACCTGAAACCTTCTGCATGCAAGGCAGATGCGCTACAACTGAGCTACAGCTCTTGCATCTTCCCCTCTGTGCCTAATAGCAGCTGAGTGGGGGACTGAAGTAAAGTAATCATGATGGGAGCAAAAAGCTCTCTCTCTCTCTTTCTCTCACAAACACACCCCGCCAATCATGTCATGGCTCTCGTCAAAATTAGCATTTGTTAATTAGCATATCAAAATTGTGTTTAATATATTAACTGTGGAACCCCAACATGGTGTGTTGTTTGGCTCTTACTATGCAAGGAGACAGAGCAATTAAACAGACGAAAAAACGGGATCAAGAAAATAGGAGCCGACTCAGTTCTCAGCTATTCCCATTGGGTTCTCTGGAAGAAAATAAACCAGCTTCTAAATATGGAACATAGTTGGGAGGCCCAAAATATGTTTTCTTATAAATATTTTGTACTGCTCAATATAAAAGATACTTGAAAGATCATCTCATCCCTTATATACCCAATTGATCACTGCCTTCTAAAGGAGAGGGAATCCTGGAGATACCATTGTATCAAGAGGTCTGTTCTGCACTATGTCAGCATCAGGGTGTGGCAGTGTCTTTGGAACTCCCTCCCATTAGATTTAAGGCAGGTGCCATTTATCTCTCTTGTCTTTTCAGTGCCTATTGACTTCACTCTTTCAACAAGCCTTCAAAGTGGATTTTCTTTTAATTCCAGTTAGCATCTGTACTGTACTGGATTTGGAATTGGAATGCTCCGTCTCTTTCAATGGAGGCTGATCCGTTTGGGGGGGGGGCACTGCCCCACCAACCTCAACGAGTCTTGGGGAGAAGACTAGAATTAGTTGGCTCTGCCTCTCATTAGATCAGGCTCCACCTACTGTGGCTCACCCTGATTTCTACTCAGCGGGCACTGCTGCTTCCATCCACATCCTTTTATAAGTATCTGGGAAAGGAGGAGGGTGAAAGATAACAATTTTCCCCCTGAAAAGGAAAACAAAAGCTATTCAGTGACTCTTCCCCTCAATCCTTCTGTTATGTACTGAAGTTCTCACCCTGGGCCAGCAGGGGGATACTGTAGATAGTTTTCACTCAGGTCCACATATGCAAATAAGGGCTTGAAAGTGGCGTTCAGTGATTGGATAGTTAGAGAAAGTGTTACAGTTGCATTGTAGTGGAGCTCTATATAAGCAGGCTGGCTGAACCCTTCAGTTCAGTTCTGTTCTGGCCTGTGAATAAACAAGAGCTGTTTGAAGAATCGCTGTGTCGTCTGATATGTTCACCCACAACTTAACACCTTCAAGTTTAGATGCTATGCAAAACAAAATGCGTGCACACAAACCTGCCCCCGCCCCACAATTATATTCAGAAATCTTAAGAGAACGAAGCAGGAGAGTGTAATAGCCTTTGCCATAAGCCATGTTGAATTGCTGCTGCTGTTTTTTAAAAAGCGTGCATGCCTACTGCGTGCACCTAAAGGGATACTGGATGTGTGCCAAAATGTTAAAAATTCCAAAGCAGCATCCTGATATAAATGTGACTTGACTGAACAATGAGCTGGCAGTTATATCTCCTAGCTTGTTGAGACTTTAAGGAAACACTCTGATGATCCTTTGGGCGGCTGCACTGAACTTGCTGTATAGTTTCCTTAGCTGAGAATATGTGCGCTTTTGTTTTAAAAATAACAGGACATCTCTTAGCATGCACAATACATTTTTTTCCACCCCAGAGTACTCACAAAAGTCTTTTTAAAGAAACTAGGAAGGGTGTTAACTTGATCAATGCTGTGCAGGAAGGAAAGCTTCTTCCTACTATTTTTCAGCGTGACTTTCACTGACATGATCAGGCTGGGAAAAGTCTTATTGGCTGAGAGCCCAGGACAACCGTGCAATATCTCTAGTCAACTGGAACTCAAACTACACTGCCCAAGGGAAAACTATATCATAAAAAACAACTTGGGTTACGTGCTGTGCCTTAAACACATCCAGCTGAAAATGTGTTTAAAATTCTGAATTTGCATGCAAGCTGTTGTGGATGTGGGGTTGTTTGTTTTTTAACAAGATGGCAATATTTATCAGCAAATCAAAACGTATTTTTTCATATTATTTATAAAGTTTAATAAGGAAGGATTCAGACAACTGGAATTCTACCCACCCCCAATTGTGCCATCACCATGGGGTCAGTTCCACAAGGCTAAACATAGTTAAAAGGATATCATGTGTATTGTGTGTATTGTCTGATGTGTATTGTCCAATACATGATGGCCCATAAGCTGCAATCCTTTTGATGACTAAGGTCATATTCAAACCATACCTTTAAACCACACTTTTACTACTCTTACAAGAGTCTTGGCTTCACCCCCCCCCCCAAAAAAAAACCCCTGGGAGCGGTAGTTGGTTAATGGTGCATGAAATAGTAGTTTTGGGAGGGATTTCCTATCAGCTTTCAGCATGGGAAGCCATGACTATTTTAAGAGTGGCATAAGAGTACTTTAAATATATGGTGTGTATGTGCCCTAAGGCCCCCTATTCATTTTATTACAACAACAAGAGAGCTACTGCAACATGGTTGTATCCTGTGAACATATGCTGGATATGATGGTGCTGCAATTCCTCCTTGTGTGAGCATCACCTGTCTGGGGTTTCCAAGGAAGGAACAGAGTCGCAGCAACTCTTGTGTCACTGGGAGTTCATTAGTACTGGGCCTTGGTTCAATGAGGAGTGGTGTTCATAAGAAGTCACTGCACGGGAGTGGGGAAACATCCATCATGCTTTGTGCACTTCCAGCTAGCAGCAGTCAGTAACGTTAAGTAGGATCGGTGACATGCACCTTGTGGTGACACCATGTCAAAACTCATTTATTTACCGAGGCAAGTTTTAAAGTTGATCAGTAGGTCGTCTCTTTGGTATTTTGACTGCCTCTTTTGTTTTTACTTATGGTACTATTTGATTCTTTATTGTTTTATACTGTATGCAATTAAATTCGTGTTTGTTTACATTTTTCTTTACCTCTGAAAACTGGCTCAGATAATTTTTAACAATCAAACAAATAATTGGGCCTATATGTTATGGAGAAAGTAGCATGGGATGCATTTTTTAGCAGGAACCCTGTGGTAGGTGTTACAATTATTACTTCCTCCTGTGATACCTGATGCAAATATTAGAAAAGGCACATAAAGATGAATGCAAATTATAGGTGTCTGTTTTGCTCTCAGTATGTGTACTAGAAAGCCGCTGTGCAAATCAGCTTCCTGTTATGCATTTCGGAAACTCAGTGGCCACTTGCGCATTATATCTTATGTCACTTTTGCGATGGAGATGTTAATTCCTATGTCAAAAATCTGCTGTAACAATTAATCAGAGGAAAATAATTCTGTAAGTCTTTTTCTTTGTCAGCTTCCTTCTGATCCAAGAAATTGTTTGTTTTTTTAATCACCTTAGGCTTTGATGCGACCTGGTCGAATTGACAGAATCATATACGTGCCTCTTCCTGATGCAGCTACCCGTAAAGAAATATTTAAAATCCAGTTTTCTGCCATGCCTGTGTCTGAGGAGGTCCACATGGATGAGCTTGTCCAACAAACACAGAAGTATTCAGGAGCAGAGGTAAGAACGCAGTGCCATATGAAAATGTGAAATCCTAATAATTATTACTATATGTTTGATTTCCTGTAATTGTGTTTTGCCATCTTGTTTGTGTTCCTCCTCATAACATCGTAAGTGAAATGGCATTTTACATACTGAAGAACAAATTGCTGTCAAGGCCGTGCTGTCAGTTGGTCAAATCCGTCTTTCTAATCCATATCAGAAGCATACCTAGCAGTTGGTGGAACTGGCCGTGGGGGGATGGCATGCAAAAATCACCTATCAGACTATGGCATGTATGATGTATACAGTATGTGTGTGTTATTGTGCCACCGCTGTCAGGGCGAGATCAAATGTGGGAGAAGCTTCCCGACCTCCGTGCACTGTGGCACAAAGACATGCAAATTATTTTGCCCTTCCTCTTCACCTTGTCTGCATTGCAGACACTTTGAGTAGTTGGGTCACATAAAATAGTAATTCCTAAGGTGGCTATTGCGGTAAAGTGATTTTTTTCTGGAGTGACGGCGCCGATAAAGCTCCTTGCCAATGGTACAAGGGACCCTAGGTACACCTGTAGAAATTTGTCACACATTTAAAAAACAAGAACCAAAAGCTATAGTGAAAGCATTTCTGTGTAGCACTGTGATACCTGTGTGCAGATTACATAAATAATGTGTGTGTGTTGTGATTTGCGCTGAAAGATCAAGGACCATAGCAAATGATGATTTCCACATGAGTTTCGTGTTAATTTCTGCCGTGCAAGTGGATAATAATTTTGACCCAATCAAGAAAACACTTAGCTACCCCTCCCAGTTTGGTGTCATCTGCAAATTTGATGAGCATCCCCTCAATTCCTTCATCCAAGTCATTTATAAAGATGTTGAACAGCAACAGGCCCAGGACAGAACCCTGTGGCACCCTACTTGTAATAATAATAATAATAATAATTTATTATTTGTACCCCGCCCATCTGGCTGGGTTTCCCCAGCCACTCTGGGCGGCTTCCAACAGAGATAAAAAATACACTAAAATGTCACACATTAAAAATTTCCCTGAACAGGGCTGCCTTCAGATGTCTTCTGAATGTCAGGTAGTTGTCCATCGCCTTGACATCCGATGGGAGGGCATTCCACAGGGCGGGCGCCACCACCGAGAAGGCCCTCTGCCTGGTTCCCTGCAACTTGGCCTCTCGCAGTGAGGGAACCGCCAGAAGGCCCTCGGAGCTGGACCTCAGTGTCCGGGCAGAACGATGGGGGAGGAGACGCTCCTTCAGATATACTGGACCGAGGCCATTTAGGGCTACTTGTGCTATGTGTATTATCAAGAGCTGCTTTGTATAATTCTGGTTGTCCACTGAATTGAGAACGTGAGACAGTCATATGTAGATGTGCTCTGAGAGAACAGCTGTCTGTTGGATTACAATGATGTACAAAATGAAAAGATGACCAATGCAGCAGTAACAGACGAGTTACCATTATTAAATCCCTACTCGTTAGACTGATTTCATATTTCTTTATTTAAATCATGCAAAATCCATCTTTAAACCAGGTGTCACCAAGATAATATAGAAAATAATATAATCCACTAAAACACATTAAACATCATTAGAGTATAAAGATTTACATCTGCCTAATCTAAGGAACAATAAAAATGACTATAACATATAAAAGATCCAGGAAGGACAGAGGGAACAGATAAGTTTTTTTACTAGCGAATATAATATCTGTACTATTGGCACCTGCCAGATATCCAGGAGAGACCATTCCATAAGGGGGCCACCATAAAGAAAGCCTGTCATCAGGTGGTCATAATATGAATATTTGCAGGACAAGGCACAACCAAGAGGGCTTTATCTGGTGATCACAGTGAGTGGGTAGATCCATATTAAATGTGTGTGCATATGGTATATATGTACTGATTGACTGATTTGTTGTTCAGAGTTGGTGACAGAGGCCAATAGATCTGCGACTAACACCCAGGAATTGTCTCACTAGATTTATATATAACACAATATTTATATGTGTGTGTATGTTTACAGTATATGAAAACCACAATAGCCATTTCTTAGAGCATTTTAGAAGAGCTTTTCAGACAATTGCCTAGTTTCATTAACAAGCTTTATCTCATTATATCTCTAGTTCCCTGCATTACCATTTTACATTTTACAGCAAAAAGGAATCACTTTAGTTGATAACTTCATGATACTTGATTTATGGCAACCACTTATAGCAAAAAGCAGAATTATTGCGGCCCACTGGGGTTCTAAGCAGTGCAAATACTTTACTATTCATGTAGTGCTGAACTATTATTTTTAATGCACCTTACTGTTTTTCATTTTTCATATATGTCATAAACAGCAACCCTTCCCATTCTTCCACAGATACATTCATGTAAGTAAGAGAGTATACAGTGATAATCAGTCAATATTTATCTGAAATGGTTACCAAATTTTGCTCAGTGAAAGCAGTTTTTCAGAATAATCAAATATTATGGAATTAGTAAAGAGGTGATTGTGGTGTTGTTGTTTTTTTAGAATGATGTATTCAAGTAGCATGAACTTGCTGAAAATTAATTTGTTTGCTTAACAGTTTTTTTAAAAAATACCAATATAATTGACATCCCAAATAAACAGTCTTCGTCCAATATTGTACTTAGGTTGCTTTCTCCTGAAAAGATTGTGAGGAAACATAGTATCCAAAGCAGACTGCCATCTATCCCAGAAAAAGAAAATCCTAGTTATGCCTCATGTTTAGATTTCTCATTGACTAGCTTTGAAAGTAGTTTTTAAAAGTAATAGCTGCATAGCTTAGACAAGAAAGCCTATTTACAAGAAATAACTTGCCATGGAAGTCAGAGGCAGGCAATTCTACCCTCAGTCCTCCAAATAGAGGAGTAGCTGTATCTCATAGTGTGTTTGTTATTAGTTTCCTTGCTACCTGTAATCTCTAGTTTCATTTGGGAGAGAAACCTTTTTCTCCTATTCTGATCAACTTTGAGTTGAACATTTGATGCAACAAGTCTGCAGCAGGATATTGAGCACAAATGTTCCCCTTTTCTTTCCATTGAAAGAACAAGCGTTAGAGAAGATGATGAGCTAATGAAAAGGTAGAAAGCATAAATCACCTTACAGTGTTTAATTTTTACATTCCTCGCCCTTTCATCAGTCCACAGAAACAGCAAGTAATAGTTCTTATGCCAGTGAACAGAAGTTTTAAGTTTACTTTCAGCCTTCAGAATTTCTAAAGATTCTTGCAAATGAGGTTAGAAGTAGTGTTAATGATACAGTATTACGTTGGGTAGTTCTTTGCTTAATCACAAGGTTCAGGGTCCAGAAGTTGTGAGTAACCAAATATTTTTGTGCATTCTTGGATTTCCTCTTTTTTTTATACACAACTGCATCCCATGCCATTCTAAGGGGTTTCGTGATTTTTCAGTGTATTTAAAAAATGGATATTTTAGGGAAAGTGGTGTAAGTTTCTTAGGGATCGCTTCATCTTAGTAATTTCCAGCTTTAAATTGCACAGAATTTGTCTCAATAAAACTGGCACTGCTTTTTCTATAAAGCTCAGCATAGGCTTTCTTAATTTGCTTTCTGGTGTTGTAATTAAAATTGCACACGAAGCCCTAAAGAACTGTTTGTTGCAAGTAAAAATGAAATCATGTGAATCCTGACAGATGTCAGGTTGCTAATTCTGTCATTCGGAAACTCTCTTATCCGGAAAGGATAATATAATTATAATTATCATACATTATCTACAATAAAAGGGTGAGTTTAGATGAAACATGTCTTGGCAGAATAGAGACTTGATTCCTTCTTTTAATAAGCACGTATGCTGATCCTTATTCTAAATCTGACTTTTAAAAGAAGTTTATTACATCATTTTTCTTTTCAAATTAAAAGGACGACTGATCTGCTTTGTCCTAAATCTTTTCTCTTCGAACTGTGGAGGAAATATATAGAATAAATTATAAGAGTTCTATGAAAGAAATTAGCATTTAAACATTTCTGGAAACCAGAGTCTAGTTATCATCTCCTTCCAATTCTGCAGCAAATTCCTTTTTAAATTCAGAAGTAGTTATAAAGACAACTCTCATGAGCAGGTCAAGCATGTGTGTGAAACATTCTGCTGAGAACTATAAAAACTGAAACATCCTGCTTTCTAGTATAGAGCATCTCTTTGAGGTACATACGTTTATGGAAAATTAAGATGTGAGACAGTCTTAACTTTATGGCAGACAGTTTATAGTGTGAGAGCCAAGGCTGGCATCATGTTATATGGTATATCATATAACCATGCTTACCAAAGAGACGTTAAATGTGAGTAGAAACTATAAATCTATCACTTATACCTAGAGGACTTGGTGTAAATTTTATCTTCCTTGCCGAGCAATAACTCACAAGGGTGGCACACAGCATGCACAACAAAATGCTGGTCAACTTTCACTCATGCTGTACCATGTGCTTATTTGA
This sequence comes from Podarcis erhardii, assembly GCF_964252035.2. Taxonomy (NCBI): domain Eukaryota; kingdom Metazoa; phylum Chordata; class Lepidosauria; order Squamata; family Lacertidae; genus Podarcis; species Podarcis erhardii. The sequence continues at coordinate 51,056,764 of NC_138512.1, read as the reverse complement.
TGTCAGGAAAGCATCATTGTGTTGCCATAAAGTCATATTGTACTGTATAGCATAACTCAACTCTCATCTCAATCTTAAAGCACATCTGATTAAATGTAAGTCACGAGGAAGGACGCTGCTGATTTAAACCACCTCTTACATTCAGTAAAGAAAATGTAGACAGTTTTATCATTGGAAATGACTCTGCACAGAGTTCTACTATATTTTGTTGTTTGTTTCATAAAAATCAAGGGAAAAAAATACAACCTGTTTGCAAAATTCATAGGCAAACATGCCTGTTGCTGAGCACTGGGGATCGTTTTATTTTGGGAACTACAACCCCCACCCCCAAACATCCAAAGAAGTATCCCTGTATCATATTTCCATTCTGGTTCAGGAGTACCTTGCAATCTTTTTAAGGGAAAAGCCCCATTGACTTTCTAAGTAAACATACTTGGCCTCAGACTGTCTCACTCTTGGTTACATTTGCAACACAGCCTTGACTGTTCATACAGAGTTAGCACATGAAAAATGTAGTATAACAATACTTATTATAATCCATTATGTCAGCCTCTCTCACACATGAAGCATTAAGAAATTTGTGGGCCTTCTTGCACTTTTGAATGTATCTTTCATTCAACAGCTCAAATTTCTGACATATCATTGTACTATAAAGAAATGGATAGGAAGCTTGATAAACTTGCTTGATGTGTATCTGTAAAATGCATGTGTGATGCCAGCAGAGAACTGAGACTGCCTCGCCACTTGTCTTTCCTGCCCCCCCGACCGCCTCACCACTAGTGTCAAGTAATAATGGAATTATTTGAGCCTCTTCCAGATATATGCACACTGGTGAAGGAGGCAGCAGTCAGCTATCCAGGAAGGAGGAGAGAGGGGATACACTTGCCCTCCCCCCCCCAGTCCTGAAGACAAGAGAAACACTGAATTGAGTTCTTTGCCCTGGAGGGGGAATGGCCCAAAACTGGCAAAATGAGACCACATTCTTGTGTCCTGGTCCAGATTCTGAGTTAGCAGAATCAGGCCAGAAGGTGAGGGATTTCCCTATACGATTGTTTGATTGAACGCCGTACTATTAAAAAAAACTGGACGCCCTACCCCCCTGGTCAAGAAACTTATTGGAGAATATCCTTAGCCACCAGGTGCATATATGCATGTGCACATATTTGCATGTGTTTGAGAATATGGAATTGGTATGAATACTGTACTGCAAAGGAGGAAATACACATTAGTGGATTTTCACAGGTCTTCACTTGCTGCTTACTAATTTTATATCTCCTCCATCTTCCCCACCGTCCTCCATTTGTTCACATAAAGTTGTCAAAAACTCTTCTGTGTAGAATGTAGGAGAAGGAAGTGTGTCGCCAGCACCATGGGGGCTGCTGTCACTTAGTCGAGGCTACAAAAGAAAGTTGGAAAGTAGCAATCTATCATCCAGCTGTGCTTCCCCTTCCCCCTCCCTCCCGCCCCAGTCTTCCCTGGGGCCATGCTTCTTTATTGTCCTCTGACTTAGCAGTGGTTCCCAGTAAAGGAAAAACATGTTGCTGTTTATAAGCAGTTGGGAATTTAATTCTAGAAGGAAATGGTCTCTTTTGGAAGTTGCTATTGTTTGTTTTTTCAGGCTGGTTTTTTAATTGTTTTTATCAAGTTCATTTTAAAAAATACAAATCAAATTACACTGGTCAGCCTTGAGAATTTTTCATGCTCCTTGGGAGCAGTTTTACTCTCTTCAAGATATACAGTTACTAACGTAATATTAGTTCTTGTAGCAAATAGTGAAATGCCTGGTGCTTTCTGCATGCAGCACTTTTATGTTGTGGGGTAGGTGGGGTGGCTAACCTTTTTCATACTGAGAGCCACATTAACCCATGCTCAACTCTGCAGGGTCCTCATGTCAAAGTGGGCATGGCCAAGGTGTAAAAATGGGTGTGGTGGGAACCTTCGTTCTTGGGACTTCATTTTGAAAAGTCTTTCCCATCAGTTATTTTAAATTAAGTTTTTAATCATGCATTATTCATTATTAAATTCAAGGTTTTTAGAAAAAGATCCTCCCCTTTTTTAAAGGAGCAATTTTATGTGGACTCTACCACTTCCTTGACATCCTGTTACTCCTAAGCTTTGCATTCTTACTCTTGTTGGCATTAGGTACTCTTGTTGGCATTAGGTTATATAACTACCTGAAGGTTATGTAACTATCTGAAGGCTAATTTAGATAGGATGTTTATGCTGAACTAACACCCTAGTCAGCCATCTAGCTGCTTCCATCAAGCCCAGCTTGATAGCACCAGGGGTCTTTCCCACAATCTGTCTTTACAGATCATTATAGATACTTGATTTAAAATGATCTGCTTCGGTGTCTAATCATGCTATATTTGATGTGTAAAAACAATTCAAATCAGAACACAAACATTTTCAATAGAAATCCATTTTTTCTCTTGAAGGCAGTGTGCTAATTGAGATGGTTTTGCTGTAACCAAATTTATTTTTATGTGGAAGGTGATAGAATATTTTATAGAGAGTTCAGAAACAGAATGGAAATCCAGCTAGGCAATTCTGTGATCCCATCTGGAGTACTATTTAGTTGTGGGCACTCCGGTTCTGTTAAAAACATGCTTTTAAACTGAAAAGAATTCAGAAGAAAGCTACAAGTATGATAAAGGATCTAGAAGGAATATCACTGAAATAAAAGTTAAATTAACTGCATATGTTTAGTACAAACATATCTGTACTAAACTTTCAAACTTTAAAAAGACAAAAGCAAAAAGAGAGAAAAGTGTACATTGTATCTACTGAAACACAATGAATTTAACAAAGTCTATCTTGCTGAAATTTAATCAATAGGAAAAACTGTAAAGACATCTGCAGTGGCACAAGCATCATACAGAGGTTTGTAGAGCCTCATTCCTTGAACGTTTTCTAGGAAACATATCTTTTGGGAAAACTACAAAGAGCTTTTTGGTAACATTTATTACAACATAAGTCCAATTTCATCAGATGCATGAAGTATTATCCTGAATTACAGTATTTCAATACCAATATCTATCTATATGTCTTGTGTTTATAAGAGAAAACTGGAAATGGGGAAATAAAATGGAGAAAATTGAGGGAAATAAAATGGAGAAAATTTAGTAATTATCACTGTCTCTGCTTAACATTTGATAACACAATACATCCTGGTATTGATAATGCAATTAACACACACAATGTGCTAATAATCCTTTGTCTCAGTTGAGCCCACAAATGAGCCCACTGACCCTCTTGATGAATTCAATTGATTTCACATTGCAGTTGCCCTTTGAAGTTCCTTTGTTCCAAGATTGCCACTCTAAAGCCACTTAACACATTACCAGGAGAAATTGAAATGTACCCCCATCAGTTTTAGATTACTGTCATTTCTGGTGTCATATTTGTTTAATTGTTTTTTAATGATTGTTATTTCTATGCTCTTAGCAGTTCTTATTTTTATATGTAAGCCACCTTGAATCCCATATGGAGAAAAGGTTAATAATAATAATAATATCCATATATTACACTGAAGACGATAGGTGAATGAATGCCTGATGCTGTGGAGCATATAATAAGGTCCTGATTCCAGAGTAGGTAGACAAATATGACATCTCTTTCCTATAGTCCCTGGGTCCATATCTCTGTTATGTGACCTATTGGTGGTGGTGATGAGCAGCAGTTTTAGATTGAGGGCCGTCAGTAAGCAAGTATGGTGCTACCACTCAAGGCCTGTGAAAGGGAAGTATCATTTTTCAGGATGTGCTATAGATAGATCATTGATGATATGTTTGAGTGGCTTCAGCTAGAAATTGTAAGTAACAACAGTAGTCTATCATTTTGCCTTCTAATTTGGTCCTACAATAGATTGTTCCTAGGTACCAGTTTGGCCTAGTTAATCAGACTGTCCATCCCCTCCTCCAAAGCGCTGGGTGTGTATTGTAGTTTGAAGAGGGTCTGCTATAAATTCTTAAGTAGTTAGTCTCTGTCAGGGATTTTTTAGGTACAAGGACCTGATTATAAATCATGGTTATGCTAGATTAGGTAACCCAAATAATCAGAAAAACTTGCCGCTCTTTATAGTGCTGGAAGTACAAGCTTTGCAGAGTATATGCTTGATAGCAAGCAAGAGCATACATATGTGCTATATTGACTTTAAAACCAATAACCAAAAGCCCACACAAAAACGAAGACTTAGTATTGTTTCTGGGAAACTGCTTGGTCTTGGACTATTCCATGTTCTAGACTACAGGCACCATTATTTGTATGTTATTCACTTGGTCAAGCACTTGCTGTTGGGAGTTGTAAAGAAGGTATCCCAAGCTTTTCAGTGATAGGCTAAAAGACATATTCTTAATTTTTAAAAAATGCTTATAAGGAAGCTCTAGTAATGTGCTCTAAGCAGTTTACATTACTCTCCCCCCCCCCAAACACACACACCCTTTATCAGAAATCAGGTTGCTTTGTTCTGCATCCAAATTACCAAACGGTTCTCTTGGGCTTCCTCATTTGAGTTAGTCTAATGTACAAATTGGGACGCGGGTGGCTGATCATATGGTCAGTGGTTTGAATCCCCGCAGCGGGGTGAGCTCCCGTCTTTCGGTCCCAGCTCCTGCCCACCTAGCAGTTTGAAAGCACCCCTAAGTGCAAGTAGATAAATAGGTACCGCTTTATAGGGGGAAGGTAAACGGCGTTTCCGTGTGCTGTGCTGGTGCTGGCTCGCCAGAGCAGCTTCGTCACGATGGCCACGTGACCCAGAAGTGTCTCCGGACAGCGCTGGCTTCCGGCCTCTTAAGTGAGATGAGCGCACAACCCTAGAGTCGGACACGACTGGCCCGTACGGGCAGGGGTACCTTTACCTTTACCTTTACTAATGTACAAATAATAAACAAGGATAATAAAATCAGTGGGACTTTGGGGGTCTCAGCCTCATTGTATAGTCAAAGCTAAAAATATGTATTGGCTTGCTTAAAAAAACATGCATTATTAGTTTGAATGAAATTCCCAGTCACAAGGGCCAAGTGCCGCATATAAAGAAACATGTATATTTGTATAAGATAGTAACTTCTACATATTCTGAGCTCTCATACTTCTACCTTTCACAGATGTGTTGACACTGTCAGCTGAAAGCCACATAGGTATTTATTTATGGCTCTTCATTAAAAGAAACAGATCATTTCATGTTATTCAAGCAATAAAGTTCAACAAGACCAAACAGTAAGCCATGTGATCAAGCCATACAGTTATGGGCTGTTTTGTGGTTTTATTTTATTATTATAATGTTAATTGTACCTGTTTTAATTGTGACGTTTTTTGTAATTTGCTTTGGCACTATTTGTTGACAGGCAAGCTGTAAAGTGCAGTCAAACACACACATTGAAACACCAGTGCACTAACCTCTCTTCTAAAGGATGAGATTATAGAGCCAGTGCAGTGTAATAGAGTGCTGAACTAGGACTTGAGAGACCAAGTCTCAAATCCTCACTTAGCCATTAAGCTCACTGGGTGGCCTTGGGCTAGTCACTGCCTCTCAGCCTAACCTGCCTCACAGAGTTGTTGTAGGGATTAAATGAGTATGTGGGAAACTACCCTGAGGTCCTCTGATATGTGATAAACTACGCCAGGTAGTTTAGATGGTTCGTAGAGAGAGGTGGGCTTTCATTTTTAATACTGTCTTTTATAATCTGTTCATCCTCTAAGGCCTGCCTTTTAATCAGTCATCTGCCTCATTCAGATAAACTCTTTCTAGAATATAATTATTTTCTGAAAAAAATGAAGATCTGGTTGTCACAAAAGATGTTATGTTTTGAACTTCTTCCCTGATAAGCCATAAATCTCTGCTGTATATATTGCAGTAATTAATTGAGCGTTTTAAGTTAAGAAACTTCCTGACTGGACTTGGCTGTTCCTGCATGTACAGAGGCTGTAGCCAAATGTAACATGTCTGCAGAGCTTTTAAAGTCATGATATGAAGATATTTAGCGTTAGGAAATGGTGAAGGTGTGCGGAACCACAGCTTTTATCGCTGATTCATCCACTGTGAAGGCATTCTGGTTGTGCATATTGGCCACCAGCCACCAAGAGCAGCTCTGCCAGATTTCATTCATTCCAATAGGGCTTCCACACTGAAGCCTTTCTAGAGCCAGTACTGCTTTCCCTCTTGTCTGAAAGGATATGCTTAATTGTAATGCACTTGAAAAAAATTGCCTTAATTTCTTTACTCATTTTATCCCATAAAATAAATATCAGTAATTAAAAGTAGTATTATGTGGTACAGATAACTGCCATTTTGTACCAGGTTACATTCCTGACCGCTACACACATTGGCGGAGCATGCATATGCCCGCTACACCTTTTACAGCCCATTACGCCCTGCCCCCTTTTCTTCCTTTGTTTTTTGCCAATTATTTTTATTGATTTCCCAGTTTTAACCCAATTACTTACGTAGTTTTAGGCATTAGTTTTTAAAAAATCAAGTTCAGACTGTTGACTGACAATTCTGAGTTAATTTGAAAGCCGTAGATCTTCTCCACTTTGTCTTTTTCAATATTATGCCTGAGCCCTCAGCTCTGAGAGACTTATATACAAAACAGAACAGGTGTGCATGTCTCATACCTCAAATATTTTGATAACCCAAGGCATTTTGAGATCTACCACCACATCCTCCTGCTCATTTCTGATTGAAGATAGGGCTTTAGTTTTGTCAGAAACCCAAGTATCCCAAGTGTTTTCAAATGATCATCATTTACGTTATGATATCCACGGTGGATAAAATTACCTTACGAGTGTCACAAAGATAAACTGGAGCCATTTCCTACCCAGTTATTATCCGTGTAGAACAGGTTGTTCCCTGCATGTCAGGACAACACTGATAACATTTGGCAGCAGAAGCAAATATACACACTAATATTAGAGCTGTGATAACAGACAGGCTTGCATTCTGAGTTTGATGTTTGGTAGCAGTCATTCATCTTTGTTTTGCTGCTGCTGCTCCTCCTGTTCTGCGGTACAGTACAGAATGAGTTCATACATTGGGCTCACAAAGCACACTTCCTAAAGCAGGTGACTGCCCATATAACTTCACTGTTTGTTAAGAAAACAAACCAGAAAAGAATTTAATAACATTGGGCGACATCCAATTGTGACTGCTTGCACAACGGAAATCTGCATGCACAATGAGATTTCCGATTTCTCTTCTCCTGCTTCCAGCCCCCTGCATGACCCAAAAATTTGCACAGAAGGGACCCTCAGCTTCCAGGATAGATTTTGGGGGTGCCAGGAGAAAGAGAAAAAGAGGCTCTCCTGTTGCAAAAGCAGGCAGCTGTTCTCATCATGTTAGAGCTTTTCTCACCCATTGTCTGTATGAATAACAACATTAAATGAGAGAGAAAAGTACCCAGGTTCACAATTTGAACCCAAAGGAGTGTGGACACAGATAAAAAATATGCTTCTTATTTATTTAAAATACTTTTATGCAACCTTTTTAAGGAGGGGCTTACACATATATAGTGCAACTACAACAGTAAAATCAATGAAAGTAAAAATAAACACCATTTTGGGTATTTAATAAGTGACTGTTAACTCTTCAATATTTCATTCAATCTGTTTAACTGCGTGGTCACAGCTATAACCTGGTTAAGGTGCATTAAATTCAATTCTTAATACTTCAGTAGAATGGGTAAAACTGAAGCATTTATATTTATTCTGGCCATGTACAACTTCAGATGTGAGATTGTAGAAGAGCCAGAAATGTATGAATGGCAGCATTATTTTGCCAAGAGTATCTATATGGCAGCTTTTTGTGTGCTTACCTGATGATGCGATTCTGAAATGATGAGGAATAATGCTTTTAAATAAACCATACCTATGTAATCAATTATTTAAAGTATAGTGTAAACTGACTCAAAAATATCTGAGCAATATTTTTAGTTGCCAGAAGTCTATATAATGTAGACAATTGCTCAAGTTAAATTGTGTGATTTGGCTACATGTTACAAACATCATCATAATAGCCATATGGTTTAAGAAGCATGTTGTTTTCTGACAAGCTAACGTACTGGAACTATTTTGTTTATGTTGCTGCAACAAGATAAGAAAGAATAAGAAACATTTTTGGTTCATGCAACTTATATTTGGTTCATGCAATTTATATTTCTCCACCCTACTTCTCCTTGGTATAGTGCTTACATGTGCCATTGATTTCAAGAAGGGCCATTCCAAAATAGCAAAGGGAATGTTTTAGAGAAACTAGTTGTATGCTTGATCTGCTGAATTGACTTGCAAAATTGCAATTGATAGGAATCTTTCAAAAATATGCTTTGCACTACTAATGCCATTTAAAAATACATTTATTTCTGAACCAGAATGGCAGGTGTTGATTGGTACTTACTGCAAGCATTCCTAGTATTCACAATGGTATATTTGTTGAATCCTGTTTTGCACGTAGTATTGATTGGGCAAATCAGGGAATGTGCAATACAGACATGGTGGGCCATGTAAATGTGTGAGAAGTGAAAATGGAACACACTCCCTGAATACACCCAAGATTCCTGTGCAGATCATCCCAATTTAATCATGGATCATGAAACACCCAGTAACAAGGAACTGCAGGTGGTTATGTTTTGGAACGAAAGTGGTTGGTTGCAAAATGGGCTGCTCCAAACATTATTTCTGTTACAGAAGAAGTAAAGGAGCATACAACCTAGACAGGAAAGTGGAAGGGAGATTCCCATAGATCTCCAAAGAGTTGCATGATGGAATAAAGTGAGTGGAAAGAACATCCTCCCATCCCAAGTGAACCCACAATACACATCACTGTTAAGTATTAAGATAGTATATCCATCTAAAAGCTTTAATACATCAGAGGGCACCAGTACCACTTCAACATAGGCTCACACAGTCATATATTTCTTCATTAGTTTGATAAAAATATGAAGGTTATGAAAGATTATTAACCATGTACAATTTTTTAGTGGTCTGTTTTTGGTGGGTTAGAGTGGGCAAAAGGAAAGAAACAATGAAGTTCAAACAACTTAAAGTGGAGTTTGCATACACTGTTTGCATAAAGCTATGTTATGGCATATGGTATGACTACCATACACAAAGTAGGTAAATAAAGCAGAGGTAGAACAGCACATTTCAAGACAAGGATTGGGGTTGCTAACTCTGGGTTTGTTTGTCTTGTAATGGGAAAATTGACAGCATGTGTGTGCTCTTAACTCTCCTGTACCCACCAATTTCGCATTCAGCTTCCCACTCCCTCAAAAAAGCCCATTTCCCTAGCTGGTTTTCAAGACCAGAGATAATGGCTTCTGGATGGCATTTGTAGGGGGAAATTGGCGTGTTTGGATAAAGTTAAGCTCCCCATCTACCACTTATTCTGTACAAATGTTCCTCCATTTGCATTATCTCAGGAAACAAGTTTGGGAACATACTTTGTCAAGATATGTAGTTCCTCCCTAGGTGTGGTTGTGGGGAGCTTTTCAACAAAGCTTGCTTTATGTTGCTATTTTCAACTCATGCCTATGCACAGTAGAGACTATGGAGAAGAGGCAACCCAAATTGGGCATACATACCATTGATTCCAGTGGGAGAGATTTATTAACATATTCTAATTTACCCATTGAGTGCTTAGTTCATGTATGTGTATAATACAAAATTAATGCAAATTTAATACAAAACTAAAGTGTAAAATTTACAGACACCGAGACCATAAAATGTAGTAATGGCCACTAGCTTAAATGGCTTTAAAACAGGATTAGACAAATTCATGGAAGATAAGCCTATCAGCGACTACAAATCATGATAGCTATATGCTACCATATATTTTCAGGGCCCATTCTATTACTTCGACTGTATTTGTTTTAAACTGATTTTAATACTGTATTTTAAATTGCTGCAACTCACCCTGGGACCTTGTGGTAAATGGAAGTAAGAAATCAAATAAATAATATTAGTACCTCTAGAATCAAAGGCCTCTCTGAGTACCACTTGCTGTTGTCAACAATGGGAAAGTGAGATTGCCTTCATGTCCCTAGAAGCTTCTGGTGGACCATTGTGGGGAACAGGATGCTAGACTAGATGGATCTTTTGTCTGATCCCAAAGAGCTTTAAAGTAGATGGAAGTTACGTAAGAATTGCATTATGCAGGGAGTGTAGCAAATGAAATGGCATATGAATGTCACCTTTGGTTTGGAAATCTGTACTAATCCCAACTTTACTATGGATTTCAAAAGTGGCACTGCCTGCAGCCCTACCATATCACAATGGTTTGTGATGTTGCACTAGTGTTGCCAACAGATTTACTCATCAAATATTGTGTAGATGTTGTGGAGTAGACAGTGTTTAGATAAGTTTGTAAGAAAGCAATCTGCCTGTAATCCTTTATTTGGAAATGAATCCCACTGTGCCAGTGGATCATACATTCTGTAGTAAAGAAATGGATGCTGGAATCCTTGTTCTTTTAAATTGCCACGCCAGATGGTTAAACAGAATGTTTAACAGAATGTAATGGAGGGAATGTTACAATGCCCTGATATAAGTCAGTACTCTTTCTACACCTTATAAACAAAGCAACAGCATGTAAACAAAGAATTTCATAATGCCCAGATGCAAAAGCAGTAGTCCTCCAGTACTTTGACTAATGAGTACAAACTTGTCATCCTGTGTTTATGAAACCAGAAAAATGATACAGCTTCCAAATGAACCGTGTGTGTGTGTACATTATTTTTCTGAGAAAATAAATATTCTGAGAAAATATAACAATGGGTTCAATTTAATTAAAAGCGTGAACAGCTTGATGTCTCCTTTACTACACAGTCTAGGTTCCACATGGGAAGCCTGTTTGGTGAAGCTAAGTTCCCTGGGGTACACATTCAAAGAACTGTGCAAGTTGTTCCATAAACTAGATTATCCTGCCCACTTGGAACAGCAGCAACCCATACCAAATAGAGGGAATTATTAAAAACTAGTTTATGATACATCCTTATGGTTAGATGCTTAAATCAAAAAGTCAAAATCCCCAGCCGGGATGCCCTGGCTGTTGAGAGGATAGGACCCAACCCAGTCTAGTAGCAATTAGGATCCTGACCCAGGTCTTGAATTGAGGATAGCCTATCCCCTGCTGGTTGCACTGCCTCCTCTTCCTGCTGTTGCTGTTTTGTTTTTAATTATGGAAGCCTTTAATGCAAAAATTAGTATATAGCCCAGCCAAAAAATTGAACATTTGGTAAGCATATTTTACCCTCCTTTGTTTACTTGCATTTCACTGTGCTTTTGTTCATCCTCCAGAACGTTTTGCAACAGGAACACTTTAATTAATTTCTTACACAACCACTGCTTAGCACAGTGTGTAGCAGGAGGTACTTAGGAAATAGTTTCCCACAAACAAAATTGAATTATTTGCTGCTTAACTGAATACTAAAACAACATTGGGCCAGCTTATCTACAGGCATTAGTGTAAATGAATTTATGGTGGAAACATTCAGGGTGGAGGGGATAGTTTATCACCCTGTAAGACCTGGATGCTTGATACCATCATAGACCAAAATACATTAAAATTCAGGTCTGTTATCTGCCCAGATGGTTTCTTTCTTGGCTACTATATATGTTTGGTTTTTAAGTTGTCCTCTGTACCATATGTAAAAATATTAACTGTTAAATTATTCGAATATTAAATTACAAAAGGATAGTCTCTTCCTTTGATGGGAGGTGGCAAAAAAATAGAGCTAGAATAGGATTCCCAAATCTGTTGTGTTATTTGGCACCTACAAGTTTGGATCCAATGGGCTGCTGCATATCAAGCGCTGAGAGCTAAAGCAAGACAGAAAGCTACTTATGGGGTTCCTAGAACCATTTGTTTGGTCATTGTGGGAAGCCTCTGCCCCACCACTTTGTCCTTTACTACTGGTAGTATATAGATCTCTGGTGGGATAGATCAGCAAGGGAATCTGATTCCCAATTTGGTTACAATAGCAAGTATGTATAAGTGACAATATTACAGTTACAGATAGGTAGCCGTGTTGGTCTGCCATGGTCAAAACAAAATAAAAAAATTCCTTCCAGTAGCACCTTAAAGACCAACTGAGTTAGTTCTAGGTATGAGCTTTCGTGTGCATGCACACTTCTGAAGAAGTGTGCATGCACACGAAAGCTCATACCTAGAACTAACTCAGTTGGTCTTTAAGGTGCTACTGGAAGGAATTTTTTTATTTTGTTTTGACAATATTACGTTTGTTCTACACTTCCTTCAGTGTGGCAGTAACTACTCTGTGGAACTTTCTGTCCATTGATACTATGCAGCCACCTTTGCTGTACTGCTTTGGGCTCCTGCTAAGAACTTTTTTGTTTAAGCAAGTCTTACCTAGTCATGAAAATTTGGCATGTGCTTTATAATTCATATTTTTTAAACTGCTGAATTTATTTACATTTAAAAAATGTAAAGTGGCTACTAGACTAAAAAGTGGCTACTAGACTAACTTGTTTCTAGCATCTGATTTTATCAGTAATTTTAATTTCCAAACTGAGCTTTTGATGACTAAGCGGTGGTGCAGCAATAAAACGGCTAGCACATTTGCAAAGCTAAGCAGGGGCCAGTATGGTTTCAAATTGGACCGTGTGTTGAGTTTCCCTTCCAACTCTGCAGTTCTGTGATTCTATGTTTCTATGTTCAGTCAAATAATATATATATATATATATATATATATATATATATATATATAGTGACTGAACTTGTGTTATTTGAATATCAGCCTCTGTGGCATTCACCTGTAAAACGTGAGTATTAAAAACATCCTGTGTAACTTGCAAACTTCTTCAACAATGGAAATTAATCTAATGTTTAAAAAAATAAGCTTACAGTCTAACCTTATGTGTGTCCTATGGAACTTAATGGGTTGCATTTTAGTTTAGAGAAAAGGTGAGTAAGAGGTGACATGAAAGAAGTTTGCAATGGCATGGATAGAATTGATAGAGAGCGGTAGGACTTAAGGAAATCCAATGAAGTTGAATGTTGAAAGATACCAGTCATAATAGAAAGCACTTCTTCATACAATGCATAGTTACACTATGGAACTCACTCTTTCAGGAGGCAGCAATGGCCACCAACTTGGATAGTTTCAAAGAGGATTAGACAGATTCATGCAGGGTAAGGTTCTCAGTGGCTACTAGCCAAATTGGCTGTGCTCTGCCTTCACAGTCAGTCAGATAATGCTTCTGAATACACTCATACCTCAGGTTGCGAACGCTGCAGGTTGTGCGTTTTCGGGTTACAGACCGCGCCAAACCCGGAATTACCAGAACGGGTTACTTCCGGGTTTTGGTGCTCGCGCATGTTCAGAAGCACAAAATGACGTCATGCGCAGAAGCACCGAATCACATCACACACGTGCACAGACGCGGCACTGTGGGTTGTGAACGTGCCTCCCACACGGATCACATTCGCAACCCGAGGTATGACTGTACCGGTTGCTGGAAACCACGGGAGGGGAGAGTACTTTTGTGCTTGGGTCTGTCTTGAGAATGTCTCACAGGCATCTGGTTGGTCCCTGTGAGAACAGGATGCTGGTATATTGGCCTGATACATCAGGTTCTTCTTATGCTTTTCTGTGTGCTTAGGAATGCAGCCTTCATTCCTGTAATTGAAATCCATGTTGTTTTGTATACCAAGCCTTGACACAGGAAAAGGACTTGACAGGTCATCACGATCTTGTAGTTTTAAATTAAAAAGAGATTTCTTCACTGCTACTCCTGCCATAGCAGCACTTTCCTCGCATAGCTCTCGTGAAGATAAGGGTCCAGTGCATTTCTCACTTCCTGGTAAAGCTCTTCTGTTAGTATGTGGTCCCATTTTTAGCATATTTGCAGACTCCTTCGATTATCTCAAATCACTTTCACATGGGGCTGAGGTTAAACATTATTTCTCTTGGCTTGTCCCTTCTTCAGCAGCCGCTTCCTCCTTGCTCTGAAAAGGACAGGGCAATGTTCAAATGTTTGGTCCTAAGCCCAGTATTTCATTTGTAAGTTATTTAATTTCCTACTCCAAAAATTGGAAGCAGGACTTTTAACAATGGAAGTCAAAGCTCTCATTTGTTTAGGGACTGTTTCAGGACTAATACAATCATCAGCTGAAGATGCTGGCATAATTAGGGTGACTTAAAGCAAAGCAAAATAAATTGAATACATGGGGAAAATCTTTTGTAGGAGGGAAGGTGCCAAGTTTTACAGCCTTCTGTCAGTTATGAATTGTGGCTTTTATAAACACGAACAGAAAATCATCAGTTTTGTATGTAAGCTGGCTAAAACACCTGCCTTCTCTTATTGTGGAGCCGATTTTGGGAAGAGTGTGGCAACCATTATACTGCATTTGTAATCCTTTTTGGATTGTAACGTTTTGTCGTTTCCTGAAACTCAGTTTGAAACATTTACAGTCACAGGGATTGTTCAGTTAGTCTGGAGGCTTCCATATTGGGCTGACTTTGCTTTCCTGCAATAAGGTGCACATATGTCATGAAATGAGTGCCAAAAGTATTTGAAAATTTCACATGCGGTATAGTCAGGAAATTAAAAATTAACTGTGGAAAGCACATCACATATATGTTTGGCAATGAAATTTTAATATTGTATATGTTTTGGGGTGAAAGATCCCCCTGCTTTCTTCCTCTATAATGGTCTGAACTGGAAAATGCTAGTTTCAGGAGGTTTTTTTGAATAACCCAGAATGTTATACAGTACATTAAATCTTTGGAGGAAACCAGCAATGGATACCAATGCATCGTGTTTGTTAGCAGAGCATTTTAGCATTTTGAAGTTCTAATTATTCCTGTGTGTGAATCTGGTGACTGCAAATCTGAGTTATCTTTATGTTTACACTTAAAAGCTTCTAAATGCTAATGCTGTTGAACTTCCCTTCAGTTGGTCATGTTCTCTCCCCTATCTGCTCTGCCTTTCTCGGTGTCATTTGCTTATCTTCTTCGATATTTTCACAAGAGCCCTATACTAGTTGCAAGCCAGACATTTTTAAGTGCATCTTCATGAAACCGGATAGCTGTTGCTGTCACTTCTTCTCTTTATTCTTAAGTTAGTTAACTTACTTAACCGCTTCATATTTCAACAGAAACCTAAGTGGTTTATGAATCACAATAAAAAAAATCGAGTTAAATAAGACAATACAATAAACTCCACATTCATAATCATGCAATAATAGCATTATTATAATCATCGACAACTCCTCTACATTTCTTCCGTGGTGAGTAAAGCTAAGGGGGAAGGAATCCAGTAATTACCGGTAATCTCCTTACACCTCCAAGGAGTTGCCTCTATGTTACCTCCCTGGGTAGCTGTACACTTCCCTGTATGGTTTTAGGTAGGGTTGTGGGAAAAGAGCAAACACCCAGAACCCTTCCCTGTTAATCCTACCTAAGCTATTAGGATAGGTACAAAAAACTGGAACCCTCACTTTCTCTCCAATCCTCCTATTTTTCCCTTACTTCTTCCACGTTCTAGCTTGGGAGATGGATGCTGCAAGGCAACCACAGTACAAGAAATGCAGCTGTGCAAAGTATTGTCTGATGACTACACTTTTTCCAAGTACAGAATCTAGCTTAATGAGAAGGATGGAGCTTATGAGACTCATGCTTCATAGGGAAGGCCATGTGAACTCAAAATCATGGAAGTCCTAATGGTCTGGGCTACACTTCATATTTGGAGAATCATAGCACTGCCTTGCTCATAAAATCCACAATACAGATAAGCCATTGGTTTTTATGTACCTATCTTTAACATTCCTATCTGAGTAAATATAGAACTGTTGTGTGAAGGAAGCCAACAGAAACTCTGAAGCTTGATCCCCTTGATCCTTTCAAAGATGTTGTCAAATCTCTTTAGCACAAAAATAACACAAACGTCATACAGTCTTGGAAATGTACTGGTATTATGCCTGTCTGACTTGTGTATGTTGGACAAGGTAGGGGACTGAAAAACAAAGATAAACAGAGTTTGTTCTTGACAAAGCCATGCATGGATGCATCAGTTTTTTAGAATCCACATGCCAATCTAGTAGTTCAGCCCCCTCCCTCCATACGTCTTCATTCTTTTAATAGCTATATTATAAGAATTCTTTAATTGCTTAGATCTGTGCAAAGAAGACACACACACAATTGTTAAGTCCCATAATAGCAGAAAACATTTATTTCCACTGATTTACACCCTGAAGAAAAACTGACGTTGCCATCCATCTTTTAGCTATCTCTTTCCTGCCTTTAGAGTGATGGTGTAGGGGGTTGGAGTTGGACTTGTATTTGTTATTCCACATTTTTTTTGGGGGGGGGAGGTGTTGTGCTTCTCATCATGGCATACAAACTTGTGGCCAAAACACATTTTTCTGCTCATAACCCAATGCAGAAAATCAGCCACTTTCATCTCTTAAAGGGAACATTATCTATTCTGGCAGTGATGATTTTAGAGCTTTGCAATCTTCCTGCTCTTCAGCTTTCCAGAAAGTGTTTTGGATGGTTGCCTGCAGCTGGCAACTCTTTTATGAATTCCTTGGAAAAAGACACATGCACTATAACCACCCAAAATTTCCAGCAAGTTGGAAATTGGAGACACTTCTCTGTCCCTATTCTGGCCACAAACTTTCACCAAAATCTGAATACCATCAATATAGTATGTGTACAACCTGGTATTTAGGGAAATGTTATCTCTAAAAATTAGCTCTAATTTCTGACACATTGAATCAATGGAAATAAGAGTTATGGCCAAATTAGAAGATGTGGGAGATCTGTGATAGGACTTCTGAGTTTGGGCTGAGAAAGTGTATAGCTTCCTTAAGCAACTTATTGCATTGATGACCTTATTTTAAGAATAAGAATTTATGAGAACATAAATCTATTCTTCCATTGTCTGGACACTTCAATTCTTTAACTTTTGCTTTCTTTTTTATTTAAAGTGTCACCACTTAATCTTCTTGACCATAGGCTTAACCATACTTGGTTCCTGCAGTATTTCAAAATACGGTTTGCCTTCTAGTCTGTCATCTTTTCAGCTTGCCTTTGACTCTATCAGTCATCATCTTCTTGAACTGTGCTGACCACAGCTGACAAGTATTTCCCAGTGAGGTCCTTTGAGTGCTGAGAAATATGACCCTATGATTTGCCAAGTCTTGAAAGTGATACCCCACTACATACAGTACACACAATAGCTTATATATCCAGGTATATAAATGTGCCTGTACTAGAGATAACACAAGGGTATTAAAGTGAATATGTGGATTAATTTGTAGAGGTAATTATTCCGAAGATAGGTTCCAGAAATGAAACTTAGTTTCATTCTGAAGTGCATGTATGCAGTTATGTTCCACAAATACAGCTGAAACTAGCACTTGGCAGGGCATGTTGTTTAAAAATATTCCATCCCAGCATGTGCAAACTTGTTTTTGTTACAGAATTCTTTTGTTAAAGGTGCAGTCCTGCCATGCCTTTGCCAGAATGATGGGATCTGTATCAAATCAGTATGTTTTGGAAAGCAGCTGCATTTAGAGCTTGTAGTTACAAATGTTAAATTGGAATTTACATTTAATATATTGCTTGGAAAGGTTTCATGTATAGTTGAAAAATCACAAGCAGAAGAAAAGGAAACTAGGCTTGTAGCTACATTCAGAACATACCCTGTGGGTGTTAATTCTTATCAGAATGGTTGAGAATGAGCATGATCTTTCTAAAAGACCCTTTATGCAGTGTACAAGGATTTGGCATAACCCCATAAAAAGCCTAACACAAATAATCTCTGTTTATTGCATGGTCCATGTGTTAATTCTGGGAACACAGTTCATCTGTCTCTCATTTACTGGGTCTGTGCAAACACATGACAACTAGATAAGCATCAGTAGAGATAAACAAGTATCATGTGGATATTTGATAAGCATACATATAGACACAAAACGGATCTTATTTTTATAAAGTACATGTGATATTTGCAAAAGCTGTAAACTTAAGTTCATATGACAATATTCTCCCAGAGTCACTTAGCCTTCAGTTGTGGCTCTAGGGCAGTGTTCCCCAACCTTGGGCCTCCAGCTGTTTTTGGACTACAACTCCCATCATCCCTCGCTAGCAAGACCAGTGGTCAAGGATGATGGGAATTGTAGTCCAAAAACAGCTGAAGGCCCAAGGTTGGGGAACACTGCTCTAGGGCATAAATTACTACTATTTTGTTGAGAATTTCAGTATTTCTTCAAAGCTGGTATGGAGTTCTGAGATCCTATATGTGTGTTTTCCTCTAGGCTTAATAATTTAATACGTTCAGTAAGATCAAATAGAAGGGCTCAGTTTTGACATACAGCTATTCATTGGCCTCCCCTTTGCTCCTGACCTCTCACAGAGGAGACACATAAAGAAGGGGCCCGGATTATGATTGCAGGGTCTGGGTTGGTTCATATGGAGCAAGAAGGTCCTTGGGGTGCTGCTGTGCTCAGCTGTTTAAGACCTTATAGGTCATAACCAGCACTTTGAATTGGGCCTGCAAATTAATTGGCAGCCAGTGTAGTCGAGGAAGAATTGGTGTTACATGCTCGAAGCATCTTGCCCAAGTGAGCAACCTAGCCACTGAATTCTGCAGCAGCTGAAATTTCCAAACCATCTTCAGAGACAGACCCATGTAAAACGTGTTGCAGTAATCTAACCTAGAAGTTACCAGAGCACAGACAACAGACGTATTGCTGTCCATATAGGGCCACAGCTGGGCCACCAGCTGAAGTGGATGGAAGGCACTCCGTGCCACTGAGGCCACCTGAGCCTCAAGCGATAGCAATGAATCCAGAAGAATCCCCATGTCTCATACCCGTTCCTTCAGAGGGAGTGTAACCCCATCAAGAGCAGGCCACCTTATATCCATTCAGTCTAGGGAACCACCAATTAGCAATGCTTCAGTCTTATCTGGCTTGAGTTTCAGTATTATTGAATGAAAGAAGACTGAAGCTAGAGCAGGCTTTTTAAAACTATGGTTATATGGAGTTTCTTAGCTGGATGTAGGAGAGATATCTTAAGTAACAAATTATGATTTTTGACCTCCTAATTCCTCTAATTCCTTGTCCAGAGAAACCATGGCAGCCTTAAACTTCCTCTCCTTTATGTTGACTTTTTTTATTCAGGGTCGGATTTGGGGTTTATTTGTGATGAGGGCTTATTTGTGATGTAAGCAGGTGCATACGACTGATTTAGTAAGAGTCAGTCACAGAAAAGACTTGAGTTGGGGGGTACCTTTTCAGATTGGACCCGTGGGGTTTCATCATTGTTTGAAAGGTCTAATTCTGAAGCCTTTTCACGGTCCTTCATGCTGAGTGGGAAAGCTGATGTTCCCACTCTTTAATCCTACTTTTAGACGTGCTTAGGAGTGTGTGTGCGGCAAGCTAGCCCGCACTCTTGCAGGTAGTCGTCATCCGGGAAAGGTCCACAATTTGCACTATTCACAAACCACCACAGGATGCCAATCTGCTCCAGGTCCCTAATCCCTTTCTCACACGGTCTGTTGTAACCATCTGGGGGGGTGGGGGGGATGACAAGCTTGAATGAAAGGGAAAGGAAAATGCAACACAATGTAAGAGACGGGCTTATCGGGCTGCCAGTCGCTGCACATACAATCTGCACCAGCTGCAGCCCAATTAAATTCAATAGTTCACAGGTGTTCCCGGCAGAGGATGCATTAACCAAGCCACTCTTTAAAAATACCTAAGACTTTAAACACAGAAGCTCATTTCTCCCCACTACCACCCTGCCCGCCCCGTCTCTCGATATTCTTTAAAGTTTTTTTGGGAGCACTTCAAATACAAAGAAGCTGAAAAGGACTTTCAGCCCTTTGGAAAAAAGTTAGTGCTTTAAACCACAATGAACCTGACTCAAGCAAGCTGAATCAGCTATTCATCTCATCTGATTCATCCTGGCAGATGAATTGTTAGGTTATCAGTCCATGGCTTCAGGAGTATAATAATTTGATACCTGAGAGTATTTTTCACCTAGGAAGCTGAAAATGATCGACATAATTAGAACCCCCTCTCTAAATATTACTATTGGTCTCTATTCTGTGTGTTCTTTTTTACTCATTAGTAACTTTAGAAAATAATTTGAGATCAAAACATCTTGGGTGTCTTCTAAGCCTCACTAAAATAAATGACAAATTTCCCACTGATAATTATAAACTAGGGCTATACTACTATTGCATGGATGTGTGATGCACACTGTTCATGTGGCATTTTTGCTGGGACATGTTAGTCCTGTTGAAATGTCAAGTGTCAATTATTCTCGTTCTGTGTGTGCGCGCATGCGCACACAAAGATTGTTATTGCAAAACATGCCCAGGAATAAGATAGGCATTAATAACATATTCTTATTATCAGATCTTGCCATTTAAAGCAAGTATCACCACTGTTGTGTTTTCCCTTCTCCGAAATAGTTGACTGGCTGAATCCTAATAGACAGGATTGCTGATTCTTGAAATAAACCATTCTGGCACCTGAATAGAGCCCAACAGCAGGGCTCAATATGCTGCTTAGGGTTGGCATCCCATTTTTAATGGGCAAAATTCACAGAAGATGCTCATCTAAGAAGCACATTTAATGATTGTGTGTAAAGTTCCTGTCACCAACCATTGTATACATACACTTAATATTACTGGAGATGTAAGCATTTTGAAGACATTCCAGGAAAAAAATTACCCATTTTACAGATAAGGCTTAGCTTGTGTCAAAGATAGTCAGGTAATGCACAACATCGAGAGCTGAAAATGCATGTTGAGGGATCACTAGTGATCCAAGCTACAGTCTGTAGATGAGCAAATAGTAAGCACTTCAGAAATTGAACATGCAGGAAGCAGCGCCTTTGCTCTCTGCCTGCATGCTGACATGTGGGATGTGACTGTCTTGAGACAGACAGGCAGACATTGTGTCTCACCCACATGTATACACACCACTCACTGCTGACCCTGACATGGGATGGCTGCTGCTAGCTGGCCGCAACCGCCTCTTTATCAGGGCAACAAGCTGTGGGAAGTAGGCTTGCTGAACTGCATGAATGACCTGGCTGGGAATTTTAGAGGTTAAAAGTCTTGCTTGAGCCTGCATGTTCTGCCTGCATTCTGCAGTGCTGAGCCTCCACCACTCACTGGCAGCTGCATGTGCTAAACCATGAGCTGCTGCATGTCATCCACAGTACTTTGGGTTAGTGTGCATGATAGAGTGCATAGGAGTACAAATGTCTCCTCTCTTCACTGCTGTCTGCATTTCTATTCTATTCTATTCTATTCTATTCTATTCTATTCTATTCTATTCTATTCTATTCTATTCCAAGGGCATAGTTAGTTCCCATTCTACACTTTGAGGCTTCATCCCTCTTGAGCATCTTGCTCTACATGTGAGATTCATCTATTACCTAGCCTCATTTGCATCTTCTCCAGTGAAGGCCACACTGGATCAGTCTCTCAGAAATAATCCAAATACTTCGATGCTTGATATGTGTGTGTCATTGTTACTCAAATGCCCCTGCTTAGATTGCTGGGCAGACCTCCATCACCCCGTTACGGATGCTCTGAGACTGGATGCAGTGTTGCAACACTGTGTACCTCCTGTTCTCAGTTTCCGGGAGTTCCCAAGTTTTGATTATCAGTTTTTCTTATAACACTGTTTACGTAACCCAGGGGTAGTCAACCTTTTTATACCTACCGCCCACTAATGCATCTTTCTTGATGGTAGAATTTCTTTACCGCCCACCAGTGCTCTATGGAAGGAGGATTTCGCTTGTGCCATAGAACCCCCTACCTCCCACCTAGAATGCTGAAACGCCCACTAGTGGGCGGTAGGGGCCAGGTTGACAACCCCTGACGTAATCACTGGAAACATGAAGTACGTAGCAGAAAAGCTGGTCGTGAGTGTTCTTCATGTGATGTTTGAGTTCATGTGACCAATGGAAGAATATATTGCTCACACACAATTCTGATTTTTGATGTTCATGTTCATTGTGAGTTGTAAATGCAATGGCATGAATAAGACTTTCTGTGAAAGGTTTGCCTTTTGGTGTCAAAAAAACAAGTGAGCAAACAAGGAAAACATATCAAGGTACTCTATGTGTTACTTGAGAAATTATCAGGCTTTGTGGGGTGTTTTCTGAGTTTAGGAACTAATAAGCATGGGTTCCTGTGGCTGTGCTCCCTCCGTTAACTTGCATACATAGACTTTAACCTGTGAGATGGCAATATGTTGTGATTCTTTTTTCTTTTTTGCTTTAACGTCTTCACTGTGCTCTAAAGCATTAAAATGCAGAACAGCAGAGCACTGATCAGAACTAACAGCAATATTGTAGTAACTTGACAAAGATGTCCAAATCCATGCTTTTTCTTCTTCTTCTCTGAAGGCATGCTAAACACATGCTAAATCCCCTAAAAAGCTACTAAAAGACTTTGGCAGCCATTAGTCCTGCATGGGCGGTGGAAGTCTTTTCAGCAAGTGAACAAACAAGGAAAATATACTGAATGGCTGACAAATGCATTTCAGCTGGCTCTTTCATTTAGACACACAAGGGTGCAGTCAATATCAATCACTGTTTTCCCTCTTACACTGAAAATCGTGGTCCCCCTGTTCATTCCTCAAGCGCTTTTCACCACAGTAATGTGTCTTTAGAATGACATTAACATGAGGCTGTTTCCGCTGTCTGAAGTCCAGGGAGCTTAAAAACCCATCTTAGGCTTTAAGATATTAGTAGTCTTCTTTTCCACACTTTTCCTTCCTTCCTGCTTCTCTTTTTGAATTGTATGCTTTTCCTTCCCCCTTCCCTCCACCTTTTTTTTAAAAGTTACAGTATGAGACAAGAAAGCAGTCACAAATGATTTGATAGTCTTTCTCTCGTTTCTGGAATGCTTACTGAATTGTTTGCCATCAGTTGGTGTATTTTTAACTGAGCATCTGCCATATACATATTTTATTTATATAAGAGGGCAGTGTATGCTGCAATAACAAACATGAGAACGTAAATGTGTTGTTGGTGGATTTTGCCAGGCTTGGAACAATTTTTTGCAGAGGCTTCCATGGATACTCAAGAAAATTATGAATGTGGCCTTCTGTTTCATTCTGCGTCTGTCCTCTGCCACCAGTCCTCAGCAGATAAAATGTTCCAGCAATAAATCTTGTTATTTAAATACATATATTTCTTTTTCAGATAACTGCGGTTTGTAGGGAAGCTGCGCTTCTTGCCCTTCAGGAAGATATACAAGCAAAATGCATTATGGGACGGCATTTCCAACAAGCCTTAGCTATTGTGACTCCTCGAATTCCAGATTCTCTGCAGAAGTTCTATGATGGCTATCATCAACAGAGTGGGCTACATTCACTTTGAGAAACTGATTTATTTAACAGTTGTACATTGTATAATGTGACTTCATGGGCTCTTTTATAAGCTGAATAGCTGTAATCCAATAATGTATGGAGGCCACAGGTTCCCCTTCTCTGCTTTAGAACTAACACAAATAATTTAAAGCAGAGTTTGGGGGAACTTGAATTCAGGTGCCATATGTGGCACTCTGTGCCTTTCTTCTGTGTCCCAGAAATTTCCCTGTCCACTCCCCACAGATAGGTAAATAAAGAGACCTACCTGACCTAACCTTGCTCAGGGACACACAAGTTTGGGCAGGTTATCCAAAGGATGCTCCATAACCAGGCTAAGGACCCTAAACTCTTCATAGCTGGCCTCCAAAGACTGAGGGTGCTCATCAGATCTCTTTAAACCCCCTTTAATTCCCACACCTTCCTGCTGCAGAAGCAGCATGAACCTCAGTTTAGTCCCACTGCAGAGCGGTCTGGTGTTATAATAATAATATTATTATTTATTCCCTCAGCCACTCTGGGCAGCTCACAGAACATACTAAAACATCAAACATTAAAAACTTCCCAATACAGGACACGCCACACTGACTCCTCGTCTTCTGTCCACGTGGCCCAACCACAACAAGTGTTTTTTGGCAATAGTGCTGCACATGCCAGGGACGTGGAATTATCCTGGTGCTTGATGTGATCTCTGGTCCTTCCTTCTGGTTTAACCATAGAACCTGACTGCCCTTTTCTCCTGGCTCCCAGTTCCTACTCCTTTACTCTCTCAAGACCACTTCCCACAGCCCACCCTTAACAAAAGGGAAGAGGAAGTCAGATTTTTTCAGGACCCTAGTTCCATGAGAGGTGTTCAAATAAGCCAACACTGTTTCTGGGTGTAACTTGTCACGAAGCCCAATGCGCTTCCTGAACACGAAACTCAGGAAAGATGTTTATGCACTCATACTTGCCAGAGCACGTGCGTGCTTAGAGAGACTTCCTAGTTTGTTGCTGCCACTCCTTAAGATGGCCCAGCAGGCTTAACACGAAGAAGAACTCGCTAATTTGTCAGGTTTGCTGGCACACTTCCCTCCTCTTCTTTTTTCGTTCTCTCCCACATGCTGGTCCTGCTCTGATGGCTATTTTGGATTTATTACTCATCCTGGGCCTTAAGTATCTACATTCTAATCAGGTCTATTTCAGGTACCAACTGTTGTACCCAAATTAGGAAAAATCTGGGCAACAGAGTGAGTCACTCAATAGAGACATTGCATTTGGCAAAGATTGCTAGGCCTTTTTCTTCCAAATTCCTGTTGTGAAACTTGATAACCTGAAATGTACCTGGCTTGAGTTGGAGCAGTGGTGGAAAGTGCAGGAGGCATCATGCCTGCCCTTAAGTAAAAAAACAATCATACCTGAGTTGCTGCTGCCAAAATTTTAATCATAATTTTATAACATTTCCATCTATGGGAATTCATATCAGAGTTGTGTGTGCGCGCGTGCTGTTCTTTACATTTTATCTTGCAGTTTACCTTCATTCATTCCATCTTAAAACTTGTATATCATTTCCCCCCCCACCAAAGTGCAATAAAAGCAGAGTTCCCTGAAATTCCATTTTCTACAAAACTATTTAAGAGTTATGTGGGCCATATCAGCAACTTCCATCAAAGGAAGACTGAACAGTGCTCTGCACATCCTTAAAACCAGTTCCGGATGGTTGGAGGATTTGGGGTTTATGCAGGGGGGAAGAGAGGAGGGGGCAGTCATCCCATTGCTCCTGCAAAACGCTGCTCATGCAGCATAGGATCCAGCCTTTTGTCTCCTTTCCAGCACTTTCACCATATGCTGAGGCTGTAATCTTACCCACAGCCTGGAAGTTAAGCCTGTTGGAAACAGTGAAATATATTTCCAACTAAACATGCATAGGATTCATAAGTCATTCCCAGGGACATCTTCCCAATGTATATACAACATTTAGTTGCAAAATTGTTCATCTAATTCCACGCCCACCACACAACAGGTAATTTATTCAGCTGAAATGTTTCAGCACCACTTCCACCACATACCTTGGAAAGTTCAATATTCTCTCCAAGATTGGAATAGTGGCTACGGGGGGTGGGTGTGGGGATTGCATGGATACATTTGAACATATAACCTTGGACAGCACTCAAAATACTTCCTTTAAGCAAAACAAAGATGACCCTATCGGACCAAAGATGACAGACCAGCACTGGTGTAAGTGTTCTTAGGAGCTTCGTAAGGGTGAAGACAGAAATGGATGTGGTTTGAATGCCCATTTCACTGCCCTGAAAACAAATGGAGCAATTATGTGTTCAAACCACTTCCACCATGCTGAAAACATTTCATCTGTCTTCACCCTCATCCTAAATTGCATTTCCCCCCATTAAAAGACATTGAGCTACTGTTCCAAATATGACGATGGAGCGTCTAACGCTGGATTTATTTTAAAGAAGTAAAAGGAAAAACCCAAAGGCACTGTTTCAATGTACCCTAATCTTGCTTTTGTGTAATTAATAAATACTAATTTAGAAACTGCTAAACTATTCTCCTTTTCTTTTCTTTTTGATGCCTGGAGGTAGGTTGGATTTTTCAACTTTCTAATTCCAAAGATGAGGGGTGCTAAAATTTTATAACATGACGTGGGAATTCAAAATATATTTTGGTTAAATTAGTATAATTTAGTTTTGCTTTGTAAGAAAAATGTGTGTAAAATGGCATAGAAATAATTAAAAATGATTGCCAAGTACTCACAGTTGTTTGTATGTATGTATGTATGTATGTATTTAGCATTACCTGGCATTTTCAGAAGATAAAATTATGTGGTTTTCTGAAAGCAGCTTATATGCTTTATAATCAAAGGTAGATTATCAACCTAAATGTTGTCCAATCACAAAAATAATAGCAGTTTTGAATTCCTCACACATATTTTTAAGATCGCTTGCTGGAGAAATTTGCAAGAATTTAGTTTCACCCCCTAAAAAGACGGAAATAATCTTGATGCATTTGCCCAATTGAATTTGCCAGACTGGTTAATTGTGTTCTTACACTATCTTTCTGTGTGTTCCTTTGGTATAAAAGAACCACAATCCCAAAGTAATATTTCAAAATGCCATTTTGTTTTGATGTTTGCTTATTGTAGTTTTGAAACCACTGTCAAAACAGTGGTGCACTTTTACATATTCTCGGTATTGGAGATACTGTCACAAGCATGTAGCATGTCATTTTTCTGAACTGAGCTTAGAGGCACAAACCTGATAATATGTGTTGCATGTCACTTAGGAGAAATATTGCTCAAACTGATTGATTTGCTTTGAGCAACACTCAAACAACTAGTTATCACCGTCTGATTCTATTCCAGGCTTTCACTATGTGCATTTTTTTGTGAAAGCTGCTTTTACTGAGAGAAAATGCACAGTAGTAACTGGTTAGACTTTTAACTACAAAGGAGTGTTTTATTTTCCTGAGAGATTAATAGTAGGTCAGAATCAGCTGGTAGTGCCAAGTGCCTCGATAACACAATTGACCACAGAAAGCTTTGTTAAGCCCCGCCCTGCCTTCTCATTTCCCAGAAAGAATTGGAAGACAACACAAGTGCTGGGGTGATTTTTATTTTTGCACCAATTTTGCAAGACATTGATTATGATGAGCACAAATCTCTAAAACAGGAGGATTCCCCCCCCCCCTTATTATCATGAGTGGAAAGAAATTAGCAAGGAAGAGAGGGATGGATTAAGGAAGGGATGGAGGGTGTTTATGGGTATATTGTCATCAGGAGAAAAATCCTATATAGCCCACCTTCAGCATTCAGATCTACAAAATGCTGTGGGATCTTTTAACTTCTTTGACCACAATATTACCATTGTGAGGCTAAATCCTTGGTGCAGTAAATTATTTCCCAACTATTAAAAAAAAGAAGGAAGGTTTACCTCTAGGTAGTTACTTTTTTCAGCAAAAGGGAAGGGGCAGTTTCAGATGTCTGTTTTTCCATGGTGGTCTCACTTGAAGCTTCAGGTTACAGCTGAACTTTTTGTAAAGAAATGGCATGAACAGTTAGGTTTTGATGGACGTTATAGGAATATTAACTGGCGAATGAAGTACATAATCAGAATTCTTCTTTGGTTAGATAAAAGCATACAGACTTCTCTGGCTGATTTGGGCACTTTTGCTGTGCGAGGGAGACAAGTCAGATTTCTTACACCCAGCTAGTTTTCCATTGCTTCCCCTCTGTGCGTCCATGTGTAATGCAAAATTAGAAGCCCAGCAATATCCATAGCTGTAGCAGCTGCGGCAGTGTCAGATGGAGGGAGAGCTTTCTATATGAGTGTGAGAGGAACTGTACGTCTCTGTATGTTCCTTGCCTGTGTGTATAAAGAGACTGTGTTTCTTTGTCCGTGCATGCAAATGCATTGTAAACTTTTTCTAGATGCACAACTACGTGATCATATAATGTATTTTTGGGCGAACCTGCTTCTCATATTTATGAGTTCTCCTTTTCATGAGTCAAGATCTGTATATTCATTCTAGGAACTGCTTCAACGAAGAAGTGTTAATAAGGTACTAAAATACTACCAGTGGTAGTTTCCGCCAGATGTGCATGTTCCCACATTGCCCTTGTGTTGATCAGCTGACAGATGTGCTTATGGCAATGAATCCCTATTTACAGCAATTAGCAACTCATTTACCCTGCACATCATACACATGGAAGGAATGGAAAAAACCAGTCATGAGACTCTGCCCTCAGCTTGAACGTTCTCCCCCTTGCTTCCAAATCCTTGTAAGATTTTCTGCCTTCCAGGAGTCAACTGCAAATTCAAATTTCATTAGTAATAAGAATGCCATTCATAGAACAAGTCAATTGTTCTAGATTCCTGTATTTGCTATTTGTGAATCCCAGTCCATGAATAATATTGGTAAGTATTTGGCTTGACTAACATGAATTAGGCAATCCAGTAAAGCTTTCTCCATATATATATATATATATATATATATATATATATATATAGCATTAATGAGCTTTAAACCAATCCTTTGTGACTGCCATATGGTTAATATGGTACATGGCAACTGTCTCTTTCAGATCCCATGAAAAATGCTGAGGCCTGAGGGCTATGCCTAGAAGCAAGAAATGCAATTGCCTATTCGGCGCTACATTGATTTGGCCACAAGTGTTCAAACAATAAAAAATCATCATGTCCCACTTTCTGTGGCACCAAAAGGGCAGAATCTTCAATGTATACTACATGTTTATGCACAATTAAAGCATCATACACACATGCTGAGGCTAAAGGGTTTGTCGGCGCTGTTGTTAGGACAGTTCTGATGTCACTGCTTTGCTGTCAAGAATGGTGAGGGGACAAGAAGTAGAAGCATAATTAGTCAGGGCTAGAGACTGTCGTCTGGAAAGAAGGAACTAAGCAGATTGGGACAAGCAGGATAGAAAGGGAAGTAGCATTTGCTCACCCATGTTTTTATTGTATTTGTATGAATCATGAATTATGTTTATCTTACACCATCCTGGAATCCATTGGACAAAGTGCAGTTTAGAAATAATTTAAATAAACAAACCATTCTTCAAGCTTGAAGCTGTGGCAACAGGTGCTTCCACATGCAGGTTTATTGTGGACTTCATGCGTGCAGGTGTTTTGTACTGTCATAGAATGTTGTTCGTCATCAAAATGCTTTTTATTCCAGATTTCCTTTTACTGGGAAAAACCGCTAAGCAAAAAGGATCCATTATCTATCCACACATCCACTGCTGTTTTGAAAACTCATTAGCACAATTTTGGGTTTTTGGAGGGGAGGAGGCTGTCACATGTGTGGTGATGTTTCATTGGGTGGTTCCTATTGCTGCATGCCAACTTCCACTTGCTTTTTACCTGAGCGTAACCTAGCAGCGTGCCCATTTCCACATGCTGCACATTGAGCACATGTTGGGATTTCATCAACGTAGTTCAGCAGTGCTGTTCTGTGAAGATTTCAACACATGTGGGGAATTACCTCGGAGCAGGCTTCCTCAACCTTGGCCCTCCAGATGTTTTGGGCCTACAACTCCCATGATCCCTAGCTACCAGGACCAGTGGTCAGGGATTGTGGGAATTGTAGTCTCAAAAACATATGGAGGGCCACATTTGAGGAAGCCTGCCTTGGAGACTAATCACAGTGCATAAATCAGAATGGTGATAATAACTGCCCAAAGATCTCCTTATCGGAACCGATAGCTATCAGAATTGTGGAATAGCAAATTATCAGTCTTGCACAATAACTCTATAGTAATACTTAAATTTTTAATGGAAATGAACGTAATGAGGGGCTGTTAATGTGTGCTATAGTGCTTTTCCTGTGGGGAAAAATTACTTTAAAGGTGTGTGTGTGCACAGGTGCAGAAACACCTGCACACATGCTCCGAATGGTAAAATGTAGCAGGGGGTGGAAGAGGAGTAACTGAGGAGAGGGGCTAGAAAAGAGCATGGAAATATTTCATCATGGACCGCCCACTGTTGTGGATGGGAAACAGCAGAATGATAACTATGAAAAAGTGTGTGGAGGGCGTGTGTCAATCATGCACACAGAAAAATGTGATGTGAGTGACCACCTGTCTGGACTTGCCCACAGAAAACAGCCTTGGTTTTCTATCCCTGATTAATAAATTTATTATATCACCATCAGACGAGGACTTGTTCCAAGTGCAGCTTCCTGTGCTATTGGCTGAGCCCTTTGTCATTGAGTCAGAAGCACATGAAGGAGAATTCTGTGGATTGTGGCTCCTACAATGAACGGGCTAACCTTCTGTTGGCTGTTTGGATTAGTAAAGAGTAGCAGAAGGATTGGCAAATTTGGGGTGTGCCAAAATAGCAAACCTGATTCTCTCTACAGACAGACGCACAGCACTGAGGTACGCTTGAGATTTTGCTCAACTGACAGTGACATATTACACCACCTAAAGGATAATGGACATTCCAGTTCTAAGACATGCAGGGCATGCTATAAGAGTCCGTAAACTGATTTGTTCCAGACAGCCTCATTAGAAAGATCCTAGGTCTTCACTAGCGAATGGACAATATAAACATACACAAAGCAATCTATTTAAATTAGTGCAAAGCTCTCCCACTTCCTTTGATAATTTACTCCACACCCAGGGAGTGGCTTCTGCTTGAGGAAAAATGGGCAAGATTTCTACCTCGGTTGTTTTTGAAGTGATGTGCTATTTATCAGTCATGATAGATTTCCTCTGGTGCCTTTATCAACTATAATTAGAGCAGCCACCTTTCATCATTCTCCCAGCGAATACAAGTACAGTCAAATCTACAGTCCTTAAACGTGTCACAAATTTCCATAGCCCTAGAAAGTGTGACCCCTGACTTTGGTAGTAGTAGCAGCAGCAGCACAATTACTGTATTTTGGAAAGTTGCTTGTCCGTCTGTCCTCTATGCACTCAATAATCTCTTGTAATATCACCACCCAATTGGGAATGACATTTCCCAAGATGGAAGAGCCAGATTTTGTCTATGTTTGGATACCATTGAATCCCATATTGAATCAAGATAGTGGACCAAAACGTTCCAAACTATGCTAATACGGAGGAGCAGGTTTTGGTCTATGACCGTATACTGTTGGGCACCATTTTGAATCAAGTTGGCAGACTGAACCATTCCAAACTGAACTGATTTGGACACCTTTGAAGATATTGTCACCCAATTTGGCATGTCAGTTCTGAAGATTGAGCAGCAACTTTGGGTCTGTGTTTGGATACCGGCAGATGCCATTTTGAATGAAGATGGTTCACTGAACTGTTCCAAACTGCAAGCATTTAGACCCCTCTTAAGACTGAATCCACCATCTTGATTCAAAGTTACAGTATATCTTTTGAAACTGTGTTGATATCAATCAAATTTGACAGGAAGCTAATAGGGCTGGGCTTGGTTTTTATTGAAGTTGAGAGGGATTGCTAGTTGTTTATGACAGGCCCAAGACATTTTGCTATCTGGGTAGAAGAACAAGATGGTGCTTATTCCTATTATATATCTAGAAGCTGGACAGGTAATTTACTTTTACCTCAGCTTTTTTTTTTTTACTGCATTTGTGAGCAGCAAATTTTATTTGACTAAATCTAATTCTGTATTATACAACTGTACAATTCCAGGGCATGAAATAAAGCTAATAAATAAAATAAGCACTGTCATGCAAAGCATTCATGAGTCAAAATTATATTTGCATAATTTAATTGGACTTACATTTATTGTTTAAATAAAAGGATCAATTTTGATCCTTTACCTTAAGGTTAGGATTAAATGTCAATAAGTCTGCATGCACATTTACTAGGGAATATAGTGCAGCTTACTTCTGAGTAAACATGCACATGATTGTTCTGTAAGAGCACAATCTCTGTAAACCACTTGGAGACCGTTGTAGTTAAGGAGTAGATAAAGTGTTTAAATAAAATAAAATAAATAAATAAATTGCATGTTCTTTCTAGGTAAATTAATTTGAAAGAATGACCAGGTTCTGGTTCTATAACCACAATAATTAAGGCTGCAATCCTATACCTAGTTACCTGGATTTAAATGTGCCTCAACTCAATGGGGTACATTTCTTAATATACGCGATTATGCTCTGTTGACGGAAAGGGTGAACAGCCCCCCCCCCCCTCGTGAGTACACAGAGGTCATTGGAATGAGCAAAAAAAACCTGTTTGGGGTGAAGTCATCTTAATAGGTACTTTAGGACTTGGGTTTGCGTTTTGTACCCATAAACCTTCCAGAGTCTGTGAATGACTAACGCCATAGGGGAAGACCGTCTGCGTCGCTTTTTTCGCGGTATGCAAAAGAAACTCAGAAGGCTGGTAAACAAACACTGGTAAACGCATGAATGAATGGGAAAGAATAAGCAAGACGTATAAACGTGGGGGGGGGGGGGAGGAGGAAGAGAGAGAAATCCAGCCCAGGTTTTCCCGTCCGCTTCCTGAGTGACAGATTGACATCATTGGAGGCGTGACGCGAGGCTGAGGTCGGGGCTCGGCGCTGCAAGGCTGCCGTGCAGTTTGGCTCATTCTGAAACAGCAACGCGAAAGCGCAGAGCAGTTGGCGAAGGGATAGCAGCAGGCGGCGGCAACAACGGCAGGCGTCCTTGGATTTACCTCCAGCTGCCGCGATTGGGCTTTGCAAAAGGACTCTGAACCTGCTCGTTCGGTAAGCGTGATCTGGAGGGCTCCCCCCCTCTTTTTTTTTGCGCGAGGCATTTCGGTAGTAGCTCAGGTGCTGCTGGGTGCCCGTGCATATCGGCTGAGCTTAGACGGACGACTCGCGCGCAGCCCACCGCTCGCTTAAAAAGCGCTTTCAAAAACACGTCCTCGTATCATTTCACTGCGATCTGGTGTCCGATGCAGCGACTTAAATGCGTTGTGCACTGCGAGCCTTCCGAGTAGCCTCGAGCGAAGAAGACGCGGCATTCCGCAGTCACCCACCCCGCCCCATGCAAGGGGATCGTTTGCTCCTCGTGCAAAGATCGCGTGCATACGTGCGTACCCTCGATTTGCATTATGTCTGCGGGGTCTGTCCCCCGTCCCGCCCCGCCATGCTGGTGGTGTAGCAAGACTGTCAACCAGTCTGTATCAGCAAGCACATGGCAGCTTTTGCAGAATCCATTGCCTTCCTCCCCCTTTCCCTTACATATGGAATTCACTCTTCTCGTGCCTGCAGTGCTTTCTTTTCTTAACTCCTTGCTCAGATCGTGTGTGTTTTTAAAAAATATATTATTTTTTTTTATTGTTATTCTCCCAGGCGTTCCCGTTGCACGTTCTCTTCTCTCTCCCTCTCCCCGGCTAGCCTAAGAGGAGAGGGGAGCTGCGGGCGAAGGACCATGTGGTGAAAAAGAGCTCGGAGTCGAGGAAGCAGTTGGACTCGCTCGCCTGCACGCGCGCTTTACTTGGGAGGGGAAATCGTGCGCCTCCAAAGGAGAGAGGGAGGGGGAGAAAGAAAGAGAGAGAGAGGGAAAAAAAGGGGGAAGAAAGCTCCAACTTGGAGGAAAGCAGGAGGGAACCGGCGGGGCAGCCGCAGCAGCAGCAGCAGCAAGCTCGCTTTGCAAACACTCTTCGCTCCCACCTCCTCCGCTGCTTCCAGGCGACCCTCTCCAAGCTGCGCGCCTTTGCATTGCTGCAGAGCGAGCGACAGCCGTTGCAAAAGCAGCTCGGTCTCCTTTTTTACCTGGCAGCCGGAGACCCCCTCCAAGCCTCCACCCCCCTCCCGCACCGGATCGCCTGTCGCTGCTCCTGGGAGAAAAGCCTGCTCGGCTCATGGACGACCAGCTCGAGGAGGGGCGCGTGTAGGGCACCCCCTTGAATGTGCGTGCTTCGGCTGGAGAGGTGTTTGGCGGGCCGGCGAGGCGGATTTCCTTGCGCGCGAGGGCGTCGCGGCCGCTCCGTAGCCTCGGCAGCAGGAAAGGCGGGCGCCGAAGAAGCGGGTCGTCTCGGGGGCCACCAGCGAGGATTGCGGCGCCTGGGCGCGTGGAGACTTGCCGGAGCCCCGCTGCCCTATGGATCTAACCTAGCAGGGCAGTGCTTTCGCGCGGATCGGCCCTTGGAAGACGTAAGTTTGCGCCCGTCCTCTTCTGCCTCCACTTCGCAATATGGATCTTGCCGCCGCCGCCGCCGCCGCCTGGTTTCGCGCCGGGGGAGCCCGAGGGGTTAGCAGGTGCCCTGCTGGCTCCTCTTCCCCTCGCGGTGGGGTGGGGTGGGGGGCTGGCGGCGGCGGCGGCCAAGGCTGTTTCCCACACGACGCACGTCCTCTTTCCCCAGGCGCTGGGGGGGGGGCGGCGCTCGGGTGGCTTTCTGCTGAACGGCAACGCGCGCAGGCGAGATTTCTGAACTTGTTGCTGCGGGCAAGGAATAAGCTCGGACTCTGCGGAAAGCCCGGAGGGGACGACGACACGGGTGGATCAAAGCAGGGGAGAGGGGGGAGGACCGACCTCTGCTGCCAGGTGCTTCTGGCGGGAGAACTAGCAAATGCACTTCCTCAAAACCTCTGGCTTAAGGTGCGAGACCCCGTGTGTGCGTGGTGTTGTTTTTTACATGCATTCTCCCACTGAGGCAGCTGGCACATCCATTGATTTCCATGGGTGTTCGTTGCAATGACATGAAACCTATTTGACATTATCTGCGGGCTTGTTTACACCGAAAGAAGTGATCAGTGTGTGGCTTGGGTGACTTGAATTATGGCTGCATTGTCTAACTCGAGTACTGTGTAGGCATGGGTTGGAATTTATGCTTGGTTTTGAATCCCACGTCATCAACACTCATTTGCACCTTCGCTTAGTGCGCAGAGGGGGTAGATTCCACCTGGGGTTGCTTGCCCATTCTCAAGTTGTTTAATGTGGATTAGGTGCCTCTTAACATCCTGTATCTGGAGGGAGCTCTGGTGCATCTTTACCAGTGCAGGTTCATGGGAGTTTTCAGGGATCTGTGTGAAATAGTTATTTTTATTTTATATATATAAGGTCTGAGGTCTAGCACACTTGCAAGGCAGAGGTGGTCTCTCTTAATGTGCTTGAGGCAGGTGGAAATTCGGGCCATCGTTATTATTTGTAGTTTTTTCAGCAAGCGTTCAAAAATATTGTTTGTCTGTGGTAGCTGCAACTGGTGGTTGGAGCGTAGCGAGATGATTCCTTTCCCTATTGCTCTTGCTTCGTGGTGTGAGTGTGCGCTTCATTGAAGGTAGTCGGCAAGGCAGGGATTTCCCCTTTTGAGTCTGAGTGAGATTTTAGCAGGTCAGTAGAAAGGCGTGGAGGCTGCAAGGAGGAAATGGTGGGTAAGACAAAGATAAAAAGGCTTCCCCCGTCCTTCCACTCCGCCTCCTCAGAAAGCACCAGGGGGGAGAGGGGGAAAAATCCCTGCATGCTCAAACTAGCACACACAACTTTCGTATTGGTCTTGAAAGGTAGAGGAGAAAGGAGTGTGCAGTGCAGCTTTAAGTACTGGAAAGTCCGTCCCCCTGAGGTAATGGTAACCTCAGCCATTTCCCCTCCTCCTGCAAATGGGTGGGTGGGGAGGCTGGGGGAAATAATCCCTTGTTTTCATTCATAACTTTTTCCTCTTCCTCTCTGTCAGCTCTGCATTCATCGCCTCCGCTGAGATCGGGTTGCAGAGTGGGCAGTGCTGCCCTTGGTGCTTTCTCATTTTTTCTTTGAGAGTCCATTCAGGGCTGAGTTTTTACAGCATTTCTCTCTCCTCCCCCCCCCCTTTCAAATGGGAAGTCTGCTGTTAGAAGGCTGCTGATAGAAACGCAGGGCTGATGCCTTACAAGGAAGCCTTTTGTGGGTGGGGAGTTAAGAATACTAGATAGATAGATAGATAGATAGATAGATAGATAGATAGATAGATAGATAGTCAGTCACAGACTGCAGCCCTGTGTATACTTTACCTGGGTGTAACATTTACTCCCTTGTAGCCATAGGATTGTACTGAACTGCTGCTTGTGTTGTCTGCATCCTGCCTTTATATTTTGTTGGGATAATTAAGGCTGCAATCCTAAACTCGCTTGTTCTGGAGTAAGGCTCCATGAACACTTTGGGATTTGCTTAGGAAGAAATACTGATAGGATACCTGGCTGATTTTTTGTATGTGACTTTTGTAAACAATTCTATCCCACCCTCCTCCTAAGAAGCTCTGTAGCAGTTCCCACCCTACATTTTAACATCCCAAGAACCCCAGTCTGGTTCAAAGAATGGCTCAAAGCTACTGACTCTTAAAAAAGGACAACAATAGAAAGAATTCTCTTGTGCTCTTTATAAAAGCCTATGAAAAGGAGAACTTGTATGAGGTAGATAAGGTGTGATTGAGTTGAGCAGAGCTCTTTGTCTTGCACTCTACACCTTGAACAGGTGATAGGTGGGGTGGGGTGAACCTGAGCCGTCCCTTGCTTCCCCCTCCCCACATGTTCTGATTACAGAAACTTTTGCTTCCCTCTTTAAAATTACTGCATGATTTCTTTTGGGGTGTTTTTAAAATGTCTTAGAAAAGAACACAGGTGGGGAGATGTTGTGGTCCTTCAGCTGTGAGGCAGTACAGTTTTCATGACATTTGCTGTTGGAAACCAAATGTTGGTTACTTCCTTACTTGCTTTTGTCTAATTACTGAATGACAGATCCACATTTATTTATAAACACCACTATTATTTTGATCAGGGGGTCAGAATAGATGGCATTTAAGGTTCTATATTGGAGGCCCACCTTAATCAACCTCCATAAAGGAATGGAAGCAGTATCTTAAAACTAAGGCATCTGGTGTGTGCAGCGCTTAAGCATGTGAGCTGCTATCTGGCTCAAATTTTCCGCACTTATGAACTCCTTCAGGAGACTCAGTCTTTGCTGCATTATGCCTAAAATGGACTGACTTCGCATGCTGGTATGATCTGTAAAACAGCTGCTAAAATACCCAGTGTGTTACATAGAACTAAATGTAACATTACATTAACCCTTTGTTTTGTTCAGGGGAGGAATGTGCGGGAAATTTTTCAAATCAAGTGTTTCACTCTTTTTGAAACAATATTTTGAACAGCAAATTGTCACTTTAAAAAAAGGCTTCCCCAGAAATTAACAGATGACCACTTCAGTAGCGTCTTGCAATAGTGGTCCCAAGAGATCCAAGATGGTTCAAACAAAAAAACACATTTATGTCTTATCTGGTCTCATATACGCCATTTTGAATCCTGTCTAACTATTCCTCCCCTCCCTCTTATTTTGTGCAGCAGATAACATACTTTTCACTTACAAGTGAAGGTGCACATAATCTTCCCAAACAACTGATTAAATGCCATACTTTATTTGTCTTATCTTTTCTGCTGCAACCCTTTCCTGCCTCCACCTCCTCCTCTCACACCCTGCCTTATGGTCCAAGAATACTTGGAAGCCTATTGTGTAACAGGATGTTTACATCTGGTGTTTTGCTTTAATGAGCGTGCTAGATTGTTTTGATTTTTTAAATTTTTTTTTGGAAAGAGATATTTACTCCCAGAAAAGAAAAAAAATTCTTCACATGCTTTCCCCATTGCTAATATGCTTCAGGCGTCATGGAATAGCAGTTAAAAAGGCAGCTATGCTGAATTTGAGTTTAGAATCAGGCTTGGTATTGGAATGTGGCTTTGACAGCGAAAACGGGCAAGAACTTCTTACAGGTTGTGCAGTTTGGGGGCATGAATGTGATTCTGTAATGTGGCTTAGAAGCACATTTTATGTTGCAGTCAGTGGTTTGACATAAGGGGGAATGTACCTGAAGTAGCTTCAGCTATGTTTGATGTAGCATGAAATAACTATAAGAATAAAATGTGCATGCATAACGCTCATAACTTCACGCTTGGAAAGAAAAGCTATGCAAACATGAAAGATTTTTGTTTCGTTCCTTAAACTGTAAGTTAATCTTCGGTGTGCTTTATTTACAATATCTACTCTCATATAACACATACGTATTCGTTTTAAACTGCTATGTGCCCTTTTACTCGAGGCCAGTGTAATTCCATCCCTGGGATATTGTTAATAGGTAGTTAGGCCAATTTGTGGCTTGCTGTAAAATGTTTTTATTTGTTTGGGTGGTGTATTTTATTTTTTGCTGCTTCTGTGTGTGTGTGTGTGTTTTCATTTTGGGAGAAGCAGTCTCCCTTTTCAACTCCTGTTTTTCTCTCTGCCTCTCTCTTAGGATTTCCGATGCATGCCAGGTTCCTGGTGAATGCCAGAAGTAGAGATCACGACAGATGGAGTCCCAAGGTCAGCATGGAAGTGGCAGTTCATTAGTGGTCCTTCAGCAGCCTTCTTTGGACAGCCGGCAAAGGGTGGACTATGAGAGAGAGCTTCAGCCCCCCACGATCTTGTCTCTAGACCAGATCAAGACTATCAGGGGCAGCAACGAATACACGGAGGGCCCATCTGTGGTGAAGAAGTCTGCCCCACGGACAGCTCCCAGGCAAGAGAAGCACGAAAGGACTCATGAAAACATACCGATTAATGTGAATAATAATTACGAGCACCGGCCCAGCCACCCGGGGCACGCGCTGCACCAACACAATGCCAGGGCTCCAGTGCTCAGCAGGTCGACCAGCACCGGCAGCGCAGCCAGTTCTGGAAGTAACAGCAGCGCTTCTTCGGAGCAGGGCTTGCTCCTGAGGTCGCCCCCGTGCAGGCCAGGGCCGGGCCACAGATTGGAAAGGCCCATCTGGACGCAGCCCAAGCCATCGTCTCTGGTCGTGGAGGACCTGAAGAGTCCTTTGAAAGAGGACCTAGCCCAGCACAAGTTTATCTGTGAACAGTGCGGGAAGTGCAAGTGTGGGGAGTGCACAGCACCCAGGGCCTTGCCCTCTTGCTTGGCCTGCAACCGGCAGTGCTTGTGCTCTGCGGAGAGCATGGTGGAATACAGCACCTGCATGTGCCTGGTCAAAGGGATCTTCTACCACTGTTCCAACGACGATGAAGGGGACTCCTACGCAGATAATCCTTGCTCTTGTTCCCAGTCGCATTGCTGGACTAGGTACTTGTGCATGGGAGCCATGGCCTTGGTTTTACCTTGCCTGCTCTGCTATCCTCCGGCAAAAGGATGCCTGAAACTGTGCAGAGGGTGTTACGACCGGATCAATCGCCCAGGTTGCAGGTGCAAGAACTCCAACACAGTATATTGTAAGCTGGAAAGTTGCCCCTCGAGGGGTCAAGGCAAGCCCTCCTGATTTATGGGGGCGCGGGGAAAGGTTGAGTTCCTCAGACTGTCGTTCAGGTTGTGGCTGGCTTTTCTGTCTTTGCCCCCTCCCTTCCCCCTTATCTTTTTTTCCTTACTTACATGCACAAATGTTCCTCCTCTCACACCATAGCTTCTCTCAGCAAAAGGCAAATCTGGGATTCCCCCCCCCCTTGGTCTTTGGGTAAGTGTAGCCCATGTACTTGCATCTAATCTCCCAATATGGCAAGTCGTCTTCAGGTTTGTGAGTAATCCATTCCTGAAAGAAGTAATGAGGGAATTGGGTTTTTCTGAAGCCGCCTGCTCTGCAAGCAACTTTCCAAAGATGCTGTTTTTGTTTGTCCTCTATAACAATTTTAAAATGATTTTTAGTGGCTTCCAAGTGATTATTTCAAAGTATTTGTGTGTGTGAAAGAACTGAATTATGAAGCTTTAAAGAAAAGAAAGCATTTTTTTTTTTTAATAGTTGGGTTAAAACTTAGCAAACCTAGTCCTGCTGTCTTTATGGATTGCAGCCATCCTGGCTTTTGCTCCCATCTCAACAGTTCTTTTAGAATTTCGTGATCCATATTGCAAAGCTTTATCTAGCTTGGATTTCCAACACACCCAAACACATACACACACCATCTTCACTAGAAATGCTATGAGAATATTGTGATGCTCTAGCTTAGATTCCTTGAATTGCAGGGGTTGGACTAGATAACCCTTGGGGTCCCTTCCAACTCTACAATTCTATGATTCTATGACTACAGCTTTCTTCATTGGTTTCTATACCTTTCAGATTTGTACAAGGTCCTAAGTTTTCACTCCCCCCCCCTTTTTTCCTCTTCTTTTGATGCTAAAGTTGTTGATTTCTGCACATCTGAGTAATACTCTTCAGGTATCATACAGTTTTAAGTTGTGTAAACATTCTTGGATCTCTTAACACTTCTATTATTTCTGTGGTTTAATGACATTTAACTCTACTCTGTGCTCGATAACTTTAATCCTCTGTTTTTATTGCCTTAGCCACAAATTGTGGTGCTTTTTGTATATTTTATGTAAAAACACAAAGTTGAATTCTGACTATTTTTAAGACAAAGGTCTGTTAAAACTTTTTTATTGTAAAGAATATTTATTATGTGAATTTCTATTATTTTATGATATTTATTACAAAGGACTGTTCCAAAAATGTACTCCTGTCTGAATATAACAAAATACCGATACTTAACGAAAATAAGGATGACACGAAGAAAGTACATATGTTAAACTATAATGCAGAAAATATAATAATTAATGAAAACGTCTCTTGGGTTCTTTATTTTTTAATATAACAATAAGTTGTTAATAGCAGTATTAGTAAGTAAGAGTACTGCTGCTTTTATTTTCCATTTTTTTCATGACTGTGAAACCACTGCTAGTATTCTAGTTTTATTTAATCACTTTAAAAAAAAAATCAGAAAAGTTTTTAACTCTTGAGATATTTCACAGCATTCATATATTTTGTTTGGGGTGGAGAACATGTGGACCCCAAATGATGTTTCTGTGGACTCCTTACAAATTCTTGCATTGTCTTTAAAAGTTTGTAGTCCTCATGGCTTCAAGTGTGAAAATGGGATCGCAAAAATTGCCCTATGTCTGTGAAGGACCATCGTGATTCAGCCCCCCCACCCCCCCAAAAAGTTTGACTTAACCTACAGGCCATAAGTGTACTACAAAATAAGAACAGCTTCCGAACCAATCACAATTTGGCATCTGCAGATGACTTGTATCCATCCCACTCATTGCTATTTACAAGACAGGTGGGCAACCAGTGGCCCCCAGATGATGTTGGACTACAACTCCCATCATCCTTGACCATTGGCTGGGACTGATAGGAGGAGGGGAGTCCAACAGCTTATGGAGAACCACAGGTTACCCACCCCTGTTTTCAAAATGACTTACGGCGCTGAATCTTTTCTACTATTTTTTGGTATGGCAACTGGAGTCTTCTGTTTCACTTCCTCAGAAGGCATTATGGAAACTTCCATTTACCATCAGCAGTATAAGTGCTTTCTTTTTCTGAAATGCCAATCGTGCCATTTTAGCAGCAACGTGTTAGTTGGTGGAATTGCGTATCAGCTGAAGAAAATGCATCTATTTTCAAGTTTGCATCTGAATAAAAAATTAAGAATCAGAATAACAAAAGTACTTTGTGTTAATAAAGTCCAGTAGTTGAAGGAGCTTCTGGGCTTCCCTAATTCTTGTGGCCCAATGGGGCTTGTTTGTTCACCGCTATTAGCTGCCAGGTGGTTCCACAGAAATTTTAAT
Organism: Podarcis erhardii; assembly: GCF_964252035.2. Taxonomy (NCBI): domain Eukaryota; kingdom Metazoa; phylum Chordata; class Lepidosauria; order Squamata; family Lacertidae; genus Podarcis; species Podarcis erhardii. The sequence goes on along the minus strand of NC_138512.1, from coordinate 51,015,407 downwards.
ACAGAATTTGCTCCGGCGGTCTATCTCTTGGCACTGTTCTAATCTGTTGTCCACAGGTGGAGTTGGGACGTAGTATTGTATCTTTTGAGGTTTAGTGGGAACTGCAGTGCCCATACAAGCAACCTTCCTTATTTTAAGTTTCTCAAGAAAGCATATGTTGCTAAGCAGTGGTTTCCAAAATCTTGATCATTGCCATCTTCAGTCTTGTAGAAGATTCAAGTGAGTCCAGCTCTTGCGACTGAAGCAACAGTGACACATTCAGTGTGTTCTTTCTTTGTTGGTTTATTAAAAATGTTTGTGTAAAAAGGCTCACTGTAATGTTAGTTACTTGACCTTAAAAGTTGCACCTTTTGCAAGGGAAAAAGAGCAGTTTATCTAGTAAAAGTATGGATATTTTCTTAAAAGTTTTGGGTTGATGTCATCTTGTCATTTTGTACAAGCATCCTAATTTAGCAGGTGTAAGTGCAGATACAGGATTTTGTTTGTGGTTTTCTGTTTCGGAAACAGATATGACCCTGCATGTACAAGAGATTGTGGTGATGAGAAAGCCCCCAACATTGAAAACCACATAAAGTCAGCCACCACAGCACATTTGGTTTTTGTATAGGAGACCAAATCTACTCTTCCTTTTAGCACTGATCATCTATTTGGTGGGGATAGAAAGAGGAGAGATCTCTGAAAACAGCAACATAATACAATCTCCATAATGCTCATAATTTATCAAGGTACTTGGGTAATAAACAGGATCTCATTTCCGAAATCTCCAATTCCTTTTCATAAAATCATCTCTCTTTCACAAGGAAAAGAAGGAGGATGTGATATTTTTTCTTAGTATCTTTTGATATGATCCATTCTTTGCACATCTATTTTTCACTGTTGCACTCAGTGCCCCCTTGTGATTGTGCTTCTCATTTGGGAATATATTTTCACAATACTCACAGTATGTTTTGTCTGTGAAATGGAGTACGGTATTTCATACAGATTGCTTTTGCGTTGCTATTGCTCCTGTCTTCTGTATCTGTTCAAAATGCACAAGATGCCGTACTTTGGGCATATGATGAATATTGTAAAATGTCATTTGAGAATTATTTAGGATAGTACAGTGGACGCTCGGGTTGTGAACGTGATCTGTGTGGGAGGCACGTTCGCAACCCGCAGCATTCGCAACCCACGCATGGGTCACAATTTGGTGCTTCTGCGCACGCGCAATTTAGCGGTTCTGAGCATGCACGAGCACCAAAACCCGGAAGTAACACGTTCCGGTACTTCTAGGTTCGGCGCAGTGCGCAACCCGAAAACACGCAAGCTGAAGTGTCTGTAACCCAAGGTATGACTGCGGTTGCGAATTGAACTTTGAGCGATGCCAATTATGTGATATACCAGTTTTTAAGAGCATTGCTTTTTTATTCATTTGCTTATAATTTGGATTGGACCTGCTTGTTTTCGGGCTTTCTTCTTTTTCTTTTTAAAGACATAGGCTAGTCTAAAACAGAAGATTCAAATGTGAACACTGGAGCCACAATTATTTTCAGATTATGTAACTTGGTCAATGGACTGTTTGCCTTTTATTTCCTGCACAACTAATACTGTAGAGACTATTCAAAACAAGCAAACCACCAACCCAAGAAAAATTGGGTAATTTATTCCTAGCATTCAGTGATCGATCCTGGTTTGGTTTTGGTTTTTTTAAAAAGTGGCATGTTTGTTTGTAGCTGTTTTACTAGATCTATTCTTAGAGCTATTCACAACAATTGAACATGGGAAGCAGCAGGAAAAGCAACTAGAGAAGCCTAAGTAGCATGGATCTTTGCCTACAATCAGGCAGTTCTTTCAGCCTCTGCTTTTAAGGAGCACCAGAAGCTGGCACATGTTAATGCATGCTGAATGGTGGAATCAGCACATGGCTGAAGTTGCACATGACTGTTTTGTCACAGGCAGGGAACTAGCACTTCTCCCAAATTGGATACTGTTGTGTGTCATACATATGTGCAGACACTGTAGTTGCTATATATAATTTTCAACCAGCTCTTCATATGCACAATATAATACTTTGAACATTGCAGTATGTTTAGTCTAAACCACACTGCTGGGGGATCAGTTACACTGCTCTTCTGTCTAATGATGAGTTCTGTATTCGTTTAGATCTTGCATGCTCCCACATATTTTCATGAGGGTAATGAAATACCCTGTTGCTTACTTGGGAATTTATTGGGGAGTTCTACAGGTGTTTTAGCTCTGTGTGGTATAGTTAAGGTGTCTACCGAGAAGGCCAATGCCTGAGATCAAATGTAGCCAGTGTGTGATTCAACAGCATCTGGCAGTCACCCTGGCTGCCCCAGCCTTAGACTCAGTTGGAACCTTTTTCAGTACTTCCTAAGATAACGATATGAACATTTGGGGAAGGATCTCAAGCTCGTTCCTGTGGCCCATTGGGTTTATTTACAGCACTGCTGGTCAATATTAAAATGTCAGGCGGTTGAACTAATCGTATGGCTTCACCTCAAAGTCTCATTAGGAAAGAATTCAAAGGATGTTGCCACCAGGTACAAAATTGAGACTGAAGTGTTCTGACAGTGTAGGTAATGAGACACTGTGTAACTACGTCTTGGATCGAGTTTTGTTTTTGAATGACAGAGATTATGGTGCTACAAGAATGGTACTTGTAGTGCAGAAAATACTGAATTAGATGGATAAATGGTCTGATTTTGTATAAGTCAGATTCCTGTGTGTAAATTTAAATTTGAACCAGACTCCATGAGTACATTTTGTAAGAAGAAAGAAGAGTACAAACAAGGTGTTACGTGATTGTGGTATTCAAAGTCCTTTCCTAGTGCCAACAGCACAATATCTGGTTAGATTGTGTAGGTTCCCATGAATGGGAATGTTATGTATACAGCCTTCTATTCATTTTTCTAAATTAAAAGATGGATATGAAAAAGATTCTTCTGTCATGTGAATTGGACTTAAACCTAGCCCTATAACACAGTGGTTAGATTAAATTTTGCACTTGTTTTATGAATGTAATTGTTGATTTATGCAGTTCACTGCAACAGTATTTTTTCCCCTTGGTGTTGGTGGTTACAGACATTCTTTGCAAGTAAAATCAGTAAATAGATTCAGGTGGGTGAGAGAAGCCAATTTTGAGAGGCTGATGCATGGCACCTGTAGGAAAGGGTGTCTGTAGCCTCCAAGCAAGTGATAACAAGGCTAGCATGAGCACCTGCTTGCTTCCTTGGGTTTTCCAGCAACCATACAGAGGTGCTGGGCTGCTGAAACCCACTTTGGCTTGAACACATGTTAACAGTAAGTATCAAAACTTGGTAACTGTTGATCACTTGCATGTTATTTAGAAAGCCCATGCAAAATATATTTTTGCCAAGAAGCTTGTTTCAACCCTTTGCAATGGGTCTAAGCTAAATGAAATACTGGTAAGGTGAATAATAACCAAGCTAGTGAGTTTTCATATTTTGACAATATTGGGAATTCTTTCATCTATGTAAATCAGTGGATTGGATCTTTTTAGTTTGAACCAAAACTGGTATTACTATAAGGCCAACTAAGTCAGTTCTTGGTATGAGCTTTCGTGTGCATGCACACTTCTTCTTCGTGCATGCACACGAAAGCTCATACCAAGAACTGACTTAGTTGGTCTTTAAGGTGCTACTGGAAGGAATTTGTTTTGTTTTGACTATGGCAGACCAACACGGCTACCTATCTGTAACTGGTATTACTATAACATTGGTTTTTTAAAAAGGTGGTTGAAAACTGGTTTTCAGGTCTATCAAAAGGGAAATAATTTAGGATTTTATTTATTTATTGTCAATTTATGGTTTTACTAGCTGTACTAGTCTTTAAATCAGAGGTTGGGAACTTGAGGCTCTCCAAAAGTTGCTGGACCCATCGTCCCTGAGTACAGGTTCTCCGCATTGCTGCTTTAAATGCTAGCATTTTTGTCTGTCTGAAGAAAAGACAGAGCTGGAAGAGGAGCTTGCTAGGACAGGTGCCGGATATGGGAATGAAATCTCTTTATATGGTTGACAGATTAATGGTCTGATTTGCAAAATAGTTTTCCTGAAATGAACAACTGCCCTAGCCAACTTTTTAATTAACTGGCATTTGAAATAGCCACATGGAACAGATATATTTCCTTTTTACTGTAGGCTTTTTCACACACCCAAGTTAGCATGTTGAGAATGTGGTCTGAGTGTATTAACAGAGTTTGCGACACCGTGGCATAATTGGTTTGAGGTGAGCTGCGCTCTGGGTATCTGGTGAAGCAATAACAGGAAGGCTGCAGGAGGTACTTGACTGCATAGATCCATCTAAATCACTTTCTCAGAACTGATGTGTGAATTCATCCTGAGGCTCAGTGAGTGAAGATAATGCAAGGTATCAACTTATTGGCTGTGATTTATAGGTGCTGCCTTCCAGCTGTGGAGATCACTGAATGAAAGGCAACCAAGCTGTTAGGTTCTTTCCTTTTCCTTTTATAAAAAGTATTTTCTTTTGATTTCTTAATATATTTCATGCAACAATGCATTGGTTTAAATTGTGTGGCTAATTGCTGTGGGATATATATATATATATATATATCAATGGTATTAATATGGAATTGAAATGTGTATAGAGGCCTGACAGAAATGGCTTGAAAATCCCTTTAGAGATCTCTGACAAGATGTGATGAGTTCTTATTCAAGATTGCCCAGTATCTGTGGTGAACATTTGAACAATTATTAACGAGCCAAAATGCTACAGTTCTGAAGATGGGGACACCAGTTATCTCCCCAAGAGAAGAGTTGAAGCTTACAGAGGCTCTCCCATCAGACACTTCATTTTTGCCAGTTAATTTTCCACATCTCCTCATAGTGACAGAATGATCCACATTATGTATTTCCACAAAAGAATGCTTTTCTCTTATAAATCCACTCTCTGAGAGGACACATCTTGGGATGAGATGCTGCGTTCTAAGTTAATGATAAAAATGGCTATCCATGAACAGAACATTGCTTGCTCACATGAACTAAAGGATTTATAAAGGCCAGTTCATTTGAATTCTAGAGCCACATTTCTAGAGCTTTATTGACATTAAAATAGTAAAATATATGCATTTTACTTTAACCTTAAGAGTCCAGTAATGAAGTTATGAAGCCAACAAGAAGTATAGTTAGCAAAACACTGAATATGTATATGTATATGTATATGTATATGTATATGTATATGTATATGTATATGTATATGTATATGGCCTTCTAAAACAAAGACACACTAAATCAGAGGAACATTAAATGGAGACACATGAAGCTTTGCTCATTCACATGTAGAAGTAGAACCTGATGAAAGTTAAGGTGCTGGAGCGCTGCAGAAAGTAATAAAACATTCTGCATTGACACAAAGTTACCTGGGCTACACAGTTTAGCCAGCTGCAATTAAGCATTGCTAGAAGTGCTCGCAGCTTGATCCTATTCATGCCTAACTCAAAAGTTCCATTGCGTTCAATGGGAAATGTCCCAAGTAAATGTGCTTATGATTGCACTCCAAGTTAGATAATTAAGCAATGTACTGGCCCTGCAATTGCAAATACATCTTGTCATTGCAAGTTCTTGAGAGGTAAGTTCCTGATCATCCCCACAGAGCGGAGTGTTTTATGACCAATGTTTCCCTTTGCGCAAATAGAAGACTGGGCTTCACCTTATGTCCTCCACTTGTAGAGAAGAGATGGGGAGCCTTAGACCCTTCCTTCTGGTGTTGCTGGAATCCTAGCCCCCATCAGGCTGCATGGCCAGTGGTCAGAGATGATGGGAGTCATAGTTCAACAACATCCAGAGGCCCACAGGCTCCCCATCCCTTTTGCAGGGAGAGAGTAAAACAGCCAGATCGTCATGTGGGAAATTGAGTTGGCCACTGTGAGAACAGGATGCTAGACTAGATGAGGCGTAGGCCTAATGCGGCAGGCTCCTCTTAGGTACTTCAGAAAGGCAGACTCTACCTAGACTGTACCTATATGTTTCATTATTGAATAATTGAGCAACACACTAATTGTTGTCTGTATTACTTGTGGTGTTGTTTAGTCATGTCCGACTCTTTGTGACCCCATGGACCAGAGCACGCCAGGCACTCCTGTCTTCCACTGCCTCCCTTAGTTTGGTCAGACTCATGTTTGTAGCTTCGAGAACACTGTCCAACCATCTCGTCCTCTGTCGTCCCCTTCTCCTTGTGCCCTCCATCTTTCCCAACATCAGGGTCTTTTCCAGGGAGTCTTCTCTTCTCATGAGGTGGCCAAAGTATTGGAGCCTCAGCTTCACGATCTGTCCTTCCAATGAGCACTCAGGGCTGATTTTCTTCAGAATGGATAGGTTTGATCTTCTTGCAGTCCATGGGACTCTCAAGAGTCTCCTCCAGCACCATAATTCAAAAGCATCAATTCTTCAGCGATCAGCCTTCTTTATGGTCCAGGTTTCACTTCCATACATCACTACTGGGAAAACCATAGCTTTTACTATACGGACCTTTGTTGGCAAGGTGATGTCTCTACTTTTTAAGATGCTATCTAGGTTTGTCATTGGTATTGCTTGTACTTGGCCCTATTAGATGGCTTCCAAAGGTGGAGTTATGAGAGCCACAGCTGGTCTGGCCTTCAGAATCTCCTGCAAGATAACAAAGCTCCTCAACATTTGGCTTTTGGGGAGGGGGTTGTAAGGAGGATGAGGCATACATAATGCATCAAAGCCTTCTGTGGCATCTTAGAAGACTTCAACAATTGTTAACGACCAGTGTCTGACAACCTGGCCTTTAGTCCACAAAAGCTTGTGCCATATAAATAAATGTGTTAGTCTTTAAGTTGCCACCGGACTCCTTTGTTGTTTTTGCTGCAACAGACTAGCCCTGCTGAAGGGGGGAAAATACATAATACATGTTACTTTCATGGTCAGCAACTTATGCCCGGATCCCAGTCTTTTAATTAAAAACCTTTTATTTCCACAAATTTATTCTGCGGTCGTTCTTCCAAGATCTGCCTTGGATTTCTAATGGGGAATGTTTTAGCAGGAATGTAGCCTTTTGTTACTATGAATAGTTCAGGGCAGATTAGCTGTGCGCCAATTTCCTGTTGCTTTTCAGAGCTGCAATCTGAGCCCTATTTGCTTCTGGCGCTTGCACAATAGAAAACAATGGGTGGCTTCTTTCAGGTTTCACTTCAGAGCTCTTAGGAACAGGGGAAGTGGCTAAAGCCCTACTTTACAGGTAATTAACAATAGATAATGTTTGCTTCCCTTCTCCCTCTCCTTTTTTTTTAGAGCTGATAAAAGCTTGAAAGACTCTTCTATATGCCAGTTCAAAAGCTGCAGTAAGTTCCTGCTGTCACTGTCTGCATTAGTAAATGTGGCTCTTGGGATCTGGCTAGAGCATAGGTTGGATAGAATTTTACACACCCCAAATGCAAAAGCGAGAGTGAAGCAGTTTGTTGGAAAAACGCAACACAACTGCAAGAGATCGATCTGCCTTGTTTGTTTGCTTTTTAAAAGTTCATCCTCTTGAAACATGCTAATTTATACTTAAACAATTGGGGCCTGCAACAAGGTGTTGCAGTATGTGTTTACTCAACAGAAGTGTTCCTATTCAGAATGTCTGCCAGTCATACACTCCTCCAAAATACTAAATTCTAATTTTCTGTTTCTCATTGGTATGCTGAATCTCCATTGGAGGAGGGGAGGTTCTCCAAGCATGTGAATATCTGTCTTTTGTTTCTCCCTGTTTGGTCTGCATTTCAGTCAGCTTTCATCACCTGCATTCACTATTAGAGAAAGTGATATGCAGTGCAACTTTGTTCATCAATCTGGTATCTTTTTTGTGGGTGCTCTGCTATTCCACTGCTCATTTTTAATTGTTTGCTGATCAGGTATGGGAAGAAAGTATTTACTATCATGTGTATTCATTAATAGGAGTTTTTATGTATACTTTATAGTTGCTGGATGCTGTTAAACATCACATAGATAACTGGTTATTATACTGAAAACTTAATGAAAAATATATTTCTGATCAGTGGTCAAATGGTTAGGGTGGGGGAAGCCTCACTCTCTGAAATCCACCAGTTGTAGTCAACTTGTGGTCCTTCATAACCCTCTGAAAAAAAGGAGCAAAGAGGTTGTCAAAAGGTAGGGTGGCCAGAATCCTGCTCCCTCGAGCACTGATCCTGCTTTAAAGAGTTGATAGCAATCTCTAGCCCTCTGTGGCTCTACAGATATGCAGCACACCAGGCTTCCATCTATGCTACTGGAGTGTATGAGTTCCTGCACAGCTGCCTCTGTTGAAGTTGAACTGAATGGTAAAGCCACTGGTCCTGGGCATTTAAGTGGTTTATTTTCTGCATCCTGTTGTTCTTCCATGGAGCTGAAAGATATAAAATTGCATGGTTCTCCTCTCCCTGTCACAATTCTATCCACACAACTGCCCTGTGAGGTGAGCTAGGCATGGTGGCTGACCCAGGGTTACTCAATGAGTCTCTTAGATGAATAAAACTCAAAATTTATAGACAAGGGATGCGGGTGGCGCTGTGGTCTAAACCACAGAGCCTAGGGCTTGCCGATCAGAAGGTCGCGGTTCGAATCCCTGCAACGGTGAGCTCCCATTGCTCGGTCCCAACTCCTGCCAACCTAGCAGTTTGAAAGCATGTCAAAGTGCAAGCAGATAAATAGGTACTGCTCTGGCAGGAAGGTAAATGGCATTTCCATGCACTGCTCTGGTTCGCCAGAAGTGGCTTAGTCATGATGGCCACATGACCCGGAAGCTGTCTGTGGACAAACGCCGGCTCCCTCGGCCAGTAAAGCGAGATGAGTGCTGCAACCCCAGAGTCGTCCACGACTGGACCTAACGGTCAGGGGTCCCTTTACCTTTATAGTGTCATAAGAACATACGAAGAATCTGCTGGAGCAGGCGAATGCCTCATCTAGTCCACCAGCCTGTTCCCACAGTGGCCAAGACAGATGCTGGTGGTAAACCAGGAAGCAGGATTCAAGCACAAGAGCAGCTGTGGAGGCAGAGTATAGCCATCATGGCTAGTAGCCCTTGGTAGCCATGTCCCCCAAGAATTTGTCCAATCCTCTTGGCCATCACTTCCTCCTGTGGGAGCGAGTTTCATGGTTTAACTACGTGCTGTGTGAAGAAGTTTGTCCGTTTGTGACATGTGCAGTACAAGCAAAATTTGGCCTGCATTGCAGCGTCAACAACCTCACCAACCTGAAGCTGGACACCTTTTTCCTTTTGCTATGTTTTCTTCACCATCATGTTTTCTTTCAATAGCCTCCTGTCTTTTCCGTGCCATTTTATTGCACCTTCACGAGACGAGAGCTGTGGTGTCAGCTTCACAACAAAGGTCGATGTAAATCTTAGTTTTAAACTTGAGCACGCTATTCAGTTTAAAGAGGTAGCAAAGAATGAACACTCCTAATTGCACAATCCGAACCGCGTCTACTCAAAGTTGAATTCAATAAGAGGCTCACTCCCAGGGTAAGTGGAGTTAGGCTTGCAGCCTTAGTAACTTTTCTCTTAAATTAGCTTGAAGGAAGGGAACCCAAATCAAGGGAAAAAGCTCTGGATTATAACACTGGCCCTGGTCTGTAGATTTTGCTGTCCATCTATTCTCTTATTTTTTCCACGCTCACATCACCAGGTTATGAACGCCCTCCTATCATCTGTTAAGTGGAATAACTAACTTCTGTCAGATGTGATTTATTTCTTCTCTTGCTTCACCATCTCAGGGAGAAAATCATGCGTGTAAGGGTAGAGTTTTGTTCAGTTAGTTTTTTTTAATGAAGTTTTGGTTTGTTGTAAGGGTTGGGAAATGTTTGTTTTCTGAAATGGAGGAAGTTGACTTCTAGACACGATGATGTCTAGCATTCGTATTAATGACAGTGGGATGGAAGAGATGTGGGGTATTGTTTATTTCAAACAAAATGTGGATAGGATTTATGTGGTTTTTTAGAATCTGTTGACTGATACTGAGCATTATGTTGCTTTGGCTATTGTGTCTACTGAAGACGAACCATGTTACATGCTTTACAATCCTATCACTTATGAGAATATTTTTTATGTTAGTAGATGAACTTTTACAGCACTGTGAATTGATGTTGAAATTATGTACTATGGAAATAGTTTTTCACTCATTTCTTGTAGACAGCTATTTAGAAAGTGTTTTCGAATCTTCACTGTGTTCCTCAAAGAAACATCTTAAATTACTATTGGCACCCCATGTCAAAAGGGGTTATAACAACAGGTGGAGTTGTTCAAAGCTACATAGTGAGTCCACAGCAAAAGTGGCACCGTGGTCAACCAGATCCAGGTCTTGGGATCCACTAGCATGTATCTTTATCATTGAATGACTTCAGCATCAAGTTCTGACCTGTGTATGGGCCCGCTCAGCACTTGCACATCACCTCAATCACAGTACTTTCTGATTGCATCAGCACGTGCCAGCCCCCAGCTGTCATTTCTGCAGGAGTAAAAGTGACACCCCCCCAAAAAAAACCCAATAATGTACATGCATGTATGAATCAGCCATAACTTTGTGAACTGGACTGCACTGGTTCTTCAAAAACCATCTGCATTTCTTGGAAACAAGAGCTGTTTTCTGGTGTGGGGAAAATGGGACCGGGCTGGTGCCAAATATGCAGCTGTAAATCTCCTTTCACCCAGAAGCCTATTCCTTCTTAGGACACAACTGTGACCTTCTGCACCTGCATAACAGCAATAAATCTTCCAGTTTCAGCAGGGAAAGCAAACTTCTCCCCTGAGCCCTCTATGATCTATGAGGGAGGGAGGGAGGGAGGGAGGGAGAGAGAGAGAGAGAGAGAGAGAGTTTCCAGGTGTTGTTGTTTGGCATGTGCACCTGATTTCCAATTAGGCAATCTATGGTGCAGTGCTGGTAAGTGAAAAGCTAGTTGCCTACATTTTATCTGGTCTATGGTGATCTTTTTACTTCATAAAACTTATCAGTAGGCAAGCAACCTAAAGTGATACTATCCAAACAAATCTAAAGAAGTCCTTACTTCTTCTTTTACTTGGGCATCCAAACCAAAGTTCCCAAAATACTCTAACCAATAAAACTTTGAATGTTGCTTTAGCATAAAAGCAGGAGATAATATTTTACAGTTTTTAAATGTTACATGAAATCTATTAGAGAGAGAAAATAATATTCTCAAATTTATGAAATAGGTTTCTTCTCCAAATTACCTTAATTATTCTTTAGTATACAAAGTATTGATGATTATCATAGCCTGAGCCTTAGGATAATGGAGAACTGTGTGCTGAATTCAGCCATAGCATTAAAGAGTAAACCAATATTTTAGCAAGTGACGTGCCCACACATAGCTACTTGATTCCAAGATTCAAACTGTGTAGACCAAACTTCCAAAGACTGTTGGTGTTGGAGCTAAACTTCAAGTCTCTTTTTAAAAAGCCTGCCTTGTAATGTTTCCCTTAGACCACTTGACAAGGGAATACATTTTCACTGAGGACTATGTTGGAAGAATTTGTGAAGCAGAGTTGTGGCCCCAATCAGGATAATTTGGGTATCCAGTGCTCTGTTGAGTTCTTCCTGACATCAGTTCATCAACCAGCTGACACAGTTTGTTAGAGTTGGAGAGAGCTTATCACATGACCAATACAGATGGACCATGATTATGATCCACCCCATAGCTTTCCATATTTTATTTATGTATTCAATTTTTAACCTGCACATTCCAAATACATTTCCAAAGATAACTGTCTAAAACAACCTTTTAGCAGTTTAAAACTCCTAAAAGCAATAACCTACTTTCAAGCTAACAATTTCAGGGTTGCCAGGGACAGAACTTTCAGTTATCCAATGAATGGTGTAAACCGGAATGTTTTACTTTTCCAATGAAATCAATATTTAAGGTCTGCTGATTGTGTTGGGAAAGTTAAACACTCGCTAGACTCCTTCCTGTTGAAATCAATGCTGCTTCACTTTGACTAGATCAGAATCATGGTCCATCAATGTCAAGCCTGCTAGTCTCTCTCCCCACGCCACCCTCAAATATGGCAATGATAAAATTGACCACATACGAGTTGAATAAAATTCTAAATGTATGGTAGGATTTTCGGTTTCTATCAAATGCCCATCCTAATTCAGACCATTTGTTCTTCCTGAGAGTTGCATATGCTCCTTATACATAAAACTGATGTTCCTTTCATGTTTTCCAATGAAACCTCATTTGCCAAAACAAGTGATGTTCATAGGAATATTTGACACCGTGGTTGGATTCTGGGTAGTCTTTACAGTGTTCTTTTTACAATGACTCTCAGATAGGTGGGTGTTATGCCAAAAAATAGAATATGTTAAGAAAAAAAGTAATGATCTCATCTGATATTTCTATTTTAAACAAGGTGCTTTTTGATGCTTTACTAGACATGACATCACAGTTTCCTGTTTCATAACTTAGCTCTGCTGCACTGAGCCAATTGCCTGGGTCCCACAGCTTACAAGGGCTCACATCCCTTTATAAGAAAATAGTTGCCATTTACAAGGACCGAAAGGCGAAAAGAAGTAGCAAATGAGTTAGAAGCTAGGCAATCTATAATTTTTAAACAGCACCCAGTAAAAACCTGGTCAAAAATAAGATGACAACAAAATTGTTTTTGGCTTGACTGGGGGAAAAGAAAATTGGAAAGGATGTTGTCAGAGTTTTAGGCCCCAAAGTTCTTCTTCCATGGAAACTGCGCTCTCAAGAATAAAGGTGACGTCTTCTGGTGAGATGAGTCTAGCCTCCTTCATACTTTATTCTGGCAGTATGGTTGTTCACAGTTTATGTGGCATTGTGGCATCCTGGTCCATGGCCTGGTGACTGCAGCATCAGATGTGTGAATGTGCCATTGCCACAGGCAGAACTTTCATAGGACCTCACAACACCTCAAAAAGAATGATTTTCAGTGGAATCAACAGATAAGTAGCCATGTGTAAGGGGACTTTTTGTGAAGTGTTGCAATACAATTATAGTATACTTGAAGACAGAATACCCTTTCTGGCATTGTCCACAGGTACTAACTGAGACCAAAACTCCTTTCTTTGATTCCCCTCTTTCAAAAGTTGGTAGAGATTAAAACATCCCCTTTTCGCATTTGGAAAGTCTTCTATGTTCCTTTGATATCCTGTGACTGGCTTATGTCCTTTGGTGCATAGGGAACTGGGTTTTATTTTATTTTTAACAGTAGCTTTTTTGTAAATGTGTTTGCTGAGAAGTAGGACTTGGTGGTTATTATTATTATTATTATTATTATTATTATTATTATTATTATTAAAACTTGTATAGCGCCCTTCATCCATAGATCTTAGAGCAGTTCACAACACAAAATGACAATATAAAAACACAAAGTGCATAATAAAAATAAGAACAAAAACAACTCTTCCACCACCACACATTTAAAAGGGGATCAGATGTCAATCAGATGAAGAGGACCATTTTGCCTGGCACCCAAAAGTGTATAATGAAGGTGCCAGACGACCCTCCCTGGGGAGAGCATTCCACAAATGTGGAGCCACTGCAAAAAAGGTACATTTGCATGTTGCCACTCTCTGGACGTCTTGTGGAGGAGGCACCTGAAGAAGGGCCTCAGAAGATGATGAGAGGTAGGTTCACATGGAGAGAGGCAGCCCTGGTTGGGGAACCTGTGTCCTGCCAGATATTGTTGAATAAATCCACAACCAGCCAGAATGACCAATGGTCTGGGATGATGGTGTCTGGATTCTAACAAATCAGGAGGGTCACCAGTTCCCCTCAGGCCTAGTTTAGTGTGTGCTTAAGGTTGGAGCCCTCTCATCTTGCCATGTGATGTACCGCTTCACAACAGAAAGATATAGAAATTATCCACCTGCTGACAGCAGGTAACTCTTGTTTAGGCCCCAACCAATCTTCAAGCTTGCCATGACTTGCACTGAAGCTGTTCCTATGTTGAAATGAATGCATATCAAGCTGAGCTTCTGAGTTGAACTTTCCTCTGTTGCTATCCAATGGTGACTGTCAATGTAAAGAATGGTTAAGTGACTTTCCATCTCCTTTCCAAAACTGTTCATATAGGAGTAGGTAGGGGGAACAGTCATCCATCACGGTGTGAAGGTTTTGACTTTTTGTCTTGTGAATATTTGGGCCCTCAAGAATGAATATTTGTCTGTCTGAACTGATTAGAACTTCCAGACTGTTTAGCAAGGTAAAGTGACTATGTATGTCTCTACTGAACTTTCAGTGCTATTTGTGTGGAAATACTTGCCATTCTGCTGTTTTGTAGGCAACTAGTTAGCTAATCTTTCCTTTTGTTTTCTTGCTTTCATCTGGTGAGGCCACCTAACCAGGAAGGGTATTTTAGGGAGAAAGGCAAAGAGACCATTCCTGAATTTAAAATATAATGTGCATTCATGCTTATCCGATTCTTAACAGTCAGGAATTCCAATTTACTGACTTCTTAGGATCCAATCTTTTTAATAAGAGCTGTATAAAAAATGAGGGATGTGTCTTGCAGTCAGCATGCGATAAGACGTGTTCCTCAGACCCTGTGTTGGGAAAGTTGTCTTTTTCAATTTCTTGGTGCCTGGGAAAGCAGCTTTTAAATTACAACAAAAGTTTGAATCATTGCATGGAGTCACTGGCCCCTCTGAGGGGGCTTTCTCTGTCTTCTTAAGAACAGACCACGCTCAGAGCCAGATGGTTCCTGTCTGCTGGCTTTATTCAATGCACTTCCTCCCACAGACGGGAGCCCTTTTGCCCTCCTTCCACCCCTCCTCTTTCAAGCATCCACCATGGAGTCTTTCTGTTTTGTGGCTGGAAATAATCTTTTATTGCCCAGTTGTTCGGAAGTGACCTTTTGCCCTTGATTAGATAGCACCAGGCTCTATCACCGGGTTGCTTTTGAGCTGGCAGTTGCTTTTTGTCTTTGCTGATCCGGTGTCAGGAAGAACAATGTAAAGGTTTGCAAAATTTTAGTTCAGCTAAGGCTCCATGTGGGATGGCAAGGGGTGGAGAGAGATGCTGGAATATTGCAGAGCAGCTTTTGTGGGCCACGATAAATCATGCGTGCGAGTTAAAGAATGGTACATCGCAAAGTAAAATCACATGCTTGGAGATATACGACGACCTCCTGGTAGTTTGCCTTTTCCACCTTTCTGAAGAGTTCTGAAGAGTTGTGATAAAAAAAAAAATCTGCAAGGAAAATGAAGAGAACGTACTTAGAATCAGTTTGCATATTTACTTGTAAGCAAGTCTCATTGATTTCAGTGGATCTAAATTCCAAGTAAGTGTGCTTTGGAAAGATCTGACTTAGTTGAACCCTTTTTCTCTTCTCTCCCTTTTGGGTTTGCTTGAAAAAGACAAATTCATAAAGTAAAAAGAGAGTGCAGAGGTGTCTTCATGGACTAATGGTAAAGATGGTACACAGTGGTGGCTGGTCTGCCATGGGACTGGTAGGGCCAGGCAGAAGGCAGGAACAGGAATACAAGTACTTCAAGCACATAAATACCAATGTGACTATTTCATTCTGAAATCTGCTTCTCTCCTTCTGTTCTTCTATTTCCCCAGTCCTTCCATAACAATTGATTAATTTCTCATCTTCATCCAATTTTGGATTATCTTCCATTAACCCCCTCACCAGTAATACCTGCATCCAGATCAATACAAACTGTGACATCTACAGCATGGATGGAGAATCTGTGTCCCTCCATTGCTGGACTACAAATCCCATCACCTCTAACTACTGGCCATGGTAGCTAGTACTGATGGAAGTTGTAGTCCAACGTTATCTGGAGGGTCACAGGTCTGGCCTACAGGCTTTTTACTGTCCTCTCAAGCCTTAAGTGAGAAGTATAGTTCTGCCTTCCCCAACCTAGTGCCCTCTAGATGTTTTGGACTTCAGCTTCCGTCACTGGCCATGCTGGCTAAGACTTATGGGAGTTGTAGTGCAAAACATCTGGAAGGGTACTAGGATGGGGAAGGCTCATTCTGGTCTATTGCAGTCCCTGTAGCAAAGACTTAATGTTTATAAAGTGAAAGCAGATGCCTCATTATAAAACAGATTTTAAATCAAATGATTGTGTCTAGTTTATGCCAAACAAACAAGCCCCCAAAAGGGGTGCCACTGCCCTTCAATAAATGTTCTACAAACTAGAAGCAGATTACCATCTGCTTAAATAGCATTAGCTGGCTTTAAAGAGGCAATCTGCTTACTTAAATAAAAAAATAATGACTGGTCCAGACTGAACCATTATCCTTGGTAATTTGGTGAACTCAGGAGGTATCATTAAATAGCACCAAGTTGGGAAATTCAGCTGTCACATAAGACAAAACTCCGTAAACAAATGTATCGTTCCTTGTCAAATTAAGAAAATGAACCCCACTGCATTGCCCTGTGCCATATTTTGCCTGATGAAAAATTCTGGAAAACACAAAAGCTTGCCATGATATTGTTGCATTCTGGTTAATCCTAATACAGTATATGGCCCAGCTGTGGATTTTGGAAATCTCTTGCAAGTTTATATTTTGCCAAAAACACCCTTGTATGGAAACAAAGTTTTTTTTTTTAAAAAAAATAATATTTATTAACATTTTAAAGACTACAAAAGAAAGAAAAAGAATTAAACAATACAATACAATACAATACAAAAACAAAAACACCACACAACACCAACCCCAAAACATTAAATTAACAAAACCAAACAAACACAATTTAAAACACATCTAATAAGTTCAGTATCTTAACTTTCATTTACTTGTTTCAACGACCTCCTCACACCTCCCTTTTTGTATTCCACTTTAATTAACTGTTTCAGCAATTCCTTTCCATCTTCCTCTGTTTTCTGTCCTGTAATTTATCTTAACATATTCTAACCTTATTTTTCCCTTTAATATATAATTGTCTTAACATATTTTAACCTTATTTTCCCTTTAATACTCTAATAATCTATTTGTACTTAATTCCTTGTAACATTTCTACTAAAGCCATATAACTCCTTTCCAACATTTTTCTAACACTCATTAATTTTACAATATTTTAATAAATAGTCTTTAAACTTTTTTCCAATCTTCTTCCACCGACTCTTCTCCCTGGTCCCGGATTCTGCCAGTCATATCCGCCAATTCCCTATAGTCCATCAACCTGGTGATCTTCTGTCCGATGCTCTTAACTCTTTTCCAAGTCCCTTCTGCGAGTCTTCTTCATATTTATACATGAGCTTTACTTTGTCTTCCACTGATCTTATTTTCATTTTCCTTCCTTTGAGGCTAAAGAGTAGATCTCGGGGAAACTCCCACCTAAAGATGATTTTATTCCTTCTCGACAGGGCAACCAAATCTCTGTAGTTAAATCTAAGATCCAAAAGGTATTTCAGGACGTCTTTCAAAATTTCCACTCTTGACTGTTGTTCTTCTAAGTTCTTCTGGTAGTTCCAACAGTCTCTTATTTTGTTCTTCTCTTTTTTCCCTCCTCTTCCAAGTCCGAAGGCCCTCACAGTTTTAATCTCTTCTTGACCCAAGTCCCGGTCCCAAAAATCATCAAATTCCTGTGTGAGGAAATCTATCAAACTTTCCTTCTCCAGTTCAGGTAGGGCTCTGATACTCGAAATCTGATTTTCTTTAAATTCAATCATAGCAGGCATCAACTTATGGTCATCAAATTGCATCTGTAAGGCTGGGACTCTCTCTCTCTCCAATTGTGTTACTTTAGGTTCAACGGCAATAACTTTCTCCCTAGCCTTCTCCGCAGTTTGCCATGTCAAAGTAGATTCCTGTGTCAGTTTCTGAATAGTTTCTGTACTGGTGTTCACTTTTTGTCCCAATTTGTCGATTTTGGTAATTACCACATCCACCTTTTTGTGAAGCTGTTCCAATGAGTCACTTATCTTACATAATACATCCACTAAGGCCTCTTCTGTCAACATTCTTAACCGATTCAAGGTCCCCAGAATCTCACAGGTTTTTATCTTGCAGCTGGAAATTCCCCCAGCTCAACTCTTGTGACAGTTTCAAAGGCTTCCTCTAGAGGGAAACAGTTCCTCTAGAGGGAAACAATTTCTATTTGTATTAGTCCTTTTAAACTCAATTCAAACAATAAAGTTAGTTTCAATTTTCTGTTACTTTTACTCCTTTTTAAACGCAGACGGAGACAGTGGAAACAATGTATTCCTCTTATTTAACTAACTGTCAGTGAACGTTCTAATCATGGTCAATGAGCCTTCCAGAACATGTCAGTCCTGTTGGCAGCCCGTTTCCAGGATCGGAGCGGTGGTATATTAACTCTGTTCGCTCTCTCCTGCAGGTATACTCAGTCCAAAACTTTCCCCCCTCTTCTCCTGCCACCAAGGGGGGTTTAGTATTTTTTACTGATGGAAATTTAGTCCTTTACAATAGGCTTTCCGAGACTTCAGCTTGCATCCTCATTGCTTCAATCTATTTACAAAAGGGGAAGGTGGACTTCCTGTTTTAGACCTCCCCGTTTCGGCACCAAATTAAGACGTTTAAAAATCCAATTCTCCGCTCTACTCATGGGTAGTTGCTTTAAGATCAAATTGTCCACAGGAAAAAGTCAGTGCTCTCCGTCAACAGCTATGCGGCTTCGCTCCGTGGAAGAAACAGTCAATTCAAAGCACCGCGCCGCTTACCCCACGTCGCTCCGGATCCCCAAAACCGGGTCTCCCCACGAGTAGGGGAGGCCCAAAAGGTGCCAGCCGAATCCCACGTTCACAGGCTTCACCCGCCTGTGATTTCTAGTGGGTCTCCGCCTTCGCCGTGGCGGCCAGACCCGGATTCCCACGAAGCAAATTCCTCCCGATCAGAGGAATTCCGCCATTACCGGAGGCGCTAACCCGGAAGTCTGCCCTTGTATGGAAACAAAGTAAGCAGAGTGGCTGAGATACATAGTACTCTAAGCAGCAAACTTTTACTGTAATGCTTGCTCTTTTCCTTATTTTGAAATATAGGGAAGGTCCCAGTGAAATAAGTAAATGTGTACATAAGGGATAAGCTCCCGCCCTTTTGCATCCCTCAGCTCTTTTCACCCTTTCATATTTGTAGGCTTTGTAAAAACTATGTTACATTTCCCCCCTCTGTTTCAGCAATGAGGGCAAATTAAGAGGAAACCGATTTAGCCAGAAGTGCAGTAGCTTAGCAATATGCTGATGGTAGCTATATATTGGTGCAGTTAGACATGGTTTATTGCTCTTGTTAAGACCCATCAGGGTGGAAAAAGCTTTTTGTCCCGGTACATAATTTGCCATTTTAATTTAAGAATCATTACCTTTCAAGTGTTTTGTGAATTCAAATGGTACACATTTCTTTCCAAGGCTGACTTTTCTCAGAGGGAGTTGCCCTGCTAAAATTTTCCTGTGCTAATGTTTTCATTCATGTTGAGAAGGGCCTCCTTCCATCCTAAAAAATAAAGTCCTCAAATTAACACTGGACAACAGGCGTCTCCCCCCCAATATCTCTCTTGATGTAGCCAGAGCAAAGAAGCCAATGCCGTTTAAGTCAATGCTACAGTATTTCATCTTTCCATACCTGAGATCTTCCCCCAACCTATATCATGTGACCTACTTTTAACTGGCATTTGAATTGAAAAACAGTAATCTTCAATGATAGCTTTTAAAATAATTTCTAACATACTCCAAACTGACATAATTTTAACAGTAGTCCTAACTTCTTTTTTAAAGTCTTTGTTTAATAGAACACCATCCCTGTCGTGGCTTAATTTGTACCAGGGCAAAGTGGCAAAAAGGCCTTCCTTTCACACTATTACTAATTCATTCAGGCACACATCCATCTGTGATGAGGGAGAGTGAGGCCTTTATCTGAAAGACTGAAACTCATTGGTTCACCCTTCTAAGAATATGGCACTCTCTTCAGGGAGCTTCAGGTTCAGCCATGAACTTTTCTGGGTGAATGAGATTTGGAAACGTAGTTTATCTAAACATGTTCAGTGTATCTACCATTTTTCTCATGCCCAATTCCATATTTGCTACTGATCTTCCTTGGATAGATAGTGGAAGGAGCTGGGATTCAACCCACAGCATTTCTCAAAGGAAATGCTTCATCTCAGTTTGGGGTAGGTGTCCTCTCCTAAACTCAAGAACATGGTAAACCCAATATACTTCATCCCAAGGAGACACAGTTGATATGATGGCAGCATAGCTTGGGTTCTAGACAGCAAATGGGGTATAAAGGTTGAACGTTTATAAAGGATGGATTACTAACAGTTTCACCCCATTCCCCCAAAGAGGAGTTGAGGCCTTCAGTTTACCAAGCCCTCATTCATGTACATGCTATGGCAAGTTACCTCAAACTTACATTAGGTGTCAGTAATTGTGCTCTCGCTCAAACACGACTCCAATACAACCTCATAATTAATCTAAAAGAATAGATTCCAGGGACATTTTGTTGGGAGTGGCCTGCTTCTAGCTTGGTTTGGCACTATCCAGTCACTGGATAGAGAAGAAGCTCAACTGCCTCGCCTTCAGAATGCCACAGTTGCTCTCCTCAGAAACATTGCCCATTAGGAAAGAGGGTTAGTAGCCATGATGGCTCTGCTCTGTCTCCACCTTTAGAAGCCATATATCTCTGAGTAACAGTCACTGGGAATCACAAGCAGAGAGGGTGCTATTATACTCAGATCCTGCTTGTGGGCTTTCCATATGCATCTGGCTGGCCACTGTGAGAACAGGATGCTGGACTTGATTGGCCTTATCCAATAAGGCTCATGTTCTTATTGGAGATGAAGATAGCAAGAATTGCCTAGGACTTGCCGATCAGAAGGACTTGTTCGAATCCCCACAACAGAGTGAGCTCCTGCTGCTCGGTCCCTGCTCCTCAGTGGTGTAGCGTGGGTTGCCAGCACCCGAGGCAAGGCAAGTAATTTGCGCCCCCTAACCCGTGGATTTTAGTAGGGGCAGAGAGCTGCTAGCGCGAGCGCGCCCCCCCCCAGATGTTGCGCCCGGTGCGGCCAGGCCCCCCTGCACCCCCCACGCTACGCCACTGCTGCTCCTGCCAACCTAGCACTTCAAAAGCACGTCAAAGTGCAAGTAGATAAATAAGTACCGCTCTGGTGGGAAGGTAAACGGTGTTTCCGTGCGCTGCTCTGGTTGGCCAGAAGCGGCTTAGTCATGCTGGCCACATGACCTGGAAGCTGTATGCCGGCTCCCTCGGCCAATAAAGCAAGATGAGCACCGCAACCCCAGAGTCAGCCACGACTGGACCTAACAGTCAGGGGTCCCTTTACCTTTACCTACTTTCAACACAATAAAGAGAATAGTGCCTCTGAGCATGTTTTGAGTGCTTTCCCTTACCACCGAGTAACTGCTGCAATGTTTGAGATCTTAAAGTAATACATGACCTCCAACAGGGCTCAAACTAAGGCAAACGGATTCCCCCTCTCCCCATAATTTAAACCTTAACACAAATCAAAATCAAAATACACAAGCCCTGCTCCTTTGCACAGCTCCACAAGGTCCTAATATTACTAGGACTCTCTTCTAGGCAGGGTCTGTGATGCCCTTATCCTTTAGCAGCCTGACGTTTTTCTGGGAAGTCAACACCTTCACAAGATTAACATACATTAGCCATCACGTTTCAGTATTTCCTTTTTTCTGTATGCATAGCTACTAGATGTGTGTGGAAAAAAAAAACGTCATGCGTATCAAAAGGCCTATTTGCATGAGAATTTCCAGTGGAAATGTCCTGTGACCTTTTTCTTGTCTGGGGTGGCTAATCCTATTTGAAATTCCTGCCATGCTCCTACAGAAGGTCAGCTCGGTTGTGAATCAAACTGCACCTGCTGCCACTGCAGTGCCTCATCTTCCTCCTCAGGAGATTCAAGAAAAACACCAATGTCCGAGTGCCCAAGAATAATAATAATAATCATTGAGCACATTTGATTTTTTAATTTTTTATTAAAAAGCCTTTAAGAAACAGTGGTGTGTTTATGAGAAAGCTGAGTTAAAGAGCAGGGCTTCCCTCATCTTGCATGTTTATAATTAACTGCGGGTGCAATCTGACTGGAATGTATGGGAGCTGCTTGAGAGCGGGGCAGCATGTTTTGTTTTATTGCGGGGATTATGCAGCCTTTAAGAAAACACCTCCCCCTGCCCCGCTTCCATAGCAGGGTGTCAGCTTGGCCCTGTGGGAAATCCCTCTCTAGGGGATTGCATGTAGCACACTGGCAAAGTGTAGGCATCCTTTCAGTGAAATCTGAGGAGTTATACTAGACAATACTGAGCCAGAACAAATGCTCTCACCTGGGACACAAGCTAAACACTCCTTCCTGCCTCTCACCCAAGAAGGGCAGTTTTCCATGGCGGGGTGGACTCGAAGCACATGAAACCACTTTTCACTTGGACCACATTCAGTCTCTCACCCTGGAAACGGCCTAAAGGAAAACACAACAGCCCCCCCCCCCAAGGACACCACGCCACACACAAAACCATTTCCAGTAAAAGGCATTTTAATAAGCTTAATCCTACCCCTTATACCTCACCCCCACTTTCCCCATCAGACTGTCCTTATACTCTTCTTTCCTCAGCACCAGTGGAAGGTGCACTGGCTCAGGGAGTATCCTGAACAGCTGCAGCTACTCAGGCAGAGGCAAACTCGGCCCTCCAGATGTTTTGGGACTACAACTCCCATCATCCCTGACCACTGATCCTGTTAGCTAGGGATGATGGGAGCTGTAGTCCCAAAACATCTGGAGGGCCGAGCTTGCCTATGCCTAGCCTACATCCTCAGTGGAACCTAATCCTGAGGTAAATGCTTCCCAGAAACATGAGCTTAGAGATGGTAGCTTCTTCAAGAGGGCAGGGGGTTGAGTGCTAGCCAGTACCTCTCCCCACTCTTCCTCTCCCAGCCAGTTGCCTCTCTCCAACCTCCTGGTGCTGCCATTGGGGGTTGCCCAGTTGGTAGTAACTGACCCGTAACAGGGCCTTATCAATAGTGGTTCCCCATTTGTGGAATGCCCTCCCATCATTCTGCTTCATTCTTAATATTTAGGGAAATTAAAAAAACCTTTCCTGTTTACCCAGGGATTTGATGGCCGAAAGGTCTGTCCTTGGTAACCGTGAAATCTTTAGTTTTGAGAATAAGTGATTCCTTTTAGGAGGTTGTTTTTAATTGGTTTTAGAAGTTTAAATTACATTGTTTTAGTACTGACCTATTTTCCACTATGGGCTCCTTGGGAAGAAATGTGGGCTGCATAATTTCTTTTTAACTACATCTCATCACAGTGGGAAAGTGACCATGGGTACTTTCTTAGCCTGCTGTCCAGGTCCAGGTATGGGCAACTTCAAGACCCCCTTCTTTTAAAAAAATATTTAAACTGGAGTTATACTAAACCACCCTTCAAATAAAACAGGAACAGGGAAACATTGGCCCCCCCAGAAGTTGCTGAACTATAATTCCCATCAGCTACATGGCTAATGGTCAGGGATGATGGGAGTTGTAGTTCAATAACATCTGGAGAAGGTTTCCCACACCTGAAAAAGAGGTTGCCTTCAGAAAGAGGACAGCCCTCTGCCAGCCCTTCAAACAGAGCAGTACCCTTTGTAAAACAGGATGCACATCCCCCCTAAACATGGGGAAGGACTATACCAGTAGCTCTGACCTCCTTCTTCATCTAGCCCAAAGATACACTGAGTTTCAGGTGGCAGTGGTGGGGCCCTTTCCAACACTTCTGCTTGTATATGATTGACAGAAACAAAAGCAAAACACCATGGTGATAGTTGTTAATTATTTCTAGGATGCCTGCATTAACTAGGCCCTGTTCAGAAATAAATATAAGATGTCCCTGTAGTCTAAAAGACAAGACACACAAGGCAAGAATATCAGGGAGATCAGTTTCATTATGCCAGAACAAAAGGCACAGTTGCTAATTGGCACATATCTTTATCTATATCATCTATATACAGTGGTACCTCTGGTTACATACACTTCAGGTTACATACGCTTCAGGTTACAGACTCCGCTAACCCAGAAATAGTACCTCGGGTTAAGAACTTTGCTTCAGGATGAGAACAGAAATTGTGCTCCGGTGGTGCAGCGACAGTGGGAGGCCCCATTAGCTAAAGTGGTGCTTCAGGTTAAGAACAGTTTCAGGTTAAGAACGGACCTCCGGAACGAATTAAGTACTCAACCCGAGGTACCACTGTATATATCTCCAGTTGAAGCATGGCTGATATTCCCTTGCTGGGATTCTTGTTACGATGGAGTGGGTAGAATTCCCTTCAGAATTCCCTTATATTTGATATAAGATAAGTTGGTTTGCTTGGCAAATATGATCTTTCCCCCTAATTCCCCCCAACATATTACTGGATTTCATATTATATTCATTTCAAACAAATCCCCCAAACAGATAACCTTATTGTATTTCCACCAATAGAGTACACTTTCTATAAAAATCACACTGGGTTCCTCAGCTGACTTTTCTTCCCCTTCTTGATAGTGGGGCCAGCAGAGAGAATGTGTCTGAGTCCTAGAATTTATCTGCATTGCCGAGCTGTGTTCTAAAAGCAAAGGCTGGCTTCCTTTTATTGGAAGCATTTGATGAGCTTCCATGGCAATTCAAGGGGAAGTTAAAGGGGAAAGTGCCATTGGTGATTGCAGCAATATGCTAATAGTGGTGTGTTAAGGTATAAGAGGCCACACCATAAAACATCCGGAGGCAGAGCTGTTTTTCCTCCTGCATTGCTCCAGCTAGAAGCCTCGTTTCCTGCTTTTGCTTATGCTAAAGAGATTTACAGCCTGACCTATCTAAAGGGTTTTGGGTCAGGTAAAAGCTATTGTACAGTAACATTTATGGGTAAATTCCACTTCTGGAAGAAGCTTAGGGCCTCTTTGGATGCTCAAACAAAGAGGGAAGAGTTGAAATGCAAGTGACCCTTGCTTCTGGGTTTCACAGGAAGTGAAAGATGGACATCTCCGGGAGATGTGGTTTTATCCCCCTGTGATGAAAGAACCCATGTTTCCCCCTCCCCAGGGGACTTGTTGCATCTCCTTCCTTCAAATGAGACCCTGGCATTTCCTTCAAATGCCTGGGGGTTCAGTTTTGGATGTGGGGAGGGCAGTAGTTTAAAAGTGTTGTGAAGTAATTTACATGGGGAAGTGTGATTTTTTCTTTCTTTCTCATCTTCCCTTTGTTTAAAATGTTTCATGAAGCTTCCAGTCTTTATTCTGATACCTGTGATCTGTTCCTTATTGTGAGCACGCTGGAATTTCTCTCTCTCTTTTCGGAAGGGTAACTGTTTTGAGAGGAGTAGTCCTGAGAGTCTCTTAGAAGAAAACGACAACAAAGGGTTGTATCCAACATGTTATACTTACAACTAACTTAGGTCTATTACTTTAAATTGTTCTACTTTGAGTAGAAGGTATGTTGGCACCTTAAAGACTAACAGATTTATTCTGGATTAGCTTTTGTCCCCCCCACCCCCGGTCATCAAATGCATGATAAGCAAAAGTATACCATTGTGCTTCAAAGTTGTATGATGTCCACCTTAAATAGCTGTGAAACCTCAACAACCTCCAAGTTCAAATTCTAAAGCCATTTGACATCTTTCCTTGAGGAATACAGTTGTACCTTGGATCCCGAACGCCTTGGTACTTGGACATTCTGGCTCCCAAACACCGCAAAACCGGAAACAATTGTTCCTGTTTGCGAACGTTCTTTGGAACCCAAATGTCTGACAGGGCTTCTGTGGTTTCTGATTGGCTGCAGGAGCTTCCTGCAGCCAATCAGAAGCCGCGCTTTGATTTCCAAATGTTTTGGGAGTCGAACAGACCTCCGGAATGGATTCTGTTCAACTTCCAAGGTACGACTTTACAAAGATTGGTACTCCATGAAGCGTGGGGCTCTTTGAGCATTGAATTGCCACCCAACTGAGCCTGCACTGAAAGTCAGAGCAACAACTCATTACATTCAGACTTTGGAGCAGTGCTGCTGTGTATGACTGCAAACCTTTGGAGAAGATAACAATTATTATATAACATCTATTTATATCACAAGACCAAGCAATTCTTCTGGGTTTATGTCCTGTTGGATAGGATCCAGTTTTGTACTTTTTTTTTTACCACCTCTATTCTATGAGCCCCATGCTTTTTACCCAGACAGATAACAAATCTTTCCCTCCCTCTCTCCTTTTATTAAAAGCACACACATACAAACAATATTTTTTAAAAAAACTTTATTTACAATAGCTAAAAACAAACATAGTTGTCCTATAGCAGGAGTGGGGCAAAAATTCTGCTGCCATTTATTGCCAGAAAACAAACCAAGTATTTTGTAGCCTCCCTGAGAGCAGTAGAAAAACCTAAGTATGCAAAAGCTACTAAGATCAAGCTTTAGAGGGGAAGAGGTAGAAACAGAATGATGTATGAGGTCTTTGATGCTATAGAGTGCAGTCACATGTCTAAGCACAAAGAATAAAACGAACCCATCATGACAGGATGAGAAACCAACTTTTGAATACAGTGGTACCTCGGGTTACATATGCTTCAGGTTACATATGCTTCAGGTTTCACACTCCGCTAACCCAGAAATAGTGCTTCAGGTTAAGAACTTTGCTTCAGGATGAGAACAGAAATTGTGCTTTGAAGGCGTGGCGGCAGCAAGAGGCCCCATTAGCTAAAGTGGTGCTTCAGGTTAAGAACACATCAGGTTAAGAACGGACCTCCGGAACAAATTAAGTACTTAACCCGAGGTACCACTGTAACTGTTTTAAGTCAAAGTGTGTGCCTTCTGGACTGAATTGTCTTGAATTTAGCACCTTCTTGATTCAAGACTTTCTTAAGATACAATGATTGGGCATCCACAACTGAACCACATCCCACTTCTTCTTTTTTATAATTTTTAATTAAGTTTATGAAAAGTTTTTATACATATAAAACATAGTGATTTCAAACATTAAAATACAGTGTTCTTTCACACTCTTAAACCTCCTCCCATCCCTCCATGGGTTCCATCTTTAAGATTAAATTTACTGCATCTTTTACCCTTATCTAGCTATTATACAACCATAATTATGATTAAATCAATTCCACATTACAAGTGTCTTTACATCCCTGCCAAAGATTTCAACTGTTTACAGTGGTCTTTTAAGTAATGTATGTATTACATAATGTACCGTATGTATTAAGTAATACGTATGTATTCCAGTCTTTAGAAAATACTTGATCTTCCTGGTTTCGGAACTTCCTTGTCAGTTTCGCCATTTCCGCATATTCCATCAGTTTTATCTGCCATTCTTCTTTTGTTGGTATTTCTCCTTCCTTCCATCTCTGGGCTAGTAGCACTCTCACTGCCATTGTTGCATACATAAAAAGTCTTTGATCTCCACTTGGGAACTCTTCACCTATAATGCCTAGTTAAAAGGCTTCTGGTTTTTAAACAAATGTATTCTTAAACATTTTCTTTAACTCATTATATATCATTTCCCAGAAAGCCTTTACCAATTTACATGTCAACCACATATGGAAAAAAGTACCCTCTTTCTCTTTACATTTCCAACACGGTTTAGAACTTGTTTAGTACATTTTTGCAGTTTTACTCGGTGTTAGATACCAGCAATGCATCATTTTCTTATAATTTTCTTTCAACGAACAGCATTCAGTAAATTTTATTTCCTCTTTCCATAATTTTCCCAGGATGAAAGTTGGATATTATATCCAAAGTCCTTAGCCCAGTGTATCACCACTGCCTTAAAAAAGAAATCAACACATCCGTACTTCTGGGCTTTTGGCTGCATGCATATGCTGAATCCCTCTACAATGTCCCTGTGAATGGCAACGGGATTTTTTTACAGTGTCTTTGGGAGGTAGAGTTCACCATATTGCAAGAGCCACAGAGAAATTTGATGGTAAATGGAAGGGCACCAGAAACAACTGATTATTTTGTGTGTCTGAATGTCTTCTTTTTCCAATGCACAATTTTAAACAATGTATACACCCCTTGATTGTTTTTTTTTAAAGACCCACCCATTAAGCAGTTTGCAAAAAGATACCTAGCAGTTCGAAAACATGTCAAAGTGCAAGTAGATAAATACCGTAGGTACCACTCTGGCGGGAAGGTAAACAGCGTTTCCTTGTGCTGCTCTGGTTTCGCCAGAAACGGTTTAGTCATGCTGGCCACATGATCCGGAAAAACTGTCTGCGGACAAACATCCGTTCCCTCGGCCAGTAAAGCGAGGTGAGCACGCAATCCCAGAGTTGTGTGTGACTGGACTTAACTGTCAGGGGTCCTTTACCTTTAACTTTTTTACCCTGTCAGTAAATCTAGGCACTTTGCAAGAGCAGTAAACGATTGCAAATAGAGCCTTCTGTAACCTGCTTTGGTATATTTTTTTATTATATAGCAGTATATCAATAAACAACAACAAAAAAATAACGGCAGATGAGGAGGATTTGCGGTGAAATCCCGCTGAATGCGATAACCCTGCAAACCCTTTCAGCTGTTGAGTCTAGGCCACTGGGCTTAGCCTAGTGAGTCATTAGAGCAGCTTGTAAATCGCTTGCTGTTGGCTGGGGTGGGGGGGTTGAAAAGTTAAGGACACTGGAGGTGCTGTGGAGTACATGGCCTCATTAGCATTTCAATGAGACCTGCTTGTTGACTCTGTGCCCAGCGCTTGGGCAGCTCCCATCAGAATCCGTCTTTGTTGGTTTTAGCTTCGGTCAAGTCCACTTGCTGCAAGAGGGGAGTTAGGCACATTTAGTTTGTTTAGTCAGGCAGAACACTCAACAGGAAGGAAGGCAGGGACGAAGGAGGAAGGGGATTCTCGGGCCTTGCCATTGTCTGGGCAACAGGGCTTAAGCAGCCGCCAATGATTTTTTTAGTCTATAAGGTGCACTTCAATCCCTCACAAATCCTCTCAGTGTGGAGCATGAGGAAGCACAGACATGGACAGATGGTGCAAAAAAACCCTTTGTTTTTGTCTTAAATGAGGAAGAGGGGGGTATTTTGTCTTCTTTCAACCATTTAAGGTAGCCTTCTCCTTGAATTCTTTGTCTGAGAGATGGGAAGACAATTCATTGGCCAACTTGATAAGCGAGAATTTTTATTTCTGGACTGGACCACATTCTGTCCCCGCTCCTCACCCCCTACCCACCGGGCATAAATCTGCAGTGTGCTTTTTAACCTGGGAAACCTGCACACACAACAAGTTGGTGGAGCTTTGCCTGGCATTAAGTTGCAGTTTTCAGAATAGTGCTACCTGCTAAATTTCTGCTTGTGACCACAGGAGGCCCCCAGGAAGGAAATGGGCACTTAGACCCCCCCCCCCAATTATTGGGCAAAGACTAAGAAGGAAATGGTCCTCTCCACCCACTTTCTATGCATGTTTTGAGCCTGGGTATGTTTTATTGGTGTGCAATAAACACTTTTGTTTCTGTCACCGACTAAGGATGTTGCATGCTTAACATAAGGTGGAGGGGAAGGGATATCTTCCCAATGCTTTCTGCTGACTCTTTTTGAGGGCTGATTTAGAAATGGTGTAGATTCAGCTTATAAGGGACTCTTATTCAAGTATACTTTATCAAAGTCATTGTGGGCTCTTTTTTTTAAAAAAAGAGTATTTGTGCATTTGTATATGTGTGTGTGTGAAAATAGACAGGGCCGCTGGTTCTTGAAGCCTGATGAAAATTTCCTAGAAGTGGCTATTTCGGCTGCTTTAACAAGTCCTGGAAATGAGAAATTTGTCATTCCCTAGAGAAAGCATTGTAAGTTATTTAAGAAAGAAAGGAAAAAAATCCCTTCGGATGTCGAGCCATTGGAACACATCCTGTGCTTTCACTCTGAAATGGGGTTAGTCAGCTGTCAACAAGTGACCCATTTTCCCAGCTGTTGTTGAATGCATTTAACCATGACTATGCTTAGACTCGATGTCACTCAAAAGAATTGTTAGCAATGCAGAGAGAAAATAGAGCCCAAGCCTAGTCTAGTCAAACATTAACTTTCCACCAATACTCAAAAGAGAGGTGGTGATTAAAAGAGAATACTATTTAAAAGGCAAAATAATCTGAAGAATAGTGTATTTTTTAAATAAAAAAAGTATTTGAAAACAAATTCCATAAATATTGGACAGTAGCAGAGTGATAAAACTTTGAATAATGAATAAATACAATATATATGTAGTATACGGAATTTATATATACATAGATACTCATTTTTTATAACAAGGAAACCACTTAAATAAAGTTAACTAAAAAGCCTGCTGTTATCCTGGTGGTTTTTTTTTACCACAGAGAAATACCCTATGCATTTATCAGTATCCAGATTGTATTTAGTTTTTATGAATTTAGTAAATGAGAACCAGTTATTCCTGAAATTCTCCATCCCTTAGCCACACAAATTTCATGAGTTTGGCCATTTCTTTAAAAAATCCAAAACTTTACCAACCACTCTTTCAACGTTGAGGGAGCACAATCTCACCTTTTTGTGCTATCAGCATCCATGTTGCTGTTTACAAGTTCCCCGTTAGCTCTTTGCTATTAGGGTTCATTTGATTCCTAGAAGTATCCTGTGAAGAATGGTCCACTGGGCCAAATGGGGCACTGCCCCACCAAACTCACTCCACCACAGGCCTACCTTCTTACTTTCAGTCCAAGGGAGGGGTGGCATTTCTCACTGCCACTGTGGAACTTGACAGAGATGAGGATGGGGGCAAAAGTAGAATTAGTCAGTTCTGCCTCCTGCGCCACCTACTGTTGGCCTCCATGCCTGCCACTCCACCACTCCCAATGGGCACCAGCCACCACTGTAAGTATCCCAGTAGAGTTGTCATAGGATCAAATTGTACATTTTGAGATCATTAGAGGTGGTCCGAATATCTGTTTTTATATAAAAGTACTTTATTATTGGACGGTGCCACCAAGGATGGTCAGTATCTTCTTTCTGCAATCCACATGAAGGCAGGCAACTTCACTGCCCCATGGACTGAACGTAAGTGCAGCATCCTTTCCTCACGGTCGCCAACCAGATGCCTATGGCAAGCCCTCTAGTGATTTCCTCACTTGGCAGTTCCCAGCAACTGGTATTCAGAGGCATGTTCCCTCCAAGAGCAAAGCTGTTGTGTCTAGTGGCCATTGACAACCATCTATTTGGATGGCCTTAAAAGAATTAGTCTTTTGGATGGCCACGCAAAGAATTAGTCAAATTCGTAGAATATAAGGCTTTCACTCCATCTAGTAGGAGTTAATTCCATAACTTGACTACGTGCTGAGTGATAAAATACTTTCCTTTGTCTGCCCTAAAACTCCCAACATTCAACTTCCCTTGATGGTTCTGGGTTCTGGTATTATGAGAGAGGGACTTTCCTTTACCTTCTTTCTCCACAACATGCATAATTTTACACATCCTTTATCATGTATGTCTCCCCTTTTTCATCTCTCCCCCCCATCTGTAAAACCCCAAATATTTGTTGGTTTGTTTATTTACATTACTAAGCTGCATAATATTTTCCAAATCTCCAAGAGTCTAAGTGGTTGTAACCTTTCCTCATAGGGGTCTTGTCTAACCCCTTGATCATTCCGGTTGCCCTTTTCTGAACCTTTTCCAACTCTACAAAATCCTTTCTGAGCTGAGGCACCCAGAACTGTACACAGTCTCTGAAGTGAAGTCGCATAACAGATTTGCATAACAGCATTATGATATTGGGAAGTTTATTTTCAATCCCCTTTCCTTGTGATCCCTCCTATGGCATTTGCCATGTTCATAGCTGCTAGACACTGGGTTGACATCTTCATTGGTCTCTCCACTAGGACCCTGAGGTGTCTGCCTGGTCAGTCACTGTCTGTTCAAATCTCACGAGCGTATATACATTTTTATTTATTTATTGCTACAATGCACATCACTTTACACTTGCATACTTTGACTTGCAGTTTCCCATTTTATCCCCCATTCACTCAGTTCAGAAAGATCCTTTTGGAGTTCTATTGCAGCTCCTTTTTCTTTTAACCGCATTTGTATCACCCACATATTTGACTTTTTAACATGTTCATGAAACCGCAGGTCCGAACACCCTGGGGGATATCAATTTATACACCTTCCATTGGGAGAACTAACTTCTTGATCCACTCAGTTGTCTGAGAAATAGGAGTGAATGCCACATCTTCCTCTGTTTGCAAAAGCAGACCTGTCATTCATTGTTTGTGGTGCAATGTTAGACATACCTGTTCTAGACAGCACCATATTGTATGCAGCTTATTAACTTGGTTTCCTTCTGGACTCCAAGGATGGTCATGGTTTTTGAACCTGTGCCGACATATGGATTCTTAGAACTACCATGTGTTCCTTTCTCCACCATTGGCTGTGTGCTTCTTCTAATCTAGACTCATGATTCTTGAGTCCCTAACTTTTTCAGAAAATGAATCCTACAGTATGTGCAGTGCAAACCTGTTTAAATCCCCTCAGACGCTTTCCTCCTTCTGTTGGGATGAGATCAGTGCAGATCCTGGATGTCCTAGGACCACCCATACCTTCTCTGACAACAGCTGGCATTGCACACATCCAGACCCTTAACACACCCCAGATATGGAGAAGAATATTCCACCCAGCCAGGAAGATGTCTAGGGGGAGTGTGTTAGTTTGTTTGTAAGCTAACTCAAGTATCACGCAGAGAAAAGCTTGTGACGAACTTTAAAAAAACACAACCCCTCTTGAAATTGTACCCTGTAACTGTAAGGAGTACGAAGTCTGTGATTTCCATCAGGAACAGTTAATCAAACTATCAGCTACATATTGCGGCAGCTCAGTTTTTGCACATCTGTTAAGCAGCACGGCTTGGGTAGGTTTCTCTTGCCTCTTGGAAGCTTTGTCAGTTCGCAAGAATGAGTGAAGAGGAGCCAGACAAATATAAAGGCCAGACAATCAAAGCTTTTATCTTTTAGATCTTTGCAGATGGGCCTTCTGATCAAATGACTAACAACTGCTGCCAGATCAGCAAGTAGCAACCACAAAACACCTGTCCTTACTTAAGACGTTTAAATTGGAAGTTTTTCATGTAAGCTGTATTTACGTTCATACCTTCTCTAGATTCTGCGGCTCCCAAGTTCTGCAGCTAACATGATGTCACTCACAGGAATGGGAACTGAGGCCCTCAATGAAGCTACCTTGGTGTGCTATTATGACATGATGCAGCCTCTTGCACATCACAGGCTGAGCAGAAAGTTAAGAACACTTTGTTTCATTTATTCCTCAACCACCTCCAGTTACTCAGGGCTGGGTTGGGATTTTTCTCTTCCTACCGCATTATCCTCTCAAGAGCCATATAAGATGGCTTAGGCTGGGAGGGAGTCACTGGTCCATGGTCACCCAATGAGCCTTAATGCTGAGAGTGGATTATCCCAAAACTCTGATTCCCCAGACCAGTTGTTCCCAAACTTTCTCCAGAACACAGACCACCTGAAAATTGCTGAGGGTGTTGGCAGACCACTTAATGATTTTTCAGCCCGTCGTAGCAAATGTGCTACATTGTCTTTTTATTTCTCCTTTTATTTTTTCATACATTGTATTTTCTTGTATTACAAGATGAATTCCATATTATTTAGACTGTAATACAACATGAGGCAATATAAGAAATAAAAGAAACAATAGCCAGTGTGGTGTAGTGCTTAAGAGCGGTAGTCTCATAATTTGGGGAACCGGGTTTGCGTCTCCGCTCCTCCACATGCAGCTGCTGGGTGACCTTGGGCTAGTCACACTTCTTTGAAGTCTCTCAGCCCCACTCACCTCACAGAGTATTTGTTGTGGGGGAAGAAGGGAAAGGAAAATGTTAGCCGCTTTGAGACTCCTTAAAGGGAGTGAAAGGTGGGATATCAAATCCAACCTCCTCCTCCTCCTCCTCCTCCTCCTCCTCCTCCTCCTCCTCCTCCTCCTCCCCCCTTCTTCTTCTTCTTCTTCTTCTTCTTCTTCTTCTTCTTCTTCTTCTTCTAGCAAGACTATTAAATATCAATATGGATACTTAATGCAATGGATGTGCCATCTCTTGTCTTCAACCACAAATCCACAGACGCATTATTTGGAATACCAGTATGTAGCTTGTGGATTGCTGGTGGTCCATGGACCACATTTTAGGAACCCCTGCCCAAACCATTGGGTTCCCTCAAGGTGGAAAATAATCCCCAAATTGGAAGCTGATCGAGTGAAATCTGCACTGCTTTTCTTGACTCTCATGTACTTTTATCCAGGAAGTTATCTATTGCTTTTCATTCCCGAGCAATGAGAATGTTGTATTCTTGTGATATTTTTAACCCTTATACACTGAACCACTTCCTGTAAACACAGACATGTGAGAACTACACATTCTTCCTGTAGACATAACACTGCACAGCTTATGATAGTGGCAGCTTACTGAAAATCACAGCTTGGGGCACTTCAGCAGTTGGGGTGGGGTGGGGTGGGGGGAAACAAGAATCAAATTCACTGTCAGAAATAATTAGGAAGGGATTGAAGGTTAAAATGGAGGGGGGGGGCAAGTATCATAATGCTATTAGATAAAAAGACACCACCAACTTGCATTTTGTAGTGCATACTGTACTAGCTTGTTTTCCAGAGATTATCAAAGAGCTGGAAAACTAAAATGATAAAGGGATTTGAACATCTTGTTTTAGTAAGAAGAAAAAGAATGCCGAAGATGTGGAGTCAATGGAATTTAGAAACAGGTTAATTAAAGGGAATGATGTTCGAAAGATATAAACAGACACTTAAAAAAGTAACATCACTGCACATACAATGCCAACCAATCACTGTGTTCGGCCGGAGCAGGTACCATCCCATCAAGAGGTCCGTTCCACAAGATGTCAGAATTGAGCCTTTAGTGTGACAACCCCTACCTTTGAAACCCTCTGCAGTAATAAATCAGACAGGCACCTTCTCTATTGTTTTTATTTGGGGAGGGGATGCCTGCTAAAGAGGTTCCTCTTTCAAGAAGCCTTCTAATTGGAGATATCTATCTGTACAGTGGTACCTCGGGTTACATACGCTTCAGGTTACAGACTCCGCTAACCCAGAAATAGTACCTCGGGATAAGAACTTTGCTTCAGGATGAGAACAGAAATCGTGCTCTGGCGGCATGGCAGCAGCAGGAGGCCCCATTAGCTAAAGTGGTGCTTCAGGTTAAGAACAGTTTCAGGTTAAGAACAGACCTCCAGAATGAATTAAGTACTTAACCCGAGGTACCACTGTATTGGATTTGAATGTATATGTGCTATTCTTGTTTTAAACTGTGTGCGTATATATATGTTTGTGTGTATATAATTTTTAAAAATGTTTTATATAAGCAGTTATTTTAACTTTTTAAAAACATATCTAGCAGTTTTCTTCTTATTTTGTAAGTCGGAATGCCTCATGGGAAGCAAATAATAAATAAAACTAAACCAAACAACAACAGTGTAGAGACAGTGAATGGGAATAATTGCTCACTCTAAGAAATACAACCCAGGGCCATCCAATTAAATGACTGACAGTAGATTCTGCACAGACTCCACATATGCTAACACTGCAAACCTATGTACATCTACTCAGAAGTAAGTCCTACCTACTGTCTTCATTGGGCTTACCGCCACCTCTCACTAAGGCTTACTTCACACAGTCCTCTTCCTGGTGTGCTGGTTTTCTACATGCAGGGAATTTTTGTTTTTACAGGGGAGGTGTTAAAAAAATGTTTTCCCTCCCCCACTTTTGGTTTTAACTGATACTGCCTAGGAAGGATACCATAATGTGACTTTTCAAAATGTAGCTCAGTGCTTGGCCTATGCTTATGCCGGTTAGGTCAATCAGTAGCCATATGCTCAGCGGCAGTATAGCTCTGAGTAGCAGATGTTTGGTACAGTAGATGGCTATCTGCATTCTGTCTTGCTTGTCCCTTTCTAAGGGGCAGCTGGAGAAAGAGGCATGAATGGACAGTTGCTGTCATGTGACACCCTTGTAGCCCTTTCTGCAGTATGAATTGACTGGCTTGTGTCTTTAGGGTATAAACAAGCAATATATGCATTCAAGAAGATCAAACCTATCCATTCTTAAGGAAATCAGCCCAGAGTGCTCACTGGAAGGACAGATCCTGAAGCTGAGACTCCAATACTTTGGCCACCTCATGAGAATAGAAGATTCCCTGGAAAAGACCCTGATGTTGGGAAAGATGGAGGGCACAAGGAGAAGGGGACGACAGCGGACGAGAGGGTTGGACAGTGTTCTCGAAGCTACCAGCATGAGTCTGACCAAACTGCAGGAGGCAGTGGAAGACAGGAGTGCCTGGCATGCTCTGGTCCATGGGGTCACAAAGATTCGGACACGACTAAACGACTAAACCACAACAACAATTAGTCTCACCTTTCTCCCATCACCCTGATACCAGGCACTGAAACACATTGGCCCATTTCCCAAGAGCTGGACTTCTGCACGGGCAACCCATTGTCTTTCCATGAATGCCAGATCTTCTAACTTAGGGCAATGTAGAAGGACGTGATAGAAGGAAAAAACAAACCCTAAAATGAGTATGAGGTTTCAGACTAGGTCGCTTCCAGACAGAGCTAAACCTGTGAATTGATTGGTAACATACTGTGAATGGGTTATTGCCAGCAGGTGGTTTTTGTTTTTGATTTTTTATTTCTCAGATTCACCCCCCCCCCACTTCCCCCAGAAATGGGCAGAGGGAAGTGGTGGAATGGCCTGGTGTCTTGATGCCAATGACATTATGGAGACGCTGCAAAATAATGGAATGATTCAGGAGCACAGATCCCACACATCTGGAAGCACCCAGTATCACCTGAAACCCCAAACACTTTGCCACTACTAAGCAGCTGGCAGGGTTAAAAAGCACTCAGTTTGGGGAAAGTGTGGCTTCTTGTTTAGCGCACGCTTCTCGTGGCTGGAGGGCATTGTTTGTCTGACTCGAGTGAGACAGCCTCCTGAAATTTTACTGGCGTGCAGGTGGTTGCACAACCCTTTGGTTGTCTCTCTGAAAAGGGTGTTATCCACCCCTTTGCATCTTTGCTTGGTTATTTAATGCTTTTAACACAAAAGTGCTGCATGAAGAGTGGCTTCAAATGACTTTTGCGATCTAATTATTATTTTTCTTTGTCTCCTACCATGCCTTTTTAAAACTGATTATCACACGCTGAGGCGGGCCTTTAAACTGTACTGTAGACTAAATTTATTTTTTAGTGTCTGGGGCTGGTTATTAATAAAATGAAGGCCATTCCTACTGTTTTCCTGCTTAGGAGAACTTTGCCGGAGTTATAAAATGTGTACCTTCCACAATCAGCTCAGGCTGGAAATGTTTTGCTTGCTGCTTTTAAAGAAAGAGAGAGAGAGAGAGAGAGAGAGAGAGAGAGAGAGAGAGAGAGATAAAGAAAGAAGGGGAAAAGCTCATACCTTAAGGACTTGTTTCTAGGCAACGGGGTTCCATTTACCAGTTGCCACCATTTCCTTCTTACCGTATTACAGGCCTTATTATTAACATTTAGTTCAGAGAAATTGCTGTCATTATGTGAAGTAACTTCCTTTTGAGGTTACTCATTAACCTTAGGTATTTTACTGTGTGATTATAATTGCCAAATGCCATTGGCATGGAAAAACTCAAGGTATTTCGGTATAGGAGAGCAAGAAAATATATACACACTTTTCAAATTCTCTCCCCCCCCCCTTTTTGTTCCATCACCATTAAGCAACAATTGATTGCAAATTGCTAGTTGGGAACACGTCAATTGCTAACAGTGTGCATAGAACTGTGCTTTAGAAATAGGTCTCTAACATTTCCATCCTAAAGCCAAAAGGCCCTATTTATTAAGTAGCAAGGCTACTCTCCCCCCTCTCCCTCCATCTATGATATTGATATGGGACTTTTTCATGCTGTATTTGATTTTAAAGCTATACTTACTATTGCTATCTGCATGGTTTGGCATAGTTGCTAAGAGTGTGTGGTGCAACCTGGCACTTTACTAATTCAAATCTCCCTCCAGCCTTCCACTTACTAGGTCATGGATCAGCAGAATATAAAATAGGGGCTTGCTCACACTATGCTTTACTATGAGTTTTCAAGTCAAGAATTTCTGGACATCATTCACATGATGTTTCCCTCAACCAGAATCCACCCCTCCCATTTTTGAGAGTGGCTTCCTGTTTTCCCAGTGCTGGGAAAATCTGAAAAGCAAAGCAAAATCAAACCCAATCACCTGTTGCCTGGCTGCAGGGTAGATTGCTGCTGTTTGCCTTCTCTTCTGTTAAGATGGCACCAGAAAGACCCGTGCCAGTGTTTCCAAAACTTCCTGCTCCTATAGACCACTTGAAAATTGCTGATTGTCTTGATGGACCTTTTTACGATTTTTCAGCGTGTTGCAGCCATTGCAATGCACTGTGGTAGACAGTCTCTGCCACCCCCACCTCCCCCACTAAAATGGGTATTAAGGTAAAGGGACCCCTGAGCATTAGGTCCAGTCGTGACCGACTCTGGGGTTGCGGCGCTCATCTCGCTTTACTGGCCAAGGGAGCCGGCGTACAGCTTCTGGGTCATGTGGCCAGCATGACGAAGCTGCTTCTGGCGAACCAGAGCAGCGCATGGAAACGCCATTTACCTTCCCGCTGGAGCGATACCTATTTATCTACTTGCACTTTGATGTGCTTTCGAACTGCTAGGTTGGCAGGAGCAGGGACCGAGCAACGGGAGCTCACCCCGTGGCGGGGATTCGAACCTCCAACCTTCTGATTGGCAAGTCCTAGGCTCTGTGGTTTAACCCACAGCACCACCCGCGTCCCCTAAAATGGGTATTAGTCAGTAGTTAATACACACCATTGTATCCAGGGTGGGCTTTTTAAGGAGCTGATGTACCACTGTTTCTTTATGTGTGGTGGGCACCACGTCATCCAGGACCCACCCAGTCATCCTACTCTGGCTACCTTTAACCAGCCAGCGGGGTATGTGGTTGGACACATTACTGCAAGTATCCTGTCCATGTTAGCAGGCTTCATCAATGGAACTTGATCCCAGAATACCGGGCCAGATGTAGCACTGCACAACCTGACTGAATTGGTCACGATAAGTTGCTAGAGTGCAGAACAAGTTTGTCTTTGAAGTATCTTGCAAACTACTTGCAGCTTGTCACCCAACTGCAACACATCCAAGGTTTGCCACATGGAGCAGCCGCTGTGACGCTATGTTTTATGCACTTTGCTTGGCCACTGTCTGGGAGGTCTGGATCACACCTTGGAATAGATGCAATGCAATGCAATGCAGTTAAATCTTTATTACAGTCACAGACTAGCATAAGTAGGGTGGGGTACAATCATTTAAAATCTGTAAAACATTTTGGAAAGCTAAAATGATTAAAACAGAAGATATATAGAAAATACTATAAGAATCTAAAAGAAGCTAAAAGAAACTAAA
Organism: Podarcis erhardii; assembly: GCF_964252035.2. NCBI lineage: Eukaryota > Metazoa > Chordata > Lepidosauria > Squamata > Lacertidae > Podarcis > Podarcis erhardii. The sequence goes on along the minus strand of NC_138512.1, from coordinate 50,976,016 downwards.
AGAAGGGTTAGGAGCATTAAAAGGATGTGGAAAAGCATAAAAGGTTAGTATATAAAAGGCTATGTATATTAATTTACAAAGCATTCTGATGTGAGTGTTCATTAAATCTATTTTGACGAATTTCTGACGAATTTTGAGCGCTGCTATGCAGAACCTGGCAACATTGTGTTTTGTAGCAGGGTTGGTATCTGAAAGCAGCAGGGAGGTATAGAATTGTCTTGGGCGCCCTGGGTACTGATGGAGTAGTGGGGAGATGAGGCTAATATGAATGTCTCTATAATATAGGCACCGGAGAAGCACATGCTCTATTGTTTCTATTTGTCCAGAATCACAGGGGCATTGTCTCTCAAAGTAAGCAATCTTCCTATATCCACTTTCAATGACAGCCGAGGGGAGGGCGTGACATTGTGCCAGGGTAAAGGCCCTCCGATGCTTCGGGACTTTGAGTTTAGTTAGATATGCCAAGGGGGAGGCAGAGTACCTGATGGATTCATTGGCAATAAAAGTTGGGATCCTGGCTAGATCCAATTAGTGCTCTGTGTCTGCTACATGTTGTTTAATGAGTGCTTTGGCCTGAACTCCCATGCTGGGTAGAAGACCTAGAGAGAAGTCCAGGGATGAGATTTTAGTTGCCATGCCTGTTTCCATGTGGATTGCAAATTATCACTCATAGTTAGTGGGGCAAGGCCAAGGGGAAATAGAGATAGTCTGAGCCAATAGTTGAGTATGGTCACCCACACTCTAGCCTCCACTTTTGTGAAGCCTGTCTCTAGTCTCAGAGTGGTACTAGGGACACATTTTGGGACTTCAAGGGCTGATCTTAGAAATTTGTATTGTACAAGTTCTAGTGGTGCAAAATTGGAGAAGGGGCCCAGCTGGGCACCATAGATGCAATGCAATGTTGAAAAGGAGAATTCTGATCCTAAATCTCTGCTGCCTTGTGGCTATACTCATCTGTGAGAAAGGCTTCCAGAGTAAACCATGAGGAGCAATGCATACTCGCTGCCTTGGGGGACATCTTCAGGAGAAGAAAAGGCTAGGAGGAAACCCTACACAAATTCAGAGTGGAGTCCCTAAATTGGTTGGATGGTGTCTTGTATGCCTCCTTCCTAACTACTGCCATGAAGCTGGTGCCAAATGTATTGCTCTGCTTTCCTTTGGACCGCAAAAATGAGGCCTAGAGGCAGGTCTTGCTGCCGGGCAGCTGAGGACCTCCATACACACTGCCCAGGCTTGCAGCTCTGAGAGGTCACTTTGGTGTTGCTAACACAGCAAAAACAATGTGGGAGGCAGCCTCTACAGCCACAGCTGTGATTCTCCAGTAGTTTGACTGGACAGGAGGAGAGGCCTACTCCATTGTCTTCAAGACAGACAGAGGCCAACAACAAAAATACCATAGCATAAATCCCCTCTCTATTAAGACAGGACACAATAACCTGCAATGGCCTTAGTACAGATCACTGGTACTCTCTGAAATTGTACTTTCACTAGAGGTAAAGGTAAAGGATTCCTGGACTGTTAAGTGTAGTCAAAGGCGACTGGGGTTGCTGTGCTCATCTTGCTTTCAGGCCGAGGGAGCTGGCGTTCATCCACAGACAGCTTTCTGGGTCATGTGGCCAGCATGACTAAACTGCTTCTGGCACAATGGAACACTCTGACGGAAACCAGAGCACATGGAAACGCCATTTACCTTCCCGCTGCAGTGGTACCTATTTATCTACTTGTGCTGGCATGCTTTCAAACTGCTAGGTTGGCAGGAGCTGGGACAGAGCAACGGGAGCTCACCCTGTTGCGGGGATTCGAACCGCCGACCTTCCGATCAGCAAGCCCAAGAGGCTCAGTGGTTTAGACCACAGCGCTACCCGCGTCCCTACTTTCACTAGAACTTACCTATCAACTGTGCCTACTTCATTATAATATTGTTTGACCTATTTGAAAGATTGATGTTCCATACTTACCAGTATGTATTAAAGTGAGATGATAGCAGCTAAATAAATATTATTCTGCATTTGAGGAAAACGTGTATATTGAAGTTGTTACATGTAAGGTGGGTTAATGACAGGATGCTCCAACATGCCCCATTTGGTTTGCACCCTTTCATTCCTTGAATTTTTTTGTATTTCCCAGCAAGAGACATTTCTTAACATGTATTATGTCTTTATGATTAATTCTTTTTTTATTTCTACCCTTTCCTGTTCTGACATTGCTTTAAATACTGGATTAGTCTTTCAGGACATCAGCCTGTTAATGCAGAAAATTCGCTACATGTGCTGTAGGTTTTTTCAATCTAAATAAAATATGAGCTATGCACTTCCCAAGTAAAATATATTTGGATCCATGCATATAAAATGGATCAAACATTTTAGTTCTGTTTCTGGTGATACAAGAGCCAGCAAGGCTTCTTTTCAACGTTTGGGGCAAGTGCTCTCTATGAAAGTCTTACAAAACCTATTCATTCTTCCCTCCACTTCTCCTTAGTGTAGAAGTACATCAACATTCCTTGTAATTTGATTCTTTTGACAGGCTAGAGCAGGCCCCTGAAACTGAGATTCCCTGGTTGCCCAGCTATGTGACTCAATGTGGGGAAATATATATCATACTGAGGAAATTAGGAAGATAAGTGAGAGAGATGCTTATATTTTCCATTGCTTTTTGGCAAAAAATAAAAGGTATGCTGACCAAATGCTCATTTTTCATGTGTTTGGGGTCACTTTGATAATTGGGAATGGAAAGTTAAGATGGGCTACAGAATCTCAATCTGCTAAATCTTCTAAATTATATTGGCAGAATAACCAATGCCGTAAAGGGAAAGGTCTTTCAAAAAATCCCCTTATATGCGCATAATGGAGGAGATAGTATACAGTGGTACCTTGGTTACATACGCTTCAGGTTACATATGCCTTAGGTTACAGACTCCGCTAACCCAGAATTAGTGCCTCGGGTTAAGAACTTTGCTTCAGGATGAGAACAGAAATCATGCTCCAGTGGCATGGCAGCAGCAGGAGGCCCCATTAGCTAGAGTGGTGCTTCAGGTTAAGAACAGTTTCAGGTTAAGTATGGACCTCCGGTACCCGAGGTACCACTGAATTTCGTTTCAATTTTGCAGTTCTCAATGAATAAATGCATTAGAAGCAATTGCACATAAAATATGGTGGAAGAACAATGAGGATACTGCTTATTGTGACTAGGAGTACAGGAAGCTGCTTTATATAAAGTCAGACCAATGGCTCAACACTGTCTACACTGTCAGGCAGCAGCTGTCCAGGGATTCAGGAAGGAATCTTTCCCAGTCCTACCTGGAGATTCCGGAGATTGTACCTGGAACCTTCTGCATGCAAAGTAAATATTCTGCCACTGAGCTATGGCCCTTCTGTAAGGCTGCCTGCTTGAAGGTGGGTCCCTGCCTGTGAAAACTGCTTACCAATGATACCAGTTTAGTCCAGTCCAGTTTGATTTCTTATGTTAAGCAAACACACATAAAAATAATAACAAGAATACTGCTACTAATAGTGGTTTTCATTTCTACTCTCCGACCTTTGAAAGCTAAATCATTTCCCATTCCCCTTTAAGTTTTATTACACAAATTTGTAAAAGGTGCTAGCCATAATCCAACTGCTCAGAGAGAGGAACAGCAATCAAGCTCGTGCAGAGCTTGTCTGAGGCCCCGGGCAGAAGTCTTGTTAGAATAAAGGTATGAACCTCATACCAAAAAGCAGCCACTTCCTGCCAAAACCTCCACGCCAGCCTAGGCCTCTGAGGCCCAGGGCATGTGTACCCAGCTGCCCCCCTGCATGGGCAATTGTGCCAGGCACCACATTTGAAGTTGTAGAGTGCATTGGCAGCTGTGGCATGCCTTTCACTTCATAGCCATGCATGTTAGGAAGAAGAACTGCAAATACTTCTCCTTTCCTTATGAAGCTAATCTTTTGGCACTTTCATTATCTAATCTTTGGCTTGCCAGTAGCATGCAAAGTGGATAAAAACCAACCTGAATGTTGCTTCTGTTAGGTCTCAGCTGAATTTCCCCCCATAGGGTGACAGCATTGATTTCCTGCTATTGGGTTGTGAAGGGGGGTGGGAGGGGAGAAAGAGAGAGAATAGTCTTGTGACAGACTATCTCAATTTAGAATGGAAGATATTGCTTTCAGTCTCACTTGTTGTTAGATAAGTAGTCCCCAATATTTCAAAAGCAGAAATATATTTCAAAAACAGGCACAGGGTCAGGCAGCAAAACTATTGCCTTTGAACCATCTCTCCATCTAACAAACTGAAAATAGTCCATCGCAAATGGAAGGAAGGATAGATCCTCAGAATGCATTTAAAAGTATACTGGCAACCCAAAACTATTCCTGATGTTTGCCAAAATTGTCTTTATTGCTTCCCTACAGAAACACAAAGATTGTTCAAGCACAGTTTTTGTAGAAAAAGCTTAAAAATAATTGCTGTTATTAATTATGTTGCTTTTACCTGCCTCTTGCAATGCTAGTATACTACAAATGTGATCCATCCTTAGAACTTTTGCTGAAACTGTCTTTGAAGCAGTCATAAGCTTGACAAATGATATTGCTTACAAATGTGGAAATTGTGAGTGGAGGAAAACTTATATTCCAATAAAATGTGGTATTGATCATGGTAGATGCTGGAATGTAGCAGGAGCAAAATGGATAAGGTTACAGCCATGCTTTGAGGGTAGATAAATAGTGTGAAAACATTCACACATATAGTCCTATGTTCTTTTAGGTCTTTGTTTTATTTTCTCTCTCCAGGTCCCCCGCTTTCCTACTTGGAAAATTCAACTCTCTCTTAGACTGCAATCCTTTCCACTTTACTGGAAGGAAACCCCACTGAACACAATGGGATCTGCTTTTAAATAGACATAGGGCAGCATTGCTGCAGAACTAATGTTGCCAAAAAGTATATCGGAAGATTATGCAGTTTATATTTTCCCTGAATTGTTTGCATTTTAAAAGAGTAATAAAAACTGGTAGTAGTGTATTGCTTTGCTTGTTTTCAGATGATAGCTTTGAGTACTGTATTTGCCTAATTGTTCTAACAGTGAAAGGTGTATGGCATGAGCTACTTGCCCTTAAAATTGTATCAAGTAAATCTTTCCTCTCCTACTCCCACCATGAAAGATGTGGATCCAGAGTGATTTACTGATTCGGTCTAGGAGGTTAACCTGTGTTGAGACTTAGCTGCAAGTTTGTTTCCTCAGCAGTGTAACTTGGAGTTTATCTGGTTCACATCAATCCTTTAGTTTTATAATGAAACAGTTTATTTGCTTGTGTGCAAATTGTGTTTTCTTAGATGGAAACGTAACAGACTTGTAAAGGGGCCAGCCTTTTGATAATTTCTCATCTGGAAGTGCAAAATCTCCACTGCCATTCTGCACTCACTGAGCACTCTAGAACAGGCTAATAATATTACGTTACTTCTCCTGCATGCTTTGTTTCTGATTGCTATTCTTTAAGAAAACACGTTTTAAAGTTTGGGCGAGAAACTTTTTCTCTTGTCTATGGTAGAAACAGTGTCAGAATTCACAAGCTATTCTTTGAAACCAGACCTTTTGCTTAGCAATGGAGCTGGCCACTTCTAATTCTTGTTTACTTGCTTTATGCTGTTCTGCAGATGGAGAGTTAATGCTTATTTATTTATTTAGGCATCTGTATGCCAGGGAGACGTACTCCTCTTTCAAAGTGGTTAAATACTTAACAAAATTCTTGGAAGTAAACAAGGGTAAACGTAATTATGGAGGGTCCCACCCCCACCTTCCACGGGACTTCAGCATATTTCAACAAAGCCAGGCATGCCATGACAAAAAATAAATTAAAATAGGTCTTTAATAAACAAGATAGGCAATAGGAAATAATACTGGTCAGGGCTTGTTTTTCTGGCAAAAGGCCCCTATTCCAACCTGTTGCAACCACCTATAGGTCTGTAGGGACACCCCAATACAGGAGGCCCCATGTAGGAAAAGAACTTTAACATTTCTGTTTGACTGGGATCCTTGCCAGTGGCAAAGTTCAATGTGCAGTTTCCAGTAATTTTCTAGTATTATTCTGGTTCTCCCCCCCCTTTTTTTTGATAGACCAGGATAAAACCATTCGACCCAAAGTCATGTTTCCTGATTTCTGTCATTTCTCAAGATGTGAATGAAGGCTGCTGAAGGACTTTGCGAGTTGGAAAACTGGTGTTACCTCAGAGCCACTGATGTTTTCTTTTTTTCCCTTCTGCCCTGCCCCAGGCTCTCCCTTCACATCCTGTCTTGTGCCTTTGTAAGTCTCAAACTTGGATGCAATTCATGTTGATTATTTCCCTGTGCAAACAATGTGTGACTGTTCTTATGCAACCAGCAAACAATTTTATTGATTTACTGGTTGGGACATTAGGTGTATAATGTTCTATAGATGCTGCAATACTTCACTAGCAATGCTGTATTTATAATGTTGCATGTCACCCCAATCTCTGAGTAGTGAGAAGTTCCAGGGGTTCTAGGCTCTTACTCAGGGTGGTGTCTTTATGATATATGATTTATTTACACAATATACAACGTGATCCTTAGGTGGAGGTGGCTGCTTTTTTGGTATGAGTTTATACTTTTATTCTAACAAGACTTCTGCCCTGGGTCTTATTTCTCCCATAGCTGCAACCTGTTGAATATTTCATCTAGTGAGTGAATCATCCTGCAGAGGCTGACTGTACAAGTTGTCTAAACCACAACCTCCTGTGGTATCAAAACCACTATCTGACTTTTAGAAGACATCTGAAGGCAGCCCTGTTTAGAGAAGTTTTTAATGTTTGAAGTTTTATTCTGTTTTTAGTCCTCTGCTGGGAGCCGCCCAGAGTGGCTGGGAAAACCCAGCCAGATGTGTGGAGTATTATTATTATTATTATTATTATTATTATTATTATTATTATTATGCCAGCTGAGTGAGCTGTAATGAACCAACAGCACTCCAGTCAAAAAGGCTGAGCTTGTTTTGTTCCATGAGATCTAACAGGACATAAACAAAAGGGGGGGGGGAATGTCATAATCTTCTAGTCAAAGGAAATCTGCTGACCTCAGTGTGAGAATTCAGCTTTTAAAACTTAATTGGAGTTTCTTAATTTTGCCTGGATTTTCATGATAATTAAACAGAAATGCTACAGAGTGATGAAAGCACTTGCAATTGTGTAGAGTACTTTTAGGCAGATGTTGGCATTGATTGATAATAAGTTTGTTGATAATAAGTGGCAACAGTAGTAATCATTCCTATAGTGCAGGGATGAGGAACTTTTCAGGCCAAGGGATGCATTACTCAAGTGCAAAAATATTGAGGACACATTCCTGTAGTGGGTGGGATCAGATCCAGAAGTGGGTGGGACACACCAGACACACAAACACAATCACATATACATGCAAAGAAAGCTGTTTCTCATGGAAACAAAGGCATATATTCAATCGTTCGTGACCCCACTCAAGTTTAACACATTTTCTTCATAGACTGTGAGTCCTGACTGTGCAAAAGAATTTGGTAATCCCTGTAGAAGAACACAAATACCATGAATGCAGAGCTGTGCTCAAGCCCCACCTTGCAGTTCTTCAGAGCTTCAAACTTCAAAATGCAATTGCATCGCCAAAGTGCTGCATGCATGCAATGGAAAAACATCAACACTTTTTGAAGAGATGCAAATCTAATACATCGCTGCTTAAATGTTTTCTCTTCTGCTTTGATATTCTTGCAGAGAAAGGAGCTACAGCTGCACCCTTTTCATGATATCAAAACCTTTCCCCCTCTTAGCTTCTTGCTGCCAAACAGCTGATGTGTGCTGGTAGCAGGGGAGCAGAAAAATCCAGAGCTAACCATGTACCATATATAGGGTTACAGGTTCTCCACCTCTCCTAAAGTACTTAAAAAACCCCAAAAACTTCCAAGAGTTTTAGAACCTGTATTTCATTTCCCCTCACAATGCCACCGTTGTTCCCATTTTGCAGGTGGAACACTGAGGCCAAAACTGTAATGTGTAATGCTCTGCTGTGGATTTACGAGTGGATCATACTGGGACAAAGGAAGTTGTTTTTTATCAGGTCAGACACTTTGTTCACTTAACCCAGTGTTGACTCTGAATGGCAGTGGTTTTCCTGTCAGAAATCTTTCACACCGCCTGCAACCAGATCCCTTTAACTGGAGATTTCAGGGAATGAATCGGGGACCTTCTGCACACAGAGCATATGCTCAGCCAATAAGATATCGTCCCTCTAGCAAGTAACCAGTCCAATGAGGGAAGCTTGGAGAGGACACGAAGTGTAATTAATAAGAGAAGAAAGCTGTTGTTTGAATTAAGGGGTAGATTGTTAGCACTTATCTCACCTCTCTCATGGTGCCAGTCCAGCCCGAGGACCCACATGACGGAGTCTTTGATGGTTTTGCTTCAGAAAAGCCCATAAACACAGGTTGGTAGAACCTGAGCAAGACTGGACTCGTTAGGAAAGGAAAATTACCTCATATGGCTTGAGAGTGCTGCCTCCAGCTTAAATAGGAATTGTCTCGCACAACAAGAAGATTGCTCCTGAATTCCTCCACCTATCCACATAGCAAAGGGAGGCTACTAAAACATTAACAATGGAAATTTATTTACGGTTATTTACAAGGTTTCCCACAGAACCGTTGTTTTGCTGTTGTTGCAACTTCTTGGCCCATCTCGCCAACTGCCTCCTTTTCAGCCAACTGCCACCCAAGCATTGATTATGAGATGGGATCTTGACATTTAAACCTGCCAATAAGGGTCATGTTTCTGTTTTCTCAACTTTGGGAGCCTTCACTGCTCAAGTTTGCCTGTTCAGCATAGTTAGCTCATATGTTTTAAAAATATTATGAAATGCTTATACAGTGGAACCTTGGTTTTCGAACGTAATCTGTTCCGGAAGACCGTTCGATTTTTGAAATGTCCAAAAACTGAAAGTGGAAGCCTTAAGAGGGAAACTCAAAACAGAAGCCCCGTAGCACGTTCGGTTTCTGAAAATCGAAGTTACTTCCCGGTTTTTGGTGTTCGTAAGTCAAAACATACGACAACAGAGGCGTTTGGGAGCTGAGGTTCCACTGTATTATAAATTGTATGCCCCAACACAGGTGTATTGTATCGCCTCAGTTAGACCTTAGTGACAGCGCCTGATGTGAAACTTTTTGCTACTGAGCAGATAAGCCATCTTGTTCTAAGGTGTGGAAAAAACTTCAAAGTCAATGTTTTTCAAATTCTAATAACTATGCACATTAAAGCAAGGCAGTAGACTGATAACTACCTGCATCACCATTGATGACATGATCTCATTTGCTATTCAAAAACAATTTCCTGTATAATTATATGGACACAACCCATGTGTTACAAGAACGGGTATCTATGTTCGTCTAGTGTATTATTAAGTGAGCTTAGTTTTGCCTCATGATCTGTGGAGAGCATAGCCAATGAGAAAGTGTTTCCTGCAAAGTCTTCCCACTTCGTTGCAAAGGGGTAGGGAGTGTCCCTTGCACAAATCCTTGCTTAGGAGACATTCTCTTTGAATTGTGACTTTGGTCAAGAGTTGTATGAAACTTAGAACTGCTGTTGACAACTGAACACTTTATTATAGGGGAAAAGATCCTCTTAGGAATGCAAAGTCAATGATTTCCTCTGTGAAGAATTTCTTATGCACATCAACACACCAGCATTTGATGCTTAATCCTTTAATATGATTTTTCTACACCCATTTCAACGTCTTTAAACTGACATTTTTTAAAGGGATGAAACAGCTTGCTGGTCAAAACATAGGAGGTATGTTTAAAGGTGGAAGGCGTCACTGCAATCTTTTCATATTATAATTACTAAACTCTTTTGTTGGACCTTTTATGTAATTCTTGTTCTTGATGCACTTAAAAACTTAGTAGATCCCTTGCAACAGATAAAATATTTGGGTTCCTTCCCAAAGCCAATTGAACCTATTTATTGGCTTGTATTACAGCAGCATTGACTTTGCCCTGTTCCACAAGAAAACCTTCATTTCAGAAACAATTTCAAGTTTTTGCTGTAATATGGATCCATAACACCCATAATCTCTGTGAGATAAAAGGCAGGAGAGGACCTTGGTCTTCCATAGTAGCGTTCTTCAACTTTGAATCCTCTCCATGGTTAGGGGTGATCAGAGTTATAGCCTAACAACCTCTGGGAAGCCAAGGTTGAAAAACACTGCTCTGTAGTTCCTTTGCCAACCTGGTGCCCTTTGGCATGCTGGCTTGAACTGATGAGAATTCAAGTCCAAAAGAAGTTAGTGAAGACTGCTACAGCGTAATGCAAATGCCTTGTGTGGCATGGCTGCTAATGTAAACACTGGGTCAATAGAAGAGGCAAAGAAGCACCAATTAGCACCAGTACTGGAAGGTGGAAATGGTGGTGGTAAGTCTGGCCTCTAGAACGATGCCAAATGTTGCAACAACTTCTTGCAGAAGGACTTAAGTCCAGTCATAAATAGTTCAAAGAGGGAGAACAGAACCACACAACTGAGCTCTTTAGCCACCTGTTTATGTGGGTAATGCTAGCACTGAATCATGTTCATTCTAGGGTATGAGAAATGCACTTCTAATCTTTGTAATTCAGCAGGTTTAGATGCAGCTGCAGTAGGTAGGAAGTAATCCTACAGGCTCGGGGATGTGGGAATGAAAGGGTTATCTTTCATCTAGGTGCGAAAGCACACCCTACATTAGCCGGGAGGCACAAAGATAATAATAGCATGGGAGGATGGCAGCCTGCACTCTGGAACGGTTTATGAGGAGGAAGTCCGCAATTACATATTTCTGGGCAAACATTAACCAAGACTGAAGCAAAGTTTTGTAGGAAAACAACTGACTGGAACGACCAGTAATATAGTTGTTGAGCAGACTGAAAACATTCATGTGGCATGAAAAGCAAAGTTGAGAATGCTTTGAGAGACAAAACAAAAGGCCCGATAACATTTACCAGACTTGTAGATTTTTCTGCTGAAATATACTTCTGTCTCCTGCTCGTAGTTATTGCAGGTAACTCAGGAGAATTTAATGAAATGAATGAATCAAACTAAAGCAATACATCAGCAATACATGCATGCAGATTTGCTTTAAAGAGCTGCCTTCAAACAATGAGTTCACTTTGTAAAAAAAGAAAATAAAACCACCACGATCATCTCCTACTTGCTGGATTTACCCTAAGATAGTTGGATGGTGCCTTGTATGCCTCCTTTTGGCAACTCCTGCAGCCAAGCTGGTGCCAAATGTGTTGCTCTGCTTTCCTTTGGACCACATCAGCAAGGCGCTGAGAGGGATTTGCATTCCAGGCATCCCAGGGCCTCCATACACACTGCCCTGGCTTGCACCTTGGGAAGGTCACTTTGGTGCTGCTAACATAGCGGTTTGACTTCAACCCCACAGGTGTACTCCATCATCTGTTGAGACATATGGATGCCAACAACAGCTATAGCAAGCTCTGTGTACCAAACTCTGAATTTTAAGTACAGTGGTACCTCGGGTTAATTACTTAATTCGTTCCGGAGGTCCGTCCTTAACCTGAAACTGTTCTTAACCTGAAGCACCACTTTAGCTAACGGGGCCTCCTGCTGCTGCCACGTCGCCAGAGCACGATTTCTGTTCTCATCCTGAAGCAAAGTTCTTAACCCGAGGTACTATTTCTGGGTAAGCAGAGTCTGTAACCTGAAGCGTATGTAACCTGAAGCATATGTAACCCAAGGTACCACTGTACTTTGCTGGACTAAAATGTTCAAAAAGGCCAATCCACCAGCCATATAATGCACTAGAATTGTGGAGTATCAGTGGTGTGGGAAAGTGAAATGATGTTCAGTTTATATAACTCCAAAATGGATCAGGGCAAGGATGAGACCTGGCTCTAAATAAACAGACTTGCGGAGCCTCAAGGGTCATCGTGCAAGAGACTTTAAATCAGATGATATGCATTGCCTTCTATGCCTTTCAATAGCAAAGATGCAGGTAATATCTTCTCAGCAATGAGCTCCTAAATTAGTGCAAAAAGAATGAAATGGTTGGGCATCTCCTCTACGACAAAAGCCATCAATTTTAATAAGCCAGTGTCAGCTATAATCTTGCCTTTCCATACTATGTATGCGCATTCAGTGCTGGAAGGAATAATTATTTACGGCTGCTGTGACTAAAGCACAAGCAGCCACCTGCCAGATTTAGTAAGGCTCACACAAGGCTATGACATTAGAATGGGCAAAATGGACTGGCCATAGAAACTGAAAAGGTCACCTGTTAAGGAACATGGATCTGGAGCTTATTAAGTTGGGAACAACTCCCATCAGCCTTGACCATTGGCCATGCTGGCTAAGGCTTCAGGGAGCCTTGACAGTTCTGACCACTCATGTAATTCATTTAATCAGGTGGGTCTTTTGAATGGAATTAGTGATTCTCAAGAACGGATATGAAATAAAAGTCAATCAAGTTTGTTATTGCTTGAGTTCCTGAAGCAGAAAACCCAATAAACCTCTCAGTCCTGAAAATAGTCAGGACAAATTCCTGGGTTCAGAAAACTAGTTTTTGGAAAACACAGGATTCTTTTATTTAAGTGTATGGCTTTTGTACCTGTTTCCAGTCGGTAAGTCTTGGAGTTGTAGTAAAAAGCAAAAAAGAAAAAGCAGCTTGACCTGTAAGCTTGACGTCTCAGGAATGTAGAAGCAGTTGTAAAACATGGATTGTCAGTGGGGGATGGAGAAGCGAAATGTTGTGGGCTTCGCAACTGAAGCAATACACATGGCTGTCTAAATGGGGGCCGGCCTAGGCCCATTAAGTCTAGGGTCTAAAATTACGCCGCTGCACCACTAAATAGAAAAAAGTCATATTGATGAGTGGTTGTGGTTGTGCCATCTGGTTTCCTCTTCTACAAATTCATCAGCATCTCTACCCAACCATCTTTTGCTCTATCTGAATATGGGGGGGGGGGGAGATGTGATTGTGTCTAATTGTTAACAAATGTGGACTGTTCCCTGAGTCTTCCATCTGAGTTTAATTCTGACAGAAGGCTACACAGAGGTATAATTACCTCAAGACAGATCGACCATTTAAGCACATATGACACAGCATAGCTTTAATTAGAGTAAATTGGCAACGTTTGTATTGCTGGTAGTTTGGAGGGGCTGTCAGATGCATATGCATATTGTTTCCTGAGAGACTTACAATTGTGATAAAATCAGATAGACCACTCATATTTGTATGCAGATAGTGAGGCTGTGATATTTATGAATTTTAGACTGCTTAATATTCTACTTGTTTGAGAGACAGTATGGTGTAGTGTTTAGAGTGCTGGACTAGGACCTAGGGTACAAATTCCCACTCAGCTATGAAGCTCATTGAGTGACTATGGACCAGTCACTGTCTCTTTGCCTAATTTACCTCACAGGGTTGCTATGAGGATAAAACAGGGAGGAAATGAGAGGGAAAACCATGTATGCCACCTTAAGTTCCCTGGAGGAAAGGCAGGATATAAAGAAATAAGTTGGTTTGCTATCACTTTATTATATTTTATGTAAGTAACCACTCTTGGATCATTTTTTAGTGATAAAGGTTGGGATACAAATGAAATAAACAAATAGATAAAAATAACTGGGTGCTACTAAAGAACTGGGATGCGGGTGGTGCTGTGTTCTAAACCACAGAACCTAGGGCTTGCCGATCGGAAGGTCAGCGGTTCGAATCCCCGCGACAGGTGAGCTCCCATTGTTCGGTCCCAGCTCCTGCCTACCTAGCAGTTTGAAAGCACGTCAGAGTGCAAGTAGATAAATAGGTACTGCTCCGGCGGGAAGGTAAATGGCATTTCCGTGCACCGCTCTGGTTCACCAGAAGCGGCTTAGCCATGCTGGCCACATGAACCGGAAGCTGTACGCCGGCTCCCTCGGCCAATAAAGCGAGATGAGCGCCGCAACCCCAGAGTCGGTCACAACTGGACCTAATGGTCAGGGATCCCTTTACCTTTACCTTTACCTTTACTAAAGAACCACTGACTGAGGATCTATGGGTTTAGGCTTCCATTTCTTTCTTCCCAGCCCCATGTCCTGTGTCAGGAGTAGGGGAACTTCAGGACTGGGGGCCAAATGAGGTTGCCTGTATGGTAGTATACACAGTACCTTGTAACCAAAGTCTGAAAAAAAAATTACAGTGCAATCTTATACATAACTTCTCTGAAGTAAGGATAAATGGGTGGGTATAGGATTATAGCTGTAACCATCTGAGCTCGGTGGAATTTATGTCTGCGTAAACTTGCTTAAAATTGCTGTGCATTGTTCTTCTTTTGCACTGATTTTAGTTCCCTTAGTTTTTGCATCTAGAAAATAGAAGTTTGCATGGCAAGTAATGAAGGGAACTAAAAGATTGCACTGTAGGTCTTATGCTCTGAATTTTAAATTCATGAACGTTTATTTCGTACAGTATCTTGATAGTGTGAATTGTTTGTGTGTGCGCGCACCACATATTCACAAAAGCAACAATTTCCTTTTAGAGGTCAGGGAACAAGGCTGTACTGCGTGATTAGCAGAGTACATGTTTCTTATCAAAGGCTTTGCAGTTCAGTTAATGAAGCCTGCAGCGCAGTCAGCAAAACAGTTTGCTGGAGTAGCAGTATTTTGTAAAACTCAACTACCCAATAGTATTGAGCTGAGTTATTGCAATTAGTAGCAGGATCTATTAAGTCCGCCTCAAAATCTCTTAATTATATGGCTGACTCATCAAAATGCAGCTCGTCTCACATCTTTTTATTTTAAAATACTGAATGAGCGGAGGCTGATTTCAATATCAAGTGACTTCTATGCTGGTTTACGTCCATTGATTTCAGTTAAGTATACTTTGGAACAGTATGTTCCCATGGGGCCCTAAGATATTGTGTGGTTAGCAGAAATTGTGTTCTGTCTATGGGGTTGATAAAAATACAAAGTGAGACTATGAAGGAGTAGTGGTCAGTTTTTAAAAGGAAAACTACTGGGCCTGACCGAAAGTCATGTTGGATATATGTAGAATATATTGCAGTGGGCTGTGATGGAGGAAGATGTTAGGTCAACCCTGCACTGCTATCCTTAATAGTGTTATTCTGTTTTTGTATTTTAGCAAGTTGTTAAGTGAGTTTCAATACAGTAATAAATCACAGGCAGCTGGTGTGTTCCAGTGGATTCAAACCAGAAAAATCCCCTCATAACCTACTTTTTCATTCATCCTTTGGCACAAACCCTAGTTCTCATGCCATACTGTAACTCAGCATGTAACAAAGCCTAAGTGTAGACAACTATAACTAATTCAATTCTTATTTAGCCCTGCTTCCCCTCCCTCTGTTGTTTCCACCATGTTTTTTATTGTAAGCTCCTCAGGGCAGGGAACTGTCCTCGTGTATGATGATGGCACCTTCATGTTCCTCATCATATCATTTGGCTTGAACTTCTTTACTCATCCATGAACCAAATGGGTAGCATCTGCCAGTTTTACGGTATTTAATAGCCATTCTAACATTGATACCATGGGCAGCAAAAGGAAAAAAAGAGGTACCAGTACTGTAACAAAACAAAAAAAAGCCATGTGTTTTAATTTTACTCAGAGAAGCCCCTTTGAGATTCATGATCATAAATAACTTAGGTCCATTTATTTCAATAGTTATACTCTGAGTGAAATTTAGTTGACTACAACCCATTGTATTTTTTTCTCCAAAAAAGAAAGAAGACGGACATTAAAATAGCACACGCCACAAAAGTTAATGTTGCCTATTGAGCAAGTGAAAATGAACAGAGATATCTCAGTTGGTACAGCAAGGGACTCTTAATCTCAGGGTTGTGCGATTGAGCCCAAGATTGGCAAAAGATTCCTGCGTTGCAGGGGATTGGACTCAATGACCCTCAGGATCCCTTCCACCTGTGCAATTCTACTATTTCAGCAATTGAGTGGATAGTTCAGTACAGAGGTGTCAGTCCTGTGTCACTGAACTCCAACCGCCGTCAGCCCTAGCTAGCATGGCCAATGGTCAGGAGTGATGGGAGTTGTTGTCCTACAACATCTGGAGGGCCATAGTTTAGCCACCCCTGATTTAGTACATTGCCTGTGACAGCCGCATCTCAAGCCCAGCCCCAAACCTACCCCTAAATCCAGCCATGTAGGAAGGACAGATCTTGAAGCTGAGGCTCCAATACTTTGGCCACCTCATGAGAAGAGAAGACTCCCTGGTATTGGGAAAGATTGAGGGCACAAGGAGAAGGGATGACAGAGGACAAGATAGTTGGATAGTGTTCTCAAAGCTACCAGCATGAGTTTGACCAAACTGCGGGAGGAAGTGGAAGACAGAAGTGCCTGGCGTGCTCTGGTCCATGGGGTCACGAAGAGTCAGACATGACTAAACGACTAAACAACAACACGAGATCAGTTGCATTTGATGCACACAGAATCTATTTCAGCCTTCCTATCAGAGACTTCTGTAGTACTTTGATATGAGTAATGGCTAATTTCATAACGCCACTGTAAGAATGAATGAGAGTGTAATATACTGTACTTGCAAATTGTTTCCCTCATGCGAAATGAGGACCCTAAATTGCAGCAAAAGTAGATGTTACTCAGCCCCACTCACCTCACAGAGTGTTTGTTGTGGGGGAGGAAGGGAAAGGAGAATGTTAGCCGCTTTGAGACTCCTTCGGGTAATGATAAAGCGGAATATCAAATCCAAACTACTACTACTACTACTACTACTACTACTACTATTCTTCTTCTTCTTCTTCTTCTTCTTCTTCTTCTTCTTCTTCTTCTTCTTCTTCTTGAGATGTTGGTAAGGCTCTTCTTTGAATGGCCAAAGGATTTCCTCCTCTCAACATAGGAACTCTTGGCTTTTCAAACTGCCCTCACAACAGGTAGACCTTGCACAGGAATGAGTTCATCGCCAACTGAAATGCTGCCACAGCAACTTTTTGCTCTTAATGGACATATAAAGAAAATACTGCATCCACTTCAAGCTGTGCACATGCTGTAAGAAGGCAACGTAATTATTTGTGCTGGAATTGTACCCTAGTTATTTACTTTGCACTGCTAATGTGTTTCCTATCCTTTACAAATTTGTTCTGGGAGTTGAAATGATCAGCAGTCTATGGGCAAGATTGTGCTGCCTCTTAAACCACTGTGAATTGATTAGCTTTCAGTGAAGCTATTCTGGATAGATACCAGACAACTGGCTAAAGCGTTTGGCCCTGCACCAATGCTGTCCATGAAAAAGCTATGAGCAGGTAAAAGACAAACTGCAGTGTGCTCAGAACCAATGTAAAATGCAACAGGCCTGACTTTTTGTTTGAAATGACACTTCTCCTTATATCCCTGTGAAGTCATTTGCAATGGATTAGATTTCATTCTTTCACTTGCAAGGAGGAAGCATATACTGTATTTATGACATTGGCTCAGACATACAGGATTCAGAGCAGCGATCTATTGCTACATGTCAAATGCAGAGGCCTCAGGAAGAGTTTTGAAGCTTGGAAGGTTTTTTCTTTCAAAGGAAGAGAGAGTTCTCAAATCCTTTGTTTTATATACTTTCCCCAACTCTGTGTTAGCAGAGTTTAGTATGTGCCACAACTTGATAGTGAGCATCTAATCCCAAAATAAACTATGAACTTTTAAGAGATTTTACCTTTCCTTTTAATTAAAGTGCAATTTTACAATACTGTTCCAGAGCTGCAGCTCTTTTGATGGTAGGTGAGGGGGAAGGACGCATCAGGAGACATCTTCCAGAATGGAGCGAATGTTTGGTTTCACAATTTCCTGACTTAGAAAGAGAAATGTTTTAGAAGAATGAAATGAAATTAACAATTCCTTGGAAAATACTATTTCCCCAGCTGAGCAGCTGTGCTCTTAAAATTATATTTTATTAATGTTTATAACAACAACAAAACCAACCAACCATGAATTAATTCACTGGTACAGGTAAAAGTTACAACATAAGGCCGTTACAACAGAATAAAGGGTCCCTTAAAGAAAGATTGAAGGGTGGTTCATTATACCAAGACTTTGAAACAGAAAGAAGGGGTTCAGGGTCACAAATATTTCCCCAAAAAATCATACCTAGGAAAGTTAAAGTTTCTTTCAAGCTGTTTATTCAAATAAATGATAAAAGTCCACCAGACAGTGTGAACGTCTTCCAGCTCTGCATCTCCCCAAAGAACTTTGAGATACGGAGTGAGTTTTTCAGAAGGGCTCTGTGAAGAGCTTTCTAAAACCAACCACCAGGGGTGATATTCCTTGATCAGCCACCAATCAGGCAGCAAGAACATTACAAGAGGTTTCAGAAAAATAGATGGATTATTCCCTTTAAACCAGCTAAAAGGCATGGGGCAGAACTGGGTTGAATCACAGCTCTGACGATGGTGCCAATTTCTGAGATGTTCAGAAATTTGAACGTTCCTCCAAAAGGCCTGGACCACAGGCCATGGCCAGAAGTGACTTTTATGCCTGATAAAAGAGCACATAAAACACAGAATGCATCAGGTAAGGAAATGTTGGGGAAACGGAATCAAGTGCTATCTGAATGCGGCCAGAGATTCACTCAACATACATCAACAGGGGAAACACATAAAACCATTAAAAGATATCCTTCCAAGAATCCTCTTCATAAAAAAACTTAAAAATGATCATGTCAATGGAAAAGAAGCAATGGTGCCAATGGGAGCTTTTCTCAGGATGCAAATAGCAGCTGTGGGGGCCCTTTGATGTGGATTAGGACTGTGGTGGTGGGGAAACATTAAGTTCTTCCTGTCTTGGTCCCAAACCAACTTTTTTATTTTATTTTTAAAAACCAAACAAACCCAAGCAATTATGAATTGAAGATTTGCCATCATTTCTGTTTTGGCCCCTTCATAAAACAGATATGTGGAGGTTCTCTGAATAAAGTTGTCTGTCCTCCCAAATGTTTTGGGGGAGGATGTTGAAGCTGATGACTTCCCTAGTGACTGGACATTTCTTCTTACTAGAATGCTAAGAACATAAGAAGAGCTTGCTGGATCAGGCCAGCAGCCCTTCTATAACCCAGCATCCTGTTCACACAGTAGCTAAACAGATCCTTGTGGGAAACTTGTGCAGCCAGAGCCTGAGCACAAGACCATTCTCTCCTCCTGAAGCTTCTAGGAACTGGTATTCAGAGGCATCGTTGCTTCCAACTGTGAAGGCAGAAATATAGTCATCACCACCACCATCCATAGTTGCATTAGAGCCATATGCATTATTCCAATGCAAGAAGAGAACATATGTATCTCAATGGGTAAAATGCACTTTTTTAAAAGATAAAACTGGCTATCTGGGAAGTGGAAGTCACATGTGATTCTCCTCTTGTTCCATCTTTTGAATATCTAAAGTATTCCGGGGACTTCCAGGACTCTTTCATCTTCTGTGGTTCAGTTGTTGAGCCTTTCCATATCAACAGTTCTCATTGCTAGTTCTTAAATTGACAACAGTACTACATTTCACCCCAGTTCCATTAGTCCATAATGTCATCCAGTTAATGTGTTAAAAAAAACTTCCAGATCTTCATCTATATTGATGATACGGCATCTCAGCTTTGTATCATCAGCAAATTTCATAAAAACAATATATTTTGTTTGCAAAGGCCATTGATGTAAAGCATGGAGCCATAAGAAATGCCAGTACTTAATTTTCTCCAATATGAAAATTTCCATGTCAGCCCTGATAACTTGTAGTAATGCAATGGGCATGGTAAAGGAAGCAGATTGTTTTCCAGGTGAAATATTTTGGCACTGAGCCATTCATGACAATGAGAATGTGCCTCTTAATCTCAGGTTTGTTCGAGCCCCACGTTGGGCAAAAGATTCCTTCATTGCAAGGCGTTGGACTAGATGACCCTCGTGGTCCTTTGCAACTCTAATATTCCATGATTCAAAAACATCTTGTCTATTTCTCTTGTGCCCAGAAAAAGAAGAAAATCATCTAGGGAGCTGTCTGATCCTGACAGATTGCAATTTTAGATAGCTAGTTGTTGTTGTTGTTTTGAAAGCTGTGTATCTAATTTTGTTATCCTTGATCATAAGAAGCAGCCATTATTGGACAATAATGAGCCAAAGTGTATTAATGACTCTACAAAAAGAGAGAGAGAGAGAATGTCAATATATGGCCAACTCTGCTTCTAAAATCAATGAGAGTTTATTCTGTTGTCCTTTGGCTCTTCCCTGCTTCGAGTTCTGTGATTCTTTTAAATCTTTGGTTTCCCTAAGCCGTATTGAGAAGGCTCTGGCTGTTTCCCTCTGTGGCTGATGAGGATGATGAGCCTGGTAATGTTTGTGTGCCCCTGTCTAGGCTTTGGAGTTGTTTACAACCCCCCTCCCCCACTTTAGAAAGGCCTTGAAAACAGCTGTCTCCTGGGCAATGAAATGCAGAGCATGACAGACCCAGAAAGACAAAGGAGCCTTTTACAGTTAAATGTGACAAAGGAAGTAAAAATGTTTTGTGGGAAAGCGGGATTGGAAGGAGATTTTGCATGCAGACAGGCACTGAAATTCACATCAATTTCAAAAACACATTTGCTAAATGCGCCCCCCCCCCATCCTCTGCACAAAGCTAAGGAGAAAAACTGCACAGCAAACATTGAAGCTTTGCAATGTCACTGGAACCTGAGTGGAATTGCTAACTGATTTTCTCTCTCTTTCTCTGCATTCACACTGTATCACAAGTCTGAAGCCAGACCTTGTTTTCCTGAGGACAAAAAAAGAGATCCTTTTGTTGCTGTTTTCCCCTTAGTGTCATCTCTTGCAGTTGCCATGGTAGCCAGCAAGTATCCTTTCAGCACAAGTTATTGGGTCTCCGGAAGGAAGTGCTCCAGTGCCGGGCCGGGTCTGCTGTTTTTATAGAACCTGTTACATAATGCATTCTATTAAAGTTTCCTCTTGCTGTTTTATTGTGCGAAGGGGAAATTAAATTTGATGGCTCCTAAAAAGTTTGATAGAGGATGCCAGGTGATTATTATATATTATATAAACAGTTCTTTGTGTCAATTGCACACAGCAACAATATTTCTGTATGGTGTTCAAGATGGACAAATATACATTAGAGCCACTGGCAATATTTACCTGCGTGCCTATCAGAAGAGGAAATTGAATTCTAAGCGGGGCAAGTTCAAACACTGTAAAAATGCACAGTGCTATATCCATCTGGAGAACCAGAGCAGCTTGCAACCTTAGCAATTTCAAAGAGAAGGTACATGTGTTCACAATGGTTTTCTGTTTTCCTGGGTCCAGGGAATTTTCTAACAGCACTCCATGGGAATATAAAGCACTTCTTACAGCTCAAGGACATAAATAAATAAATGATCCTATAACCATGGCTTTCCCCAGCCCTACTGCAATCTCCATCTCTTTTGGTCTTTTCTAGGCAGTTGTACATCTTCTTGCACAGTGCCAGCCATGCACCAGAGAAAGACAGAAAAAAGGACGAGGAGCTGCTTGCAAGGTATGCTTATTTATTTGATTTATATCCCACCTTCCCTCCCAAGGAGCTGAAGATCCCATACATGGCTTTCAGATAAGCATATCAGTCTTTTATCTTCCTGAATTATGGTGAATAAATGGCATTTGCTTCTGCATAGTCAGGCAAGGAATAATCATCAGCTTGATTGATTAGAGTCATTGCTTATCGTAACACACACACACACGAGACTGGGAATAATCTAGCTAGTTTATAGAGGAAATGAGACTTTGCAGAAGGCAAGTAAGGGAGCTGGATAGCTCTTTTGCATTGTTTCCACTCAAGCTTCTAAATAAAAAGAATGTAGCTCCATTGCAACTAAGGGCCTGTTCACACAAAGATACTTCTGATGGCGTATGGTACAGTGGTTATGTGCCTAAGCATCTAGCCAGGTCACAATTCCTTTCCCATGAGTTCCACATCATCACCAGCTTACACAAAGCGGATTGACTGGGAGTGCCACAAATGAGTTGAATACTGCAGTGTGCATGAGACAGTGGTGGTGAATAGGTGGATTTATGAAGGAATAACCTCTTCTGTGTATGCTTAATATAGCCACTCAGTCTCCATTCTCAACATTTGGCAGTGCCCCGGGCACAAAATTTTTAGGGATGCAAAATTTCAGCACCCAGTGCTGCCTCAATACAGCTGTGCATTTCCGTCACTGAGCTCTGGAAATGACCTCTTCAGACAATGGATCAACTTTTCTTTTCTTATCTCTGCAGCTGTGATCTCCTAGGTGATACGGGTGCTCTTAGGCATTGAGTACTCATGCATACTCCATCCATTTTCCTCCCTTCTCCTTTTGCATGGCCCTGGGCATTGGCAACCCACACTATGCCACTGAGCCTCTTGGGCTTGCCGATCAGAAAGTCAGCAATTCAAATCCCCGTGACGGGGTGAGCTCCCATTGTTCGGTCCCAGCTCCTGCCAACCTAGCAGTTGAAAAGCATGCCAGTGCAAGTAGATAAATAGGTACTGCTGCAATGGGAAGGTAAATGGCATTTCCATGTGCTCTGGTTTCCGTCACGGTGCTCCATTGCACCAGAAGCGGTTTAGTCATGCTGGTCACATGACCCAGAAAGCTGTCTGTGGACAAATGTCGGCTCTGTCTGCCTGAAAGCAAGATGTATGCCACAACCCCATAGTTGCCTTTGACTAGACTTAACCATCCAGGGATCCTTTACCTTTGACCTTACCTAAAAGCCTTGCCTTACCTAGAAGCTACTACTAAGTGATAGTGTCAGAATGTAATGTGTCAGGATGCAATCAGAATATGGCTGTTAGTGAGACTACAATCAACCTCATGATAGTGCTTGGTGGTAGTGTTGGGGTTGCCTGATATTTTGTGTGTGCTTTATTTGGTTTTTTTTAGTGTTGTTATTCTGCCTGTTGTTTGGTGGGGGCTTGTGAGCATCACCGGTTTTTTCTTTTGTGAAATGGGTGTTTTGTGGTGCTCATTACTGTTTCTTAGATTTCCCAATGCGCTTTCAGATTCAAAAAGTTTGGGGACCCCTGCTCTAACTTATCCAGGGTGGAACTGCGGAGAGAGGGGATAAATTTGTGTTCATTAAATAGACCTTTTATTGTGGCAGAGATTCCATCCAATTTTGTTGTAGTTGGCCGTCAGCCATGTACAATGAACAGTGCAAGTGGTTTCTTGTAGGAACCTGGGAGAATCTATATAGTCACAGAAGCTGTGCAACTGCATGGACTTGTATGCAGAAGTAATTGAGATCATATTTAATTGTTAATATTGATGTAGTGCTTTACATATTTTTGGAAGAGAAAGATGTGAGCAAAATACAAAAGGAATACAAGTAAAATCCAAATACGAACTGATCACCTTCTCATTTGAAAGCACTGATACCCTAAAATACCATTTGCTTCTAAGGAGCAAAGGAAAGGAAAGCATGAAACTTCCAAACAGAGAGAGCTAGAATTATCCTTGACTTTGTCCTGTCAAATGTTAAGTCAAACAGGAATCAGGGAGGGTTTCTTTTCTTATTTTTGGCAAGCATTTCCCTTGCTTCCTATGGTGTGGAAATGGGCAATAAATAGCAGGGTATCTTATGGCATCATTCCAGGCCTCCCGGCTACCGGTGTTGGCAAGGAAATGGCTCTCCTTTTCTTCCTCCTTGTTTTTAGAGTGTTGCGTTTTCCTGAGGTGGAGGGAAGGTCTGTCATTATCAGGGAGAGAGTCAAACCACAGCGGCTGGCTTCTGCTGAACTCCTGTTGCCCTGCCAAACGGGAGGAAGCCATAACCATATTATTCACACCACTCGTGGTTTTTCTCTGAAAGTGAGACTTCCTTTAAATTACAGCACATGCACTCACATGCACACATGTGCACAAAATGCAAAATTGTGGTCTTCCTCATAAAAGCAGTTTTTTTTTTTAAAAAAGAGGCCAATGCTTTCAAAACATCTTCAAATCTTCCACAAGACTAGAAATGCTGTCTTGCAATTCAGTTTGGAACAGTAACAGTATTGCTCTTGAAATGCATACTGAAAGCAGAAGTCCCCAAGGACAAGAGGCAAAAAAACTTTCCTCTGTTTATCATCCCATAAAAGTGATCCTCCTGCAGCTGTATTCTGGGCTTTGTTCAACAACAGGCTTCCTCTTGCTTCCACAGAGCTGAAAATCTCTGTAAAATTAGCTTGCTTTCCTTCTCAATATTTGGTGCAAACCCTTTGGAGTCGCATCAAACCCACACTTCTTTGGCATAGACTTCTTCCCCTTCCATCCCCCAGTATATCTTGGATCTCAAAAACTAGAATTATGTTCATATGTCAGGTGTGGGTATCTGGTATTTTTGAGGGTGGAACAAAAAGCCATAGATTGTACATGTGGCTGAGGCCTTGATGTGAACATTTAGCAGAAACTGGTATGTGATATGATTTGAGCTCTGTGAAAACTCTACAAGTCTTGTGGTAGTTTTCTGTTTCCCTGTGCTTATTTCCTCAGGCAAATGAATGGTCCAGAGCACATTTTTGTATTATGTTAAAATCCTAACGCAATACACCCAGGGATTCTGCCTTCCTCCTCACCAGCAAGTTGCAGGAATCAAATGCGAGCAGGAGCTGTCTTTGCCATTCATGGTATTGTAGTGGAAGTCTCCGCCATTGTGCACCCTTGTGCAAATTAATTGAAACAAACAATGTAGTTTATTGTACAAAACTCACATATATATGTACAAAACTCACATATACGTACATTAGTAACAGATATGACCTCTGCTATTTTTAAGCAGCATTTGAACACAGTTTGGCGTAGAGTCTACTAGTTTCTAACAGTCACTGTTGATTTTGGATTCCTGTACCACACATGAATCAGCGCCTGAATGAGCTTCTCCATAGTCGTACAGTCTATAGCACGGAGGCGACTTTTGCATACACAGTGGTACCTCAGGTTAAGTACTTAATTTGTTCTGGAGGTCCATACTTAACCTGAAACTGTTCTTAACCTGAAGCACCACTTTAGCTAATGGAGCCTCCTGCTGCCGCCGCGCTGCCAAAGCACGATTTCTGTTCTCATCCTGAAGCAAAGTTCTTAACCTGAAGCACTATTTCTGGGTTAGCAGAGTCTGTAATCTGAAGTGTATGTAACCTGAAGCGTATGTAACCTGAGGTACCACTGTAGCCCACAAATTCTCAATGGGATTTACATCCGGGGAATTCCCTGGCCAATCAAGTACCTGTCTTTGCAGCTTTGCCATGAATTTCTTCACCACTTTTGATGTGTGACAGGCGGCTAGGTCCTGCTGCAATATCACGGTACTGTCAGGATACCTCTTTTCCACCTCTGGAATAATTCTCTTCCGTAGAACCTCAATATATTGTGGCGAGCGCATCATTCCTTCTATTGGCTGCAGGCTTCCGACACCATAATGATCAACTGACTTTTCGTGTTTGTTTTGAGTACAGGATTACAAGTAAGATAGAAAACATGCTTTGTTTCAATTAATTTGCACAAGGGTGTACCTCCTGCTTTTCCATCGTCACTAACCACACATCTCCACACACTTGTCATAATCTCACTTCTGTGGACCCACTAGTTAGAAGCGGATTTTCCTAGCTTGGGTGCAAACTCCACC
Organism: Podarcis erhardii; assembly: GCF_964252035.2. Taxonomy (NCBI): domain Eukaryota; kingdom Metazoa; phylum Chordata; class Lepidosauria; order Squamata; family Lacertidae; genus Podarcis; species Podarcis erhardii. The sequence goes on along the minus strand of NC_138512.1, from coordinate 50,950,431 downwards.
ATGTACTTCCTGGCTTATGTTCTGGGTGGAGCTGATAGATTGACACCCTTTCACCCAATCACAGAGTTGGAAGGGAGCCCAAGCCCCGAAAGAGAAATTAGAATCAGCCCTGAAAAAAGGAAGGATTCAAAACAGAAGAAGAAAGCACCAAACCTTACCTTTAAAATGCTTAGTCCATCACGACAGATAGCTCAGTTGGTACAGCATGAGACTCTCAGGGTTGTGAGTTTGAATCTCACATTGGGCAAAAAGATTCTTGCATTGTGGGGTGTTGGACTAGATAATCCTTGAAGTCGCTTCTGACTCCATGACCATCTGATTCTAAGGCCAGAGCTTACCCAGAAAATTGGGTTTTTATTGATAAAGCAAAAAGAAAAAGGCAAATTGCAGAATGAGTTGCTGAATTTACCTCAGAGGAAAGGGAAGGGAGCTATGATACCACAATCAGCTTCAGTATTTTGGGGAGTGGGATGGGAGAGCATTAGAAGCTGACAAGGGAGAGAATGAGAATGTGTACACACTAACTTGCTTGCAGTGAAAAAAATGCTATTTTCCTCAGTCCAGGGTTCTCTTTTCTCATTCTCCACATGAGAGGAGGAAGAGAGTATTCTGGGCAGAGTAGAGACCAGCCGGAACCCTCTTAACAATTTGAAGGAAGTGGAATTGCACACCTCTAGAGAGAGGAAAATAAATTCCTGGGTGCTGCTTAAAGGGGGATTTCTAGGTGAACAAAAGGGGAAGGCAATTATTTGTGATTTTATAAATAGAAAGACACCTGACTCTGGATTTTCAGTGTTAATTGGAAGGTCTTGAAAAAACTGAAGGCTGCCACTAAGTGAAAGGGGTTGTCCTGATACATTGGGATACAGAGGACTTAATTTCCCCCCACATCCAACAGCACCTTAGCTGAAGGCCAGGATACTTACCTTTCAATAGAGGGTGGTGACTGGTCCTGCAAACAGACCTTGTTCTGGCTTGCCAACTCCTGACAGTTAGTTGTTACAGACAAGATGTATACCTGAGAGACAAGTTGAAGGTATGCGAGCGAAACCAAGGGGAACTGGTGCTCTCAGGTGACCCAGGATTGCTTGCTACTTTGCCATTGGACAACTTATGGGCAGTCCAGCTGCTCACCATATGAACGGATAAAAACATTGAGGATGCCAAGAGGCTTATTGTGGCCATGATGTCATTATGCATATATAGTATCATTATTTCAATTATTTCAGTTAATTATTGTGGAATTGGAAAACAGATTACGTAGCTGCTCCAGACCCTTACTATCCTAAACCACAATATCTGTTTTTTCAGTTCAGACATGATAAAGTATCAACACTGCACATTATATTTGTTCAAAACAATCCACTATTAATGTTCCCATGTTTGAAAACATACTTACTGGGGCTTTATTCTTCCTCTCAAATCCTTCCTCTCCCTTGTTAAGCACATATTTCTAAAACTGAAGGTAGACTGAGGTCTGTTTGTGTAAAATTCTGCGTTAATAAAAAGAATGAAAAACATCATCATAAACTTTTGATATACTAGCCAAAGACCATGACCTCATCAAAGGACATCAACATCTACATGAACTACATGTATATCTTGATGGGTTTTAGTATGTTTTACTGTTAATTTTAATTGTTTTTTTAAGTTTTAAATTGTTAACTGTTTCTTATTGACAATTTTCATATTTAATGTAAACTGCTTATAAGTTTAACTGCTATCAAATAGTACAAGAATTTTGAATTTTGGTAAATGAAGCAAACAAATATACAAAGCAAGTTTAAAAGGATTTATTCACACAGCTCCTGAAAATGAACAGCCCATAAGAATGATGACTAAGTGGTGGAAACCCTAATGTCACATGATATTCAGGATAAAAGGGAACAGAGTAGAGACATACACCAGATCATAAAAGAATGCAGTTTTGCTTTGACGTGGTGACAAAGAGAGACATGAACTGCCCCCTATCTTTAAATTTAAATATGGAAAGGAAGTTAACCCTATTAAAAAAGATTAGTCAAACATCAAGGCTTCCTTCCTCCCTCCAACTCTGTTGCCCTGATCCCACAAGAGAGATTGATGAATGAAAGTAGCTTTCTGTGTACTTTGTCTACACAGATGTACAGATCTCTATCTTCATTGCAATACACATCTACTGAATTGACTGGATGAATGTTTGGATGACAATGTTAACCATGTCTAGAACTATCCACATGGCTGATGAGGTTGAAGCTATTTCTTCATTTGACTCCTGCCTGTAGTCTAGACTCTCACTTGAGGTCAGTGGTTGCAGCTATGTAATTCAAAAACACCCTTTGACTTGGGACTTAATGGTCCTATGGGATACCCCCGTCTTTAGATTGTACCTCGATGTGTTAAGTCTGCTTTGCTGTGTTGGGGGCCTTCCTGCTCATTGTATTGGACATCTATCCCAAAGTCCTGGCCTGATGGTACCACCATTTGTGTCACTAACTTGCAGACTTGCCAGGAGTCATTGCTTCTAGACAGTATATGACTTTGTTTTTCTGTTAAACCAAATATGTTAAACCTTTGCAATGTTGCCTCTGCTACAATTATCTCTTCACCAACCTGGTAGAAAGCTTCTGTAGCTTTAGTTCTGAATTTAATAGGCCTACATATTGTTCAGAAAGTCACTAACAGACTCTCCAAGTGTCCCTATTTCCCAGGGATGTCCCTGATTTAGAGAAGCCATCCTGGTTTCTGATTTGATCCCAGAATGTCCCACTTTTCCTTAGGACGTCCCTGTTTTCATTAGAGAAATGTTGGAGGATATGGAGTGATCCGACTTCCGAGCCATCTGAAGGCAATCCTGTATAGGGAAGGTTTTCTTAAATGTTTAATTACCTTTTTATATACAGTGTTACCTCAGGTTACATATGCTTCAGGTTACAGACTCCGCTAACCCAGAAATATTACCTTGGGTTAAGAACTTTGCTTTAGGATGGGAACAGAAATTGCACGGTGGCGGCACAGCGGCAGTGGGAGGCCCCATTAGCTAAAGTGGTGCTTCAGGTTAAGAACAGTTTCAGGTTAAGAACGGACCTCCGGAATGAATTAAGTTCTTAACCCGAGGTACTACTGTATGTTGGAAGATGCCCAGAGTGGCTGGGGCAACCCAGTAAGATGGGTGGGATATTATGTAAAATTATTATGGAATGGGACGTCCCTATTTTCATCAGAGAAATGTTGGAAAGTATGCACTAATGAGTGCTGACTTGCACCCTCAGTTCTTTCTACCTAAAGCAAAGTACACTCTCTGCTTTTAAGGCTGAGGGTATAAAAGTGCCTTCAGCTTGCTATGATGGTTTGTTTTAATTAGTGTCTTTCATTAAACTAATACTTTTTGTTCTTCAAATCCCTCTAATTTCATGTACACATCTTCTCTCATAACAGAGTTTGCTGCTGTAAGATTATATCGGTGAATTAAAACTGCTATCTCTTGGCACTTACCAACAATGAGCCCCATTATATTCTAGGTATACATTTCACATAAAGTGCCCTGCTCTTTAGACTGTGTTAAGGACAAGGTTTAATAGTCTCAGGTACTTAATTATCATCCTAATCCCTTGTATAATAGCCTTTCTGAGTGTGTAAATTGCTTGTTATAACAAAGTATGCACTGCACATACTGAAATATTTCTATCAAAGGCCTATTTATGACAGTAGGTTGCTTGATTTATAATCAGATTGTCTCAAATGCCTTGAAAGGTGGAAAATCCTTATTTAATTTTTGAGAGGCTCATAATGGACTAAGGTATGGCATTTCCTGAGCTGTAAAGCACATTTAATGCAAGTCCACTGGGTGTACATAATCAGTCCTATTATACAAGAGACCTTCGCTGAATGTATGTTATCTAGATCATGGGTGCTGAAGCAGATGCACTCTTGCTAAATCATGTTTCTCAACAGACATGGCTGTGTGTAAATATTAGGTAGCCTTGGATACCATTATATCTGATCTTTCTGAGATCTATGACAACCTGCTGGTAGTAATTACCTGGCCTTTTTCAAGAGGACATAGGGAAGAAAATACAATGGAAGTATGATCACACAGAAATCCAGGGCCATCTTTAAATGCAAATTGTGACCCTCAGTCACCTAGACCTGCTCACTATGTGGTATCTGTGAAATGGTGCAATAGTGCTTGTGAAAATTTATGTCAGCACCCATGAAAAGTTTGCCCTCCTACCAAGTGCTATTTTGCTAGAAAAAGAGGTGCCAGAACTCACCATGAATGACTCCCTTGTTTTCTTAAAATAGAAGTTGTACACACCTGAGAGGTGTTGGAACTGAGTTCCAATGAGTTCCACTGGGGAAAAAATCCCTGCCTTTGAAAGTAGGAAGGGAATTTCTCCTTCCCATATGTGTAATAATAATAATAATAATAATAATAATAATAATAAGCAACTTAGGTTCATAATATGCAGCTAATATGATAACACAGCAGTCCCTGCCCGGCCCATTAGGAAGTCTGTTGGGGCCTAATCCTGAATTAAGCCTAAAATGCTTTCAGATTTTAAGTTTATTTAAGCATACTTATGTACAGGTGTTTCTCATGATGGATTGGCTATGGCTTTGGGTTGATCTATTTCTGCTTGAGGGAATACACGAGCTGGTGGAACCAGATGGCAACCAAATGTGATAGCTGGCTGGTGCAATCATATTGTTGCCATCTGTCCGGAAGGACCCAGTTTCAACATACTTAAGCCCCTGTAGCAGGATCACATCAACGGAAAATCTTGAGCTACAGTCAAGAGCTACTTGAACCTCCACCCCCCACAACAAAATTGGCACAGGGTCTTCCTGCTTAATTCCTGTTTTGCAGAATCCCTGTGTTACAAGGCACAAATGACCTCATGTCCCCTCCTCCCACTTCCTGCAATTGAAGTGACAGCAGCGGAAGGTGGAGACATGTCTTATGTATCATGGTACATGGCGAAGGATTTGCACTGTGATTGTTTGAAGCCCTGCCATCTGCCTTTAATTTTGCAAGGCCTGCCAATCTCATTAGATTTCATGCTCTGAATGTTTGCACTTGCACAAAAGCTGTCCAAACAAAGCTAAATCTTTGTCACCAGTATCTGTTCGTGGCATTGACTGAGAACATATGAAACAGATCGGTGCTAGGCTTGAGTGAAGTACAAGAATCAACTACTGCAAAATAATAACAGTAACATTTTGGCTAAACTAGGGATAATGATGCATGTTAGGGTGTTAGACAAAAACCAGAGTTTGCATGTATTTGCATATTAACATGTATTTGTTTGGGTTAGTGCTTAAAAGTATTAGACAAGGACTAGGTTCACAAAACATCAACTTAGCTATAGAACTTATTGAGTGCCCACAGGCCAGTTACTATTTATTAGGCTAACCTATCTCGCAGTGTTATTGCAAGGATAAAATGGTGTTTACATGACAGAGAGAGAACCATGTACACCACCTTGAATTATTTGGGAAAAGAGAAGAGTGCCACAAATAAATATTTTAATTTTGTGTATGGCTTTCCTCTTAGTAATTTTAGAGGGGCCTCATTCAGGAATTTCATAGGAGTCTTTCAGAAAAGTAGAAGAGTTGTTACAAGGGTGTGAGGATTCTGTGAGGGGAATAAGGGTCTTCACATGCTTAAGAAACTGCTCCCAGGATTCTTTGGGGGAAGCCATGACTATTTAAAGTGGTATCATAGTGCTTTGAATGTGTGTGGTGTGAAAGTAGTCTATGTTTAGAATGCGAAATACATTGTGAAACCTAATGTGAAACAAAACTTCCAGGATGCACTTGGCTGTTCTGTGCACCCCCAATGCTGTTGTTTCCCTACCCGTCCATATATTTTAAACACATTTTTATTTCTGCTTCAGTAATATGGATTCACTCCTAGCTCTTCAGGTTTCTTCACCTTCTCGCCATGCTGTTGTTTGCATTCCCTTCAACTTGCAGTGACTCACTTTGAACCGTCTAGTTCACTCAGAAAGATAATTGCCTATTTCCACTTTAGTGCTCCAGTCCTCCTCCCCCTTTCTCTTGATTTAAAATGACCTGTCAGTTACTGTTTATCTGATGTTCCAAACATCCTGGCCCACTTTCTTTCCTCTGTGCTTCATTCGATTTTCTTTCTGGGTTCTGCAAGATGTTTCAGTTGTCATTTTTTTTCCTGTTTCTCCTGTCATGAGCATTTTGATGTCAGCTCCAGCAAGCTGTCTGCTTGGTTTCGTTTGGTGCTAGAAAGTCCAGTGTAGTATGCCATCATTAAGTGACAACATATGAGGTGCCAGCCCTTTGGCAGACTGTAAATGACCGGCTGGAAGATTTAGATGAATGAGGTGAAGTCAAGGAAAACTTAACATTTTAGTTACTCATTAAGTGATAGGTGAAGAAATGCAAGTACTATTTTTAAAGCCTGGGTAGCGTAAACCAAAATGCTGGGTCGTTTTCTTTTGTGTGTGCTTCAACTAGTGTTTTAGATATTTGATGCAACATCTAACAAGTAAAACATAAAATGAGAGCCAGTGTTGTGGTGTAATGGTTAGACCAGGACCTGGGAGGTCATCTTTCAGCCATGAAGTTTTCACTTCAGTCAATTGCTATCTCTCAGTATAGCCTACCTTTCATGGTTGTTGTGAGGAAGAAATGGGTAGAAGAAACAAGTTTATGCCACCTTGAGATCCTGTGGCACAAGGGAAACTGGGTATTCTAATTTCCATCTGTACACATATATCTTAAACGGATTTACATCCATCAAGATATATGTGTAATTTGCTGATACACAGTAAAGTTCTATATACCCATGGACATGAGCATAATAAGGTTGTATCAACTGGGCATTTTGACACTGTGAGCGAGGGCTGAGACTTGCAGCCAGTAGAAGGTGTGGTGGGATTTCTTGGGCTGTTGGTGGTGAAAGACTTGGGAGCATCATCACAATCATAAACCTACAGTACAGTCAAAATTATACACCTTTCAGCAGTCTACATCAGTGTGGTGCCCACCAGAAGTTTTGGAGTACAATTCCCATCAACTTGCATGGAAAGATGCAAGGGAAGACATATGGATATACATGGTAGATCCAAAAATATGTGGAAGGGAATATATAGCACACACCCAGAGGGGTAGCAAAAAAGGTCCCTAAATACCATTTCTGAACACATTACATTTTACCTGTTGGATGCCATATCAACAGTTTATTTCATGTTTAGTGAAAATTACTCTTTTTAAAAAAACCACATAAACTTTTTATCCCACCCTTCCTCCCATTGAGTTCAGTTTTCCCTATGTTAAAGATAACTAGGTGGACCGAAAGAGACAAAATTAAATAATAACATCTAGATAGAACATAGAAATGTATACAGTGGTACCTCGGTGTATGAACAGTCCTGTTTACGAACTATTCGGTTTACGAACTCCACAAAGCAGGAAGTAGTGTTCTGGTTTGCGAACTTTACCTCTGTTTATGAACGGAAGCCGAATGGTGGAAGGGCACCAGTGGCGGGAGGCCTCATTAGGGAAAGCATGCCTCGGTTTAGGTTTAAAAACAGATTTCTGGAACGGATTAAGTTCGTAAAACGAGGTACCACTGTATGTATATTTGTGCATGGCCATATATTTGTGTCTCTTTCTGTGTGTCCAGCTATGCTTAAAATAATGGGGAATGCTGACATATAACTGGGATAAAACCAACTTAGCCTGGAATAAAAGGCAGAGCAACATTCCAAAGTCCAGAGAACAGTGGAAAGCAGCAGAAAATTGTACAAATGTGTTGTGGTTGCCTGCATACCTACATATTGCATACCTGCAATGCACAAGCTTTCAAAGCTACGGCATAGGGATCCATGTCAAGGTTACACAAATGGTTCTACTTATATTCCCCCATTAGGATGTTTGCAATTGTCTTTCATTTGGCAGGCCTGTGTGCACCTGGTTTAATAATAAGACAGTGCTAGGCAAAAGTCTATATAACAGTGTGCACTTAGGGCTGAGATATAGTAAGTGGCTTGCTTCAAAATCAAGCTGTCTTCTGGCAGGAAAAGATTAGGGAGGGTGGAAAGAACAAAAGTTTTAGGGAACACAAGAAAGGCAAGCCTCTGCCTGCTAATTTTCTCCTACAGCATATTTGAAGGTGGTTTAATAGTTTAACCCCCAAATGATAGATGGTCTTTAATGCTGCCCTGAGTTAGTATTTATAGCCTTGTCCTTTCAACAGCACCACCAGGAATTTAATAAACGATTTGCACAGATTTCTCAGGTTTCTTTAGTTTCCCATTGAAACCAAGCCAGGTTGCCCAAGCCACAACATTTAGATATAGATCCAAAGATCCCTATAAGACTATGACTTTATAAAAAAATAAATCTGAGGTTTTGGTCTGAACTTTTTTTTTAACTCTGCACACACAGTTTAGAAGCAGATGTAAATGTCCCCAAGTTCATTTATAATCCTTGTTTTTTAGCTCAACATATTTCTAAACTAAACAGAAGGGGCGGGCGGGAAATGCCCAGTTCATCTGTCAGTTTCCACTAGGCCTTTGCGAGAATCTATCATTCTGTCACTTGGCATTAATATTGTATCATCATGTCTCACCAATAAAATGTAAAGGAATATCAGCTGACAACAAAGCTTTACGAGTAATTAGAAAAGAGGCAAAAATTCATTTCGGCTTGAAAACAAGAACGCAGCAGCAGCTGCATGAATGCCACAGGGTAGGGAGTTTCAACAAGATGGAGCCAAGCGAGGGGACTGGATGGCTCGAGGGGGTTGATAATGTGATACAGATCCCCTTTGCCTGCAGGCCACAGATTGAAATGCATCTCATATTTGTAATGGCTGGAAGCCATGATCATCTGGATTTAACAACCTTTGTGGTCTCAGTCCAATTCTTAGTGTACAAGTCTATACTTCATTAAAAAAAAATAGCTGTCACAAGCAACTGACAGCAAGATATGGATAGGGAATAAAACCGAGCTTTCGTTTTCAAGCAGGCAAACCAAAGTGTTCGGCCAAACCATGACCCTTGTTCTGATACCAAAGCAGATTGCCATCTCACTTGAAATCCAGGCTTACAGGCTCAGTTTAGAAGTGACGTTCAAAATAGGCAAAACCAGTGCTTTTCTTCTAGAGTATCCCCATGAAAAAAAAGCACTGGGCAAAAAGTAAAGACGTGTAAAGCAGTCCATGCAGCCACCATCTCATTTAGATGCAGTATATGCAATGCATTGCTTGGCTGATATACACAGTGTTAACCAGGAATGAGAGCACCTGGGTGACGGATAGCTCTGCTCACTAACATTAGCAGTAAGCACACCTTAAGCAAGAGAGTGGTCATGTGAACTTCTCAAAAGAATAGACACTTTGCTGTGATCAGTGTCACATTTAAAGCTAGCTTGTCCCACCTTTCCTTTTTCCCTTCCCCCCCTTTTAAAAAAAAGTCTAGAGGCCAGCTTTTCACCAAGCTTCATCGTGGGTGAATGTATTAAAATCCACTGATTTCTTCAGGCCATGGTAAAACCATATGAGTTTAATATATATAAATGGATCGTTGGCAAAGCTCACAGCCTGTCAGCCATGTTTGCTGAGTGCGTTCTTTTCTTTTTTGTGTGGTTCGTGCAAGAGCTTCCGTGGTTCGATGGCAGTGCTTAATGGATGGACCCAAAGCGTGGAAGAGTGGCTAACAATTTCTCTCCAAAAGATACTGTTGGTCTTTAAGGTGCTACTGGAAGGAATTTTTTTTGTTTTGACTAAGGCAGACCAACACGGCTACCTATCTGTAACTCAAATTTCTCTCCAGACAGTTATGTACACTCACAAGTGTACATATTTGGTTGTCTTCTAAACATCTGCTGCAAAATCGACATTTACATCGACAGCCAGATGTTGAGCTTTGTAATCACAAGCAGTAAGATGAGGCTACACGGTCTGTATCCAACACACTTTGTTAATTGAGCATGACTTGTATGTTCATCAATTACTCATCTATTCAAGGTCTCCCCCCCTTCTTTATTTTGTTGCTCTGGGCTTGTTTTCTACATTCCTGAGCTCTGTCTCTCTGGGAACCATCATCCCTCCACCTGCTGGAGCTATGCAACTACAGTATATGGTGTAGTACTTAAGATCGGGTTTTAGAAAGAAAGTAATTCCAAAGCTGCTTGACTCCTTACTGCCAATCCCAAATGTTTTTTCCATCCTGAAATATTATTTTTCAGTTTTCACGGCAAGGAAATTGAATATGATTAGCTTTGCAGTACAGATTAGCTGAAAAATTCCAATGTTGCAGTGCGGATGGAATTGGATAGTAGCATTAGGGGGCAACTCATGAAAATAAATTTACTCCTATGTGTTTGTTATATTTTAAGAAAAACTTATGGGAGGTGATCAATGATTGGCTTTTAATTGTAGGTTTAAACTAGAACATGAAAATTTCTTTACCCACTGTATATGATCCTCCTTCAGCTAACACAGAAAATAATTAAAATACCATTATTTCTGTCCAGTGCCTAAAGTCAGAAAGATTTCTTCATTTCCCCCTAAATTACATGTCTATTATGTTCTCATTTATTTATTTTAACCTCCACAGAATTTATTTATTTTTGACATCTACATGCCACCGAATTACAAAAGTTTTCTGAGTGGCCTAACCACTTAGAAAACTAAATAAATCAGTTTAGTTTAGTTCAAAAATTAAAACCATGAAAACAACACAGCATAAAAGCAGTACAGAAGGATAAAAACATCACATAATACCGCAAACAAAAACCTTAAGTCTAAAAACTAAAATATATGGATTGAAAGTTTCTAAGTATAGTTATCTGGAAAAAAAGTGAAACTGCAACTTTGAAACCTGTTCCAAGTTCATGGCGGTGTTTATCTTGCCAAACGCAAGGTGGTTCTTTTAATGAGATTCAAAAGCAATACAAACACAAGTGAGTGAGAAGATTAAAGATTTTATTCTAAACAGCAAGCATTATATACATTACCAAGCAAGCACTTCAATCTGTCAGTAGGAAGCCCTCAAGAAGTGGCAAAGTGACCCCTAGGTAGTCTCAGGTTGTACGAGCTTCTGGCCATGAGTTTGTACACGAGCGTCTGAGCTATGCCCCTAAACCACCTGATTTATAGATTATTGATAGCTAGCCTGTATGGCTTGCCCATCTGCCTACGTGCAGGTTCTTCATTAGTCACCTTCTTCCTAATGCTTCTGCATCAAAGAAGGAAGATACCCAGCACTATTACTTCCTTCCACCATATTATACATTAAAGGCTGCTCTCAACCATCAAGGAACTTTAACAAGAGATAGAGAAGGGAAGTAAACAGAAGCAGGAAGAGATGACCATGTCAGATCCCTTATCTCCTCAAAGTACAAATATCTTCTGGAAAGATTGCCCCTACGGTGTTGAAACATTGGCCTGAAATGGATTCTGATGACCTATGGATCCATTCACACTGGTCATACCTTCATAATGCAGGGCCCACGAAGAGTTACGTGGCACTTTAAAAGCTACCAGATTAATTGTGACACCAGCGTTCATAGTCTGAAGCCCTCTTAGCCCTCTTAAAAGCATTTTTTTTAAAAAGTTTTCTCATATAATACAAATAGGGACATCAATGGGCCTAGCATGATATAGGGTCTCATTTGCATGAAGATGGTTCAACTATAACTGCAAGAGAGCAAGTGTTATTATGTTGTGACAGTGGTGGGGAGTGATATGAAGAAATAATTCCTGGCAAAAATGAATTGCATCAATAATCCAGAGCAGTTTGACCTTAAAACTCACATTTTTTTAAGGAGTGGAGATGGGTGACTCGTTCCTCACAAGCGGTGCTAAAAGTGTTTTATTTGCTTAGTATTTTCAAGAAGAGTTATGTGTGCTTACAGTTCCCTTGCTAATGGAAGAAGCTTCAGTTCCTGTATGCCGTTTTTACACAGTTGTGCTAGATTTATTGTCGAGTTCAGCTTGCAATTGGCACGCAGAGCATATCTGGTTGTACTCAGATCCAGATGGAAACTTCTTGCCCAGCCTCCAATGGTTTGTTCACCTCTCCCCCTCCCCCCTTGCTTCCTCTCCCTTTATTGTTTTCTAAGACATGAACAATATGTCTGAAAGAGGCTTGAAAACACAGATTCCTTCCACCAGCTGACTTCTGGCTTCAAACTAGGGGAGATACTTGAGGCTCTGCAAAAACCTACAGCCGCTGAACATTTGCACTCTTCTCCCGGAGAAAGAGACAAACCCTTCTAATGGTATAAAGCATCCATCCACACACAATCTAATTTATTGTCTTGTTATGGAATAAATGGTTCCCTCATGGGAAGAAACAGAAAGGCTCCAGGAATGGCCTTCCTTGCAGTTTCTACCTCTGTAGCATAGATCTCCTCATTCCTGCATCAATGACTTACATGGCAAATAACTTTATAGCTAGAACTGCTTTAAATGTGACAAGGGACTTAGAGTTGCTGTGAACATAACATAAGGGCATGGCTGGTTCAGACTGGCAGCCCGTCTAGCCCAGAATCCTGTTTTCATAGTTACCAAACAGAGGATTATGGGAATCCTGCATGAAGGACATGAGTGCAACAGTGTCCTCCCATTAGTGTACCCCATCAACTAGTATTTTTTAGAGAGGCATCAATAGCCTTATCTTCCTTTTTTAAATAAATAAATAAATAAATAAATAAATAATCCGCTTTAAAGCTGGCCATATTGGTGACCATCACTACATCTGGTAGTAGTGGGTTCCATTGTTAACATAATAACATTAGAAGTGCCTGATGGATCAGGCCAAAGACCAAATCTCTTGGCTTTGATGGTACATTTCCTGATCTTTATACACTTTAGCCAAGCACCTATAATTGTGGCTTTGAATAATCCCCACTATGTCCCAACATGCAAGAGGGAACAATAACAGGAATATGGGGGGGGGGGAAGGAATGGATTTCAGTCATATTACTGGTTCTCTATTTTTTGTTGGTGCCAGGAGAGGTTAATTTCTCTGAGGTCTGTCCCCTCAGTACTTCTGATTCTGATTCTCACCCCATTGCAGGGATTCAAACTGCTGACCTTCTGTAAGGTAGAACCCATTATTGCAGGGTGGTTTCAGGTTCTGCAGAAATGACTTTTTTTTGAGGTAAACACAGCACTTGTGTACTTTTTAATGAAAACTGAGTCCTTGTGTATTTTGTGGTTTATATTTTGATATTATTCTGTGAACCACCCTGAGACCTCTGCGTATAGGGCAGTATATAAATTCAATTTTTATTATTAATAATAATAATTAATAGAACATGTTTGAATGTTCTGTCTATATGCACCTGCATAAGTAGCTGAGGCTTCAAAAGGCCATGATAACATAAGATTGTTTTGATCCCCCTATAGAAATATGGTCTTGTGAATCCACTTGTCCTTGTATGTCTGGTGCCATATGCTTGAAACCTGTTTTTGGAGTGTATGTGTGTGTGTGTGTGTAGATATATATCAAACACACACACACACACACACACAGGCATTGTGCTGCATTTTTATGTGACACGATGATGCAAACTCTACAGTTTGGCTTGTTGGAACATGATATCTGTGTCAACACTGTATTCTTGGTTGCCATAACACCAGGAAAAATAATACGGAATGCCAAATATTAATATAGCTGTAGCTTTGGGGAATGGGAGCCTTTCTAAATGGCTTGAAGCTATGTCACACTATAATCCTTGGAAATAAAATGTGAACATAATTGCTGAATGCCGACTGGATCTGTGCCTGCTCTGGTCTTCAGCCATTCTGTGCTAAAGCATTGTCTCTTAACATTCTGCAGCTATTTTCTGTTTCTTTCTCCACCCACCCCCCCTCAGCATTTTCTTATTCACATAAAATAAGGAAATAAACATGGCTTAAGCCAGTATGAAAGAGCTGAAAGATGGATTAGCTATGGTTCTGCGTGTATAGGACTTTTGCTTAACTTACAACCACTAATAGGTTAAAGGTAGAATGAAGATTGTGAGCTGCCCTGTTAAGAGGTGTCTGCAGCAATGGGAATGAGGCCTGAGGGTTCTGACAGGGTCTTTCTCCTTCTCTAAGCCTAGTTTGGGATTTCCCAGCTTCGGGAGAAGGTGGGAGGGTTCTAGGACCCTGCCAGAGCCCCTGCCTTCCCAAAGCTCAGTGCCTCACTTACCCAGCTTTGGGAAGGCAGGACAAGGGCTGGGTTTGGGGTCACATTTTAACCTTGCTCCCCAACCTCCCACATGATAAGGCAGTGTGCGGCCTGCAGGTCCTGCGTCAAAGTACTCTTGCGGCCCACTTGGTATAAAAAGTTGGGTCACCCTGTTCTAAACCACCTTATGCAGGTGGAATATATCACAAAGACAGTGGGAGGCATAATGTCGGCGCATGCACACACACCCAGTGATGGTATGCGGCACCAGGCACCCATGGTTATGGGGGCAAGCCAGCACCGCTGTTAGGAGAAATCCTCCAATGGTTTCTGAAAGCAATCATAACTTCCCATTATGATGGGCTTTATGTCTTTAGAAGAGGTGGTGAAGTTAAAACATTTCCATGGAAATCAATGGACAGCCATTGAGGTCTGCTCCCACTTGTTTGCTTTCTGCCTTCACAGATGCTACAGAGCATAGGATTCTGAGTAACTCTGCAGCCAACCGCAACACCTCCCACAGTATTGTCATTTCCCCACAAGCAAGCAAGCAGCTCACACTGTTGTCTGCTGTGAGCTTCCTATTACACCTTTTATTTCCCTTTTATTTGCAGTCCAACTAATTTAGAAGGCAAAGCACTCCATACCTACTCTGAAGATCAGGTCATCTTCAATGGGGTTCTCTTTCCTTTTGCCAGTGCTATACATACTAGCTGGTCTTTTCACAGCTTTCTGCTTCATGTGGCCACTGCCAGGAGACTTCACATGCCTCTTAACTCCTTCGGTGGTGGGGGGCACCTCGGCCGACCTGATTACCTTGAGTTTGAATGGGCTGCCCCTGATATGCTGATCATAGAGTCTCAAGGAAAGGGTAAAGTCCCCTTCTTTCTGGACAGTAAAATTCATCAGTGCCATTTTTATTGTCAAGTATTTCTCCATCCGCCACACTCCCATCAGGGAGTGTGGTGTCCACTCTTTCGGCTTGCAAAATGCTGGTTCCCATCACAGACTGAGCAATGGGTGCAGTGTTGTGGAATTTGTCTGCATGGAGGTGTTATTTCCACAGACAAAGATTTGAACCCTTCTCTTGGCGGGCTTCTAGGTTCTCAATGCAAGCCACCTATGCTCAGTGCAGTGGCAATAGACCTGGTTCACACCGTAGTTGCTGAACTTGATAAGAGGCCCCTGAGGGCAGCTCTCAGTCCAGTGTGAGCCTCAGGCACTTCCACACCCATTCCTGTTTCCCTAATGAGTGCACTTGGCTGATTCCCATTGATCAGAATCCAGCTAATTCCCACTGAAATTGCTTCCAGAAATATCAGTGTTTTTCCTAATGGGCGGCAAGGGAGACACTGAACTCAAATAAATGCAGAACCAGCTATTTCATTTGTGATTAGTTACAAAATGTGCCAAATCACGAACACGTGGATCTCACCCACTTGTCTGAGTATCACAACAACTGTCTAAAATATTGGTTCTGAATGATGCCGTTCTGAAATTTGAATGTTTGTGTGCACTGCTTTGTTTCCTATGCACAACAAACAGGTGTCCTTCCCTACATGTGCAATTCCTCTTGGATCAAAACAGTAGGACCTGTTTATGCTTTTCTTAGAAAACAGAGATAGGAGGGTGTGGGAAGAGTCAGTTAAAACTGCGATCAATCCCAATGGCAGTGATCATTATAAAAAGCTCAAACTAGTTCAAGAGATCTGAACGCAAGAGAAGGCTGGTGAGAAATTGGTGAATATATTCTGTTTGTGTTTTCTTCTTCCTTTCACATTAACGAAACAAAATCTGCCTGAAAGAAGTATCTTCGCTTCTTATCTGCATCTACTAAATCTTTTATTTCACCTGAAGCCATATAATCTTCTGATAGTCCTTTCCTGAGCAATCACTTGTTTGGTTGTAAACAGAGGATTAAGGTGAGGAATAAGGAACAGGAAGAACTCTTAGAAATGGTGCCAGCACTAGACTTTGATGAATCTTGTGCAAAGAAATGTGGAGCCCAAAGAAGCCCAGCTGCCTGGAGAGGAAGGACTTGTCTGCCTAATTACTGATGGAGACTTGTTATTAGGAAAAGGGATGCTCAGGCTTCAGATTGCCCTTCCACTCTACTACTCACTTTATATTCACTAGAAGGGATTCTGGGTTTACAGGCACTGGTGAAATGCTTCTGTTCCTTTGGGAGATACACACACATGATGACCCAACACTAACATTTTTACATTATAACTGAGGGTTGTTATGAACTCTGGGGAGTGTTTTTGCCACCAGTGGTTAGGCAACATCATCAAATACGTTTGGTGCTATACCACTTTGAGGTGTATGAGCTGTTAGGGGAGGGGCTTTACATCTAGTGGGGGACACATCTTGGTTATAGTGAAGATGTGCAGAGTTGTGATAGCTTGAATAATAGAATCAAAGAACTGTTGGAAGGGACCCTGAGGATCAGCTAGTCCAACCCCCAGCAATGCAGGAATCTCAACTAAAACATCCATGACAGGTGACCATCCAACCTCTGCTTAGAAACCTCCAAGGAAGGAGATCCCACAACCTCCCGAGGGAGACCATTCCACTGTCAAACAGTTCCTACTGACAGAAAGTTCTTCCTGGTATTTAGTTGGAATCTGATTTCTTGTAACTTAAATCCATTGGTTTGGGTCCTACCCTCAGTGGCGGAGCTTCATGCTTTGGCACCGGGGGGCGGAGATCAGGTGGGGGCGGGGCTGGCACACATCTGCAGGGGCATGGCACGCCAACTGCAGGGGTGTGGTGCTCACAGTAAGTGGAGGGACAGCCGCGATGGCGCCCCACCGGGATCGTGCTGCCAGGGGCAGTGTGCTTCTCCCACACTCCTCTTACTCCGCCAGTGCCTACCCTCCAGAGTAGGAGAAAACTAGCTCCATCTTCCATGTGACAGGCCTTTAGAAATTTGAAGATGGCTATCACATCTCCTTTCAGTCTAATATTTACCAGGTTAAACCTACCCAACTCCTGCAACTGTTCCTCATAAGGCTTGGTTTCCAGACCCTTGAGCATCTTGGTTGCCCTCCTCTGCGCAAGTTCCAGCTTGTCAATATCCTTCTTAAATTGTGGCTCCCAGAACTGGACACAGTACTCCAGGTGTGGCATGACCAAGGTAGAATAGAGTGAGACTATGACTTCCCTTGATCAGGACACTATACTTCTGTTGATGCAGCCTAGTTTTTTAATCAGAATGAATGCTCGATATGCAGTGGGCATTTTATAACTTTCCCACAAAATTTGTACAAAGAAATCAGGATGAGCACTCAATAAACAGGTCATCTTGGAAGTGGCCCTAGTCATTTCTAGGCTGCATTCACACAGCAGTTTATTCCATTTCCTTGACGTTTCTCAAACTGTCAATTTCCACATTATATTTCAGTTTCTGCGTGATATGCAAGCAGCTTTCAGAAAGCTGGCAGAATATAGTGGAAGGTCAGTGCTCATTTCTGGGTTAATTACTTCCAGAAAAAAATCTGTTTGCAATCAGGAAAATCGAACACAGTATTTCCCATGTCTGAATGCACCCACCCCTAGATAAACATACTTATGATTGTCATTAATTTTTGTTTTTGTAGTTGGTAAAAAACTAAAACAACCTCTTTTCCCCATCTTGTGGTTATAATCTATCATAAATTGCTATTTTTCTATTGAAAAAAAGGAAGTTCTCTTTATTGGAACTTAATTCTATATAAGTACACTTCGAAGTTCCTGATATTGGTAGCTCAGAACTTTATTTTCCTCACATTTTCCTGTTGCGGTGATATGACAGCACATTCAGAGCAGTCAGATATGAAACCTGGCTTTTTGGAAGAAGCACAGAAATCCTTTTCCGCTAACTGTACTCCTCCCCAGCTTCCAAACAGAGCAGCTGCAAAGAATATTAAGCATATCCACTAACTCTGAAAAGCACCCAAATGGTAAAAACAATATGCCTTTATTTTTTTTTAGCATCTTCCATCTGAACTATACTTTCAAGGGCTTTGCAAGAGTTAAACAATCTAAAAATCCTGCATGGTATGAATTACAGGGGGAGGGGGGAATGATGACATTTTAAAGAAAAGGATATTGTACAAGTATATATTACGAACTTGTATGGCCAGTAACAGATGGCAGCAGAAATGAGAAGCTTGACAGCAAAGGAAAAATGGTAGAATGGAGATCTGTAAATAAATAGAGAATTAGTGAGATGATAAAGGGGATCATTGTTGGCATGAGCTGTAATGGTGATAAATTTTGCAACTATGTTGGTTAGTCATAGAGAGCAAGTGGATTCTAAAGGATCAGGGAAATGGAACAGATGAGGTCAATTATTGATATACAGCTCAATAATGAACAAAATAGTAAAAATTGCTTTGTATTGTTGTTTTTGTTTTTTAGGCAATCACAGTTAGACATTGCTGCTGTGATTCTCCTAGGATCTTAAACTTAAAGCAAAGAGCTAAAATCTTATAGATTGCCTAGGTTGCCCCTGTTCTGGTCAGTTGGACATTGCATTTACTGCTGGATTGTGTTCTAGTGCACAATGACCCGTCTAAGCTCTTCCTTCCTTTTAAAAGTTATCTCGTTTAAAATCACTCATCTAGAATTTCAGTGGCAATCTGGCTCTTTTCACCCGGGTTTCTATGCCTGGCTGGCACCCAGTCCCCAAATCTGTGCACGATATTGTTTTCCTGAGAGAAGCGCAGATATATGTGCACTGCATCACATAGCTGAAATGGTCTGCAGAGCTCCTCTCAAAAAGGAGCTAGCCTTTTCCCTCAATGCAGATGTGCAATAAGAAGAACAAGAACAAGAACAAGACTTAATCCTGTTACTAACATTCAGAAGAACTCACAATCTTAAGAACATCAGAAGAGCTCCTGGATCAGAAAATTGCCCCATCTACAGTTCGGCATCCTGTTTTCACAAAGACCAACCAGATGTCTGCGGGAAACCTGTAAGTAGAATTTGAGCACGAGAGCACTCTCTTCTCCTGTGGAACCTTATATCATATGCCCTGCTTCTTCTATTTTGTTTCATGAGGACCAAAACCTCTTACTGACTCTTCTGTTTTCACTGTTTTCACCTAAAATAATCAATACAGTCATACCTTGGGTTGAATACGTTTCAGGTTGAGCGCGTTTGAGTTGCGCTCCGTGGCAACCCGGAAGTAATGGAGTGCGTTACTTCTGGGTTTTGCCGCTTGCGCATGTGCAGACGCTCAAAATGACGTCACATGCATGCGCAGAAGCGGCAAAAAGAGACGCGCACGCGCAGACATGCCATCGCTAGTTACGTTTACCTCTAGATGCGAACGGGGCTCCGGAACGGATCCTGTTCGTATCTAGAGGTACCACTGTATAAGGTATAGATCACAGCTATTCTTTTTGACCAGCCTTCACAAAAGGAGGACTTGAGAAAATTATAATTGCCAAAGCAGAAGTTAATTGTTTGAGAAGCAGCATGAACTTTACTGTTAAAGCTGTTTAATATACAAGTTTCTGAGAACCAGTATAAGGCCTGTAATTTAATATGTCATCAATAGTTCATGTATAAACGAGCTGGGGTCTTGGCACTGTACAGACCATGAGTATCATCCAGCCGTCATTGCCTCTCGATTGCTTTCCCTGCCTAACTTATTCTTACCCTTGACGAGTCCCTGAAGCCAGTAAAACTTGATCAGCCATTTCAGTTCACTTGAGGCCCTCAATGTCACAGTGGATTTTGCATTTTCCCCATCTTGGCTGTGGTCAGCTCAGCTGTTTGGATGCCACAGCATGTGATGTCATAGAGAGCTTTGGATCTCTTGGCCAGGCCCTCTCAGAGGTTGAGAGACGCTTGGGCCACTTCCACAATATGAGCCCCCTTGCCATAATAGATTTTTTTTTTAATGACACACTCATAAAAGATATATTGTTATTAACATTTAGGAACATAATACATACTTTAATATGGCAAAATCTGTATCAGATAACAAAAAAGTTCTTTCTTTTACCAGATCGCATCTCTTATTTGCTTACATTGGTAGCTCTGAGCTGAGGGTGTGTCACATCTTGGTCTGCCAGGCATCCGATCTTGTATTGCATTGTAACATTGTAAGCACAGTATAATAATAATTATTATTATTCATAAAATTTGTATATTGCCCTATCCCACAGATCTCAGGGTGGTTCATAACTTTGCCTATGATTCTACCACCTGCACTTATGCCAATGCAGAACTTGTCTGAAGCCCAGGTGGGAGTCTTCTTAGTATAAAGTTATACACATCATCATTATCATCATCATAATTTATTATTTATACCCCGCCCATCTGGCTGAGTTTCCCCAGCCACTCTGGGCGGCTCCCAACCGAGTGTTAAAAATAATACAGCATTAAATATTAAAAACTTCCCTAAACAGGGCTGCCTTCAGATGTCTTTTAAAGATAAGATAGCTGCTTATTTCCTTCACATTTGAAGGGAGGGCGTTCCACAGGGCGGGCGCCACTACTGAGAAGGCCCTCTGTCTGGTTCCCTGTAACCTCACCTTTCGCAATGAGGGAACCACCAGAAGGCCCTCGGCACTGGATCTCAGTGTCTGGGCTGAATGATGGGGGTGGAGATACTCCTTCAGGTATATAGGACCGAGGCCATTTAGGGCTTTAAAGGTCAGCACCAACACTTTGAATTTTGCTCGGAAACGCACTGGGAGTCAATGCAGATCTCTCAGGACCGGTGTTATGTGGTCCCGGCGGCCACTCCCAGTCACCAGTCTAGCTGCCACATTCTGGATTAATTGCAGTTTTCGGGTCACCTTCAAAGGTAGCCCCATGTAGAGCGCATTGCAGTAGTCCAAGCAAGAGATAACTAGAGCATGCACCACTCTGGCGAGACAGTCTGTGGGCAGGTAGGGACTTAGCCTGCGTACCAGGTGGAGCTGGTAGACAGCCACCCTGGACACAGAATTAACCTGCGCCTCCATGGACAGCTGTGAGTCCAAAACGAAAAGGCAGCTAGTCCCTAGTGTGGCTCCCCAACCAGCTTAGCCCTCTGAGGCCTGGGAGAAGGGTACCCGGCTGCCCCACACCTTGTATGGGTCTGCCTGCACATATGATACAGGGATAGTTTGGGAAAGACAAAAAAGTCTGTGCTTTGTTAAAGATTGTCTCCATTCTACTTAGAGTAGAATTCAAATTCAGGGGTGTAAGTCAGTTGTGTCTATGAATTTCAGTGGAACTATTCTGAGTAGCAAGAACACTGGATGCAAGTATTTTACGGCAAACAGTTGTATGGTCCTGCTCCACTGAAATTCCAGAAAGAATTCCCCCAAAGTTTTTACACCAAGAACATATTCTTGTGACGACATTGTGGTTGACATACCAGGGCAGCGTGTAAGAAAACACGCTTCATGCAAATGGGACTATGAGATGGTGGAGAGAGCGGGAGCACACATGAATAGGGAAGCCTCCACAGCTAAAGCCAAGTCTGTATTGTGCAAGAGCGGTGATGGCTCAAGGAGGTACACTTGAAGTGCTTCGACTGCTGGGTAGCACTCTCTGTTTCATGATTTATGATGCAAATCACAGCCTCTCTGGCTGCTCTTGAAAGCATGCAATTATGTTGGTTTGCTTCCTGTTGTGTTCTGTGGCCTTTGTCATAAGGACGAAGCAATGGAATTTCAGTAGCTAACATGCTCAGTGAATGGCAGCATTGTGCTGTGCAGCTCTGACCTTTTCAATATTCCACCGTTCAAACATGAGTTGTCTCTTTGCAGTCTCGGCAGCCTCCGGGAAGAGCAAGGTTACAGGAAAATGCAGAATACTGAAAAGAGAAATAATAGTATGATTCATTGTCTCAAAGCCGCAAACTGTGCCTGTATTGTCTAGAGTCTTCTTTCAGTGGATGAAGCAAAATTAAACCACGGCCTCTTATGCCAGGGTTAGCCCTAGGCACCCGGGCACCCCAGCTGACCCTTGGCAATCCAAGCCCAGCTGTTTGACATGCCATCTCATTTCTCGGTTTCTAGCTGGTCATGCCTGTTTCTTTTCCTGCTTTCGGACACGCTGCTAGCTTCAGACCTGACCTGCCAAATGAGGATCCTGTTTTGCTATTGGCTAGCCATGAGGAATTAATTTAGTCGACTTTTGCATCCGTTTCTGGGCCAGCACTTGGGACACATTCCCTGTTTATCCAGCGAGTGGGTTAATGTTCCTCTGTAGCTAAAGGAATCATTCAGGCAGAAGCAACAGAAGGTCCTGCCTAAAATAGATGTAAGAAAGAATGCTCAAAGACATTTATTTGAATTAAACCGGGGTGGGGTGGGGGTGAAGCAGTTTCTTTTTATGTGCATTAGGAAAGCTGTGGTGGATGCTTCTAATATGACACTGCACCCTACAGAATATCATAGATGGGACCTTTGTTCTGTGGAATGCCCTTCCCGCTGCCATATGTGAAACAGCAACTCTCAGTTGCTTCAGAAATCTTACAAAGGCTTATATTTTTGCTCAGCCTTTCCCTATAGGATTCGACCCAATTTAAATGTCCGAAGCTTCTGATTTTCTGTTTTACTTGCTTTCATATGCTGCTATATTGCTTTTTTTTATGGGTTTCAGATAGTGTTCTTGTTTAGCGATATATTGTTTGTCTTTTAGACAAATGATTTCTGAAGTATTCTGAAGTATTAAGCGGTATTTAAACACCTTTAAAAATAAAAGGAAATAAACGAATGTCTCGAATAAAATGTCAGAAGAAGCTTTCGGTAGCCATGGAAGTTGGGCTGAGGACTGAAATGTTTTTTCTTCCTCTGTATGTCTCAGGTTCCAAGGAAGGGGGCAGATGACAGGGAAAGATTATAGACACTGCCAGAGCCCACAAGGGAAGCCTGCTTCCTCTCTGCGTCTCTTTATATTTCCCCAGCTTTCCAGGGAACCAGAGACACTCTGCCTATTAAGCACACCAGCTTCACCTTTTTCCCTCACCCAGCTGGCCAATTAGGCCTCTCTGCCTGATTGCTGGCAGTGACATTATCAAGTGGCTGCTGTTGAGCCCCCCTGCAATGCAGGAAGAGCCTGCAGGAGCATATGGTCATGGGAGGGGGGGGGGAAGAGAAGGGCTTGTTAATTCTTGCTTGCCAGACACACTGTAAAAGCTGCCGATCTAAGGCTGGGCAGACGACTTGGGTCTGGTTTGAATGTGACACTTCCCACATTGTTAGTCACTGTTGTGGGGCTCAAGGTGTAATGTTGTGCCCCAGGAAGCTGCCTGATATGGCGTCAGTCCAAACAGGTCCATCCAACTCAGTTAGATTGTCTCTGCAAGACTGACCACTCTGGCTGCTCTTCAGACCACCCAAGCAACTTCCTCCTGATCTGTGTCCCACATGAACTTCTCACATAGTATGTGAGAAGGATAGTGCACCAAACTATCACAGCATTCTTGAGGTGGGTACCCAAGGTAGACAAGAGACTCAAAATGCCACCCACTCATGATATATATTGCAAGTAACCAACAACAGCTTCTCCTCCTTCTCCTCCTCTTATTATTATGAGGATTATTTAGTCACTTTTCTCACAGAGTAACCTCATAGAATCATAGAATTGTAGAGTTGGGACCCCAAGAGTCATCTAGTCCAACCCTCTGCAATGCAGGAATCTCAGCTACAGCATCCATGACAGATGGCCATCCAATGTCTGCTTAAAAAGCTCCAAGGAAGGAGAGTCCACAACCTTCCAAGGGAGACTGTTCCACTGTCGAACAGCTCTTACTGTGAGAAAATTCTTCCAGTTGTTTAGTCGGAATCTCCTTTCTCAAGCAACTTATGTTAAAGCCAATCAATAGAAACGTAAAAACACAGCCTTATAGAATCTACCCCACTAAAAGAGACCACAGTGCCACGCCTCAAATGAAGAACCAAAAGCCCAGGACAAAAAGTATTTTCCTGACATCTCAAAACAGATAAAGGTGGTGCCAGGCGTGCCTCCCTGAGGAGAACATTCCACAATCAGGGGTCACCACTGAAAAGGCCTCTTCTCAGGTTACCACCCTCCAAACCTCCCGTGGTGGTGACACACAAAGAAGGGATTCAGATGATGATCACAGGGTCCAGGTCGGTTCACGTGTGGATAGGCCCTTCTATGATGTCCTGTGGTCCTGAGCCACATATGGCTTTATAGGTCAAAACCAGCACTTTGCATTGAGCCCAGCAACTCATTGCAGTCATGGTACCCATTGCAGTCATGGTGGTCTACATTCTGACTGCCCTGTCCTGGTCAGCAATCTGGCTGCTGATTTTTTACACCAGCCTATGAATCGTCTTCATAGGCAGCCCAACATATAATGCATTGCAGTAGCCCAACCTAGAGGTTATCAAAGTGTCGGGAACTGAAATTAGGTTATTCTTATCTAGATAGGGGTGCAGCTGGGCCCCCAGGGGAAGGTACTTGGCTCCAAGGCAGAGATGTAGCTACAGGAGGGCTAGCTGGTTTTTTGTTGTTGTTGCCCTGGGTGAATCCTCCTGAGGGGTGCCATTGAGGCTCCCAGTCTATGTGTGTGCATGTACAAATGCACATGGTGGAGTGCCAAACTGGATCTTGAAATAAAGTGAAATAAAGCGTACCTTTGCCCCTGCTCCAAAATGTTGGGGCTAAGTGGAAGTTTGATGCTGACAGCAGAGAGTCCACCTTGCTCCCTACATTCACACCTTGCCCTGACTGGATATTGTGGAACTTAAGCCTCCTTGCTCCACAGATACCTGCCAAGCTCCACAGCAAACAGATTTCTCCCTAGACAGGCTCATTGCTGGGTTGCTTTTATACGCAAGAGGTTTTTTCCTATTATGAGTGTGGCCTTCATAGATGAATTCTGATTCATTCATGCTTTTGGGCTGAACCACAATTTCAGCCTTCATTAACCTTCACATTTTATTCTGTTGCACTATAAACAGCATCTCTTGCCAAGAAAGAGGCCGTTGCAAGCTGCGTACTTTTTGATCTCACAGGTGACACCTGCTGGCCATCTCTAAATTGCATTAGATCCATGGGAGGGTGAAATCTTGTTGATTCATGGGGATGTGGGAATGGATGAGGAAATTATGAAAGGTGTGGAGACTGATCAGCTCAGTGGTAGAGCATATTAATTCCCAGGCATCTCCAGTTAGGGCTGGGAAGTATCTCCTCTCTGAAACCCTGGAGTCCTGGTGCCAGAGTGTCAACCATGTTGAAATAAATGAACCAATGGCCTGACTAAGGCAATTTACTATGTTTCTTTATTTACTTACTGTATTTATTTCTATTCTGCTAATTTGCTTTCCTAATTTGATTGTCCCCTTTCTTTTTGTTATTCCCTCTCTTCCTTTCCATTTAAAAACTTACTTAAATTTTAGTCTCTTATTTTCTGCTGAGTCTCCACTTCCCGCCCCCCCAAGTTTTTAGTGGCTGCATCTAAGTTATGGCAATGGAGAGGCCAGGAAGTGCACCCAAAGCTTGTCAAGACACAAGCTCCTAATGGCTTATAATTGCAGGTCTGGAATAGAAAATAGCAATTTTGCTTTTTGTGATTCCAAACTAAATCTTGAGCAAAGTCCTCAACAGTCAGGTGTGCAAATTTGTACCTGATTATGACTTGTTTCAGAGCCCGTTAAAGACAATATGAGGCTGTTAGTGTTTGGATCATTCCACTAACATGTTAGGCAGTTATATATGAATCAGAGCTCTTCCCAACTGAAGTCTTGGAAGTTTTGAAGGAGAAGATTAAAAATGCCCCTTATTTCATATCATAGCTCTCATGCAGACTTTGGTTGTAGTTGAAATTTTGAACTATGAACCATTTAAAAATGATTTGCTAGTTGTTGTTGTTGTTATTGCCACCTGCCGTTCCTATAAGAATCAAGGCAAAGAACATATTTTTCTTTCTCATTTTATCCTCAGTACAACCTAGTTAAGTAGCGAGGCTGAGAGTCTGTGATTGGCCCAAAATTACACAGAAAGCTTTGTGGCTAAGTGGAGATTAGAATCTGGATCTGCTCTAGACCAACATTCTAACCACTATATACCACACTAGTTTACATGGACCTTTAGTGGATCTGAAGAACTTTTCAAGGCACCAGTATATGAGCCACTGCGTAGTTAGTTCCACTTGCCCATGAATATGTATTTCTCAGATTCCATGTTGCATTTTTGAAATTTGTGGGAGTTTCATAATCAGTTTGCTGCATGGCACAAAGTAAAAAGTTTCACTAGTTATATGAAAGAACATGTCTCAAGTAGCTCACTAAACAGAGGCCAGGGGCTGATAGCTTAAATCAGAAGTGGCTAACCTCTGACATGCTCAACATTGTTGGACTACAAATCCTATTATCCCTGACCATTGACCATCCTTGCTGGGACTGATGGGAGTTAGAGTCTGACAACATCTAGAGGGTCACAGCTTAGCCACCCTTTGTTTAAATACACATATGATGGAGCAGACTACACTTGATCTCAGTTTGTTCCATGCTGGCTCCTGAAACTTTTATCAAAACCAAAATACTCCCAACCATCCAATTATGCCATTGTAAATGCAGTTACATATGGGCACTGTATCTTCTTTCTTAGAAGTGGTATTAGTTTCAGAAAGTTTTACAATCTGTGTGTATTCAGTTTCTTGCCAAATGGCAAACAAGGACAAGACTGCTTTTTGAAAGTCAAATTTACATGGGATTAGCATATTTTTGTGATTTATATTGTATTGCTGAGGTGCAAGGCAAAAATTCAATACTTCTGCAATGTGTTGGTTGCCCAAACTGGAACAGTTAGCTAGAGTGTATCTTACCAAACTGTATTTGACCTTGGATGGAGCTGTGTATTTGCTTTACAACTTTAAGGGTGCCAAGAAAATCTTCGAAGGAAAGATGGCAGCTTCTAAGATGGAAAAGAAGCGCTTCCCAAAGTTGCCATTTTATAGATATCTCTTCCACATGCCCGCATGCTTCTGCATTTGTGCACATGCACTCACACATCTTTCCCTCTGTTGGGGTTTTAACTGCATGGTCTGACACTTGACTGGTTATATAAATGCTATTGGTTGAGAAGTGGAATTTGGTTTTTCTGTTGGCAGATTCGTATACGTATTACAGTAAGTTGCTGTGGTGCAGTGAGAGACCTGGGTTCAAACCTCGACAAAGCCAAGGCCTCATTGGATCACTTTGGACATATAACTAATGAACCTGCAAAATGGATCTGTAAAGTCTGAATACACTACCTCACCAAAATATATATGTGATATATAATTTTTTTTTTATTTGGTTTTACAATTTAACCTTACATTCACATACAACATACGATAATGAATATAGAATTCTTTGACTTCCTTCCTCCCCTCCGTGGAGTCCGCATTCAATCGCTTTTCACTGCATCCTATATTGTCCTCTATATTACTATAAAACTCTATTTTTATCCATAGTACTTTTCACATTGCAAGTGTTATTGTAACCCTGCTAGTGTTTTTAACTGTTTACAGTGTTCTCTCAGACAAGTTACAAATTTTCCCCAATCCTTGTTGAAGTTTTTATCATTCTGGTTTCTGACTTTTCCGGTCATTTAGCTATCTCAACATAGTCCATCAGCTTTATTATCCATTCTTCTCTTGTAGGGATTTTATCTTCCTTCCAACTCTGGGCTACGACCAAAAGGATCTTTGTGTATGACATCCTTTTACTTGGGACCAACAGCAAAGAAATCAATATCCCCTATATTTGCATTGCAAAACTAGGCTACATACTTGAAATCCCTTGCAGGATAAGCTATTTTGTTATGTATCTTTGTGTGTTTATACTGTAAACCGTCCTGTTATCCTTGGATGAAAAGTGGTAAATATATTTTATTATTATTAATAATAGCTCTCCTTTCCCCCATTACCTTCCATGAGCTCAAGGGAAACTGTCCGAAGCAAATAAGCCTTCTGTATTTGTGTATTCTTCCTCACAATGTAGAATCCTGGAAACCAAGATTCTACATTGTCTGTGGAACTTATATGAGCAGACTCAGGTGACCCACTCCAAACAGTTGCCCGTGAACTCATGGAGAGTGATGGGGATAAAGGGACAGTGGTGGGTGCATGTTCCTGCAGACCCTATACATACAGAATTTCCACTTTACAACAGCACCTGTTAAACTGTTTAGGCGGATGCTGGTTGAGATCTTAGTGGGGCTATACAACCATCCTACCTTCCAAGATCTCTACCAGCATCCTTTTAGACACATTGAACAGGCAGTCTTGAGGCTTCACACAGAAGCAATTGCCCATTCCTGCCCTTCCGGGCCTCCTTCCTAAGAAGGAATAGAGCCTCTCAAAGTTTCATGAACGCCTACCAAGTTCCACAGTTGCATCTTCGGTACAGAGTATAATAACTGGCTGTGCCTGCACACATACAGGTTTGCTTTGTTTTTTGGAGCAGGGAGCAAACATCTGCAAAGTTGATGCCAGCCGGCACCTTCCCCTCCCTGAATGAACTGCTAAGCATGCCAGCCAGCCAGCCAAGGATCTAGACTCTCATCTGGCTTCAACCAGCTAGGATGGGCATGGGTCCAACTCTAAGAGAGTGGCTTGCATAGCAGTGAGCATAGTCTTTCCATTGGCAGGCAAGTCTGACAGAAGCCCATCCAATACAGTATCTTGAATTCTGATTCTGTTGTTAAAAATAGGCAGACTTCCATTGCCTTATGCAGAAGGACGTGTTATGACTCCCCCCTCCCCAAACTATGGCCTATTAAGGGCCAGAAATGATTTTTTCCCCCTCACTAGAAATCTTTCTTCCTTTGCAATATAAATGATGCCAGGTGTTATGAACCTGTGCCTCAGTAATTTTCCCCCTGGGAAGACATAATGGGTAGGATTTATTCATGCACTGATCATCAGAACTAGCTTGAGGTGTAACATAAATGGGTATAAATGTCAACCACTTAGAGTTTTATTATTATTGAGCAGTATGGAAATTTTATGTATTTATAAGAATATTTATAAATCCCCAACCCATAAAAACATCAAGGTAGTGTACAATAAAATAATTAAAACATCATAAAACTATAGCATCATAAAATGGTAAAATTCTAAAATACATCTTGGTAAAAAACCCCAAAATACAGTGGCACCTTGGTTTAAGAACAGCCCTGTTCACGAACTATTCGGTATATGAACTCCGCAAAACTGGAAGTAGTGTTCCAGTTAGAGAACTTTACCTCAGTCTACAAACGGAAGCCAAACGGTGGAAGGGCACTGGCAGCGGGAGGCCTTATTAGGGAAAGCATGCCTTGGTTTAAGAATGGACTTCCGGAACAGATTAAGTTCGTAAACCAAGGTACCACTATATGTGTAAAGAAATGTGGGGACATTTTTTGGAAATATTTACAATAAGACTAAAATGAGTTAAAATGATAAAATCAGAATTCAATTAAAATGCCTCCTGAAATAATAAAAAGTCTTCAGTAGATGCTTGTTGTTCAAGAGAGAGGGAGCTGTCTGACCTCAACTGAGAGTTCCACAAAATTGACCCCACAATACTGAACACAGGGATTCTAGTGTCTATTAACTGTGAATCCTTTGCCATGGGTGACCACAAATAGCAACTTCCACAAAGACCTCAGCAATAGAGCAGGGATATAAGGGATCAGGTGATCCCTGTGGTATCTTGGACCCAAGTTGTTAAGGGCCTTGTAAATTAATACAAAGAACATTGGGCCTAGCTCAGTAGCACATGGGCAGCCCGTAGAAGCTTTTGAACAATTGCATTATGTGCTGGGTCTCCATCAATGGTCTAGTTGCAGCATTTTGAATCAGCTGGAGTCTCTGAACCAGGCCCAATACACAGAGTGCATTGCAATATATATATATTCTACACATTTTTGCAAGCAATTTAATATATGTGTTTTAATGCACCATTTCGCCTTATACACTCATTTTTTATATTATTATTTGTGGTTTGGAAAATCACAAAATTCAGAGTCATGCAACTTTTGAAGGGTAGCTGTTGGCTTTATCATTTCAGGAAGTTGGAAACCAGATCTATCCCCCATTCCCATTCCAGATGGGGGCTGAATATTGCAATGGAGTCCTTCAGATATCACCACTGGAGAACTGGCCACTTGGTTTTGTTTGCTTATTTTGCTTCTCCGTGAAAAGGATAGATCCAGATTAAACAGGGGAAAATAATAGGCTGGCATTTATGATAATTTGTTAAGCTCTTTAATCACCTTACGCTGATTTTGATGCCGACGACATTGTGTGGACACATGCATGCACAAGACGCACTGATCCCCAAATAAAAGATAGGTAGTGGCTAGATGTGCAAAAGATTTGTAAACAATGAGTGGTGGTTTATATCCCTTCATTCTGTTGTGGAACTCAAGGTGGCATTTAGATGAGTCCTTCAAAAGGGCTGGTCTAAGACATTTTGCTTGTCTGAGGCAGAGCTGGAACCCCCCTCTCCTTTCCTGCCCCAAGTCAAGATGCATCCCATACCCTTCAGCTGCCCCAATTAAATAAGGACATCCCATTTTCGGGCACGCAATCTCGCATGGGTCATGTGACTTGCTCAGGAGCACGTCCCTGAAGATGCACACCCTGGTTTTCCATTGTGACATGTTGGAGGGCATGGCATGCTAGTGTTCAAGCCAAGCCATATTATTTTGGTCTGATCCTGCAGGGTGCTTCTTTCATTCTTACAACAGCTGATATCTGCTAAACCAATTTACAATATGAGGTTTCATATTTATTCCTATATCTAGATAATTGCAATAATTCCCTGTGTGGCTGGGGAGGAGAAAGTGGGAAGAATTCACAGTTTGAACACTGAAGACTTTGTGTCTGAGTCGTAGAGACGTTTCCCAGCTCAAATTAAGCCCTGACATTAATTGCTGCTTCTTTGCATCACAAACTGCAATTTGAATGCGGCATTTGTTAAAAGTTTGTTTTGACTTACCATCAAACCCTAAAAGCATTAGTGAATGGTACCTCCGCTATTGCATTTTTCAAAAAAGAAGAAGAAGCAAAACTGTAGATTTGTTTGCCATTTCCTTAATCTGTTGTTAATAAACTTGAAAGAGCACAGGCCTGTCTAATAAACACATCAAACTAATGGGCACCGAAGCCGTTCAGAGGAGCGTTTGTTGTTTGGTGTTTAGATTTCCGTCAAAATTAATCAACAATGGAGGGGGCCAGCTGTATTTATTAGCAACACAAACCCTTGTGATTCAGTGCCAGGACCCTTTGAATCATTTCAGGGCATGCTGGCAGGGATACAGGACTGATAAATACTTACATCCTTGTGCTCAGAAAATGGGGAGGGGGGAGTTAGGTGCAGGGAGGAAGGGTAAGGCAGCCGAGAAAGCAGACTGCACAATTGGCAAAGATTCCCAAAGAGCCATTTTGAATCCTCTCTATACAGCAAGCCTATGAATGGAAAGTAATTGATTCAAGAACAGTGGAAGCGCTCCCATTCCAGCCTCCGTCTCCGCCCGGGCTGCTTTTGTAAATCCTTCAGCCGTGCAGATGGCTGGCCTGCATAATCCAGCTGGGTTTTGTTCTTCCTTCCCCTCAAGGCTACTCCCCTTTTCCTTTAAATGTTCATTTCCCCCTCTTTTCTCGTTTTCTTTCTTGTCTAAACCCCCTCCCCGCTTCCCCCCTGTGTGGAGTTGGCTGCCTGCTGCAGTTGGGAGACTGCTGTGGATGGGGAAGAACCTAGTTGTTTCCATCCTGAGGAGCGCACAGTCTTCTTAACAGCTCGCGATCAAAGACTGAAACCCAATCCTGGTGTTCGGAAACAAGGAGGTGTGGTTTAAGGCAAATTTCGGCTGCAATCCTAGACCTCGTTACCTGGAAGTAATTCCCACTGAACTCAGAGGGATTGACTTTTCAGACGACGTGGCTAGGGATGCATTAGTAAGGATCATTCTGGAAGGGGAGCAGGGAAAGAAAAGTGGACTGCTGTGTTTGAAATTGGGGGTGGGGGTGGAATCAGGGGACTTGCTCTTTCAGGGGAAACTTCACACACCCCTCCCCCAAATAGTACCTTCTGCTGAGAAAAATTAACAACCATAGCAAATGCTCTCACAAGCAAATGGGAACTCTTCAGAGGCAGTTTGTCTCTGAACACCAGTTCCTGGGGGTCCTGAGCTGGCAAGGACTACTGCACACATGTTCCACTTTGGGGCTTTCCATAGGCAACTGTGTGGTCACTGTGAGGACAGGATACTAGACTATATGGACCTCCTGATCGGATCCAGCAGGGCTCAGCTTAGTTTCTTATTTGACCATGTGTGCTTTCATTTGTGGCACTCAAAGTCCTGTTTCAGGGAAAATTATTCAGGCTTAAATCCTCCTGAAAGAAGTCAATGGGCCGGAAGGAGAATAACCACCAGTGCTGTTCTTCAACCCTTCCACAAGAATTCATGCACTGCTATAATAGCCAATATTTTTATGCTAATGGAGGGATAAATTTGGATTCAGTTTTGTGTGTATTGGGTTAATAGGTTAAAGCACCTACCTGATAAGACTGCATTAACATCTAGTGAAGGGGCAAAAAGCAGAAGCCAGTCAATACCCCAGCCTAACCAGCCTGAATAAAGAGGTTTGGGTTCCCGTTAGGGAAAAAGGCAGCATATAAAGAAGAAGAAGAAGAAGAAGAAGAAGAAGAAGAAGAAGAAGAAGGTGAAGAGAAGAAGAAGAAGGAGAAGGAGAAGAGAAGAAGAAGAAGAAGAAGAAGAAGAAGAAGAAGAAGAAGGTGAAGAGAAGAAGAAGAAGGAGAAGGAGAAGAGAAGAAGAAGAAGAAGAAGAAGAAGAAGAAGAAGAAGAAGAAGAAGAAGAAGAACGCTTCTGCAAGGTTCTGGAAAGGTTAAGGAAAATTCTGTAGAGAGCCTCAAATCATTCTCTTCTGCCATTGTACCCCCTCCCCAAAAAGTCAAGCAGTCCCGCCTGTCATTAATTAAACTGACTGGCGGGAATGGAAGAGGGCCATGCACATTGCAAAAACCAGCTGTGTGTCATTCTGTTGAATTCAAGATGGCATGACACTTGAAGACTCTGACCTTGTGGGACTCCATTGCACTCAAACAATCTTCCATTCAGTAGGACCTCTGCACATGTCCAGCTCAGATCACTGTGGGATCCGGACATGCTGAACCAGTCGTTTGTATGCTTTAGACCAGACTTCCACAACCTTGGCCCTCCAGATGTTTTTGGCTTACAACTCCCATGATCTCTAGCTAGCAGGACCAGTGGTCAGGGATGATGATGGGAATTGTAGTCTCAAAACATCTGGAGGGCCGAGGTTGAGGAAGCCTGCTTTAGACTGCCCTACCATAGTTAGTTAGTTTGATTTATTACGGCCATTGGCCCATATCTAAAACAATACATCAAAATTTATCCATAAACAATACAATTTAAACAGTTCCAAGTTAAAACACCCATATAAAACCAATTTTACTTCAATTAAGTAAACACTATACACAATAAGCTCCCTCTATGTAAACCGCAATTCAAATCCCTCAGATTTTGGGGGATATGCGTCTTAGTTCTGGCACTTATTGATGGTTCTTAAGTTTAGCTAAGCTGTCAGAGTCATACAGTGATCCATTTCTCCTCTTTTGAAATAAGACATTAATCAGGTATCTAGCGACTGCAAGGGATCTACTTGTGTCTTCGTTGTTTAATAAGTATATTATTTGGGCTTCCAGAGGTCTGTCAGCAATTCTCGATAAATATGGGGCCAGAAACTTGGACCGTGAAGCCGAATGTAATGGATAACAGAAGATTATATGATATAACGATTCTATAGATCCACTTTTACAGTCACAGAGGAGTGAGATCTGTCCATTGGAGAGTCTGTTACCCAACACATTTGATGGGAAAACATTGAATCTAGCCTTTATAAAGGCATACCTGTGCATCACCACAGATAAGGTAGTTAAATAAGATGGAAGTTTCGTTGGTGGTGTTAAGCCAAGGTTTATCGGCGAACAGGTGCCACCACCTGTCGCAATATTAAATTGTAAATCCATCTCCTCTAATTTGTGAGTTATAATTCTCTTGGCAGAAATTAAATCCAATTTTAGTAGTTCAGATGGAGATAGTCCTAAGGACACAAGTTTCCCATGTATTATTTTTGCCCAAGGGCTAGGGAAGTCATCTCTCCAGAGACACTGTATCAAGTGGAGATTTGGAAGTTTATGCCATAATGCCAACCAGTAACAGAGGATGTATTTCCATAATGTGGTTTCTA
Organism: Podarcis erhardii; assembly: GCF_964252035.2. Classification (NCBI taxonomy): domain Eukaryota; kingdom Metazoa; phylum Chordata; class Lepidosauria; order Squamata; family Lacertidae; genus Podarcis; species Podarcis erhardii. The sequence continues at coordinate 50,916,047 of NC_138512.1, read as the reverse complement.
GAGATGTAACATTTAGTTCGAGTCGTATAGCAGTATTGCCTACACACCTGGGTAATTTTAGCAACCTTCTTAGAAGCTGGTTTTGGATTACCTCCAATTGGGTTAGATTAACAAAGGACCCCCATATTGGGATTGCATATGCTATTGTTGCAATCACCTTTGCCTTGAAAACTTTTAACACTGATGGAATATGGAAAGCCCCATCTGAAAAGAAAAAATGCAGTAGCGCAAAGGAAAGGGCTTTAGCTCTATTTAATACATATGCAAGATGGACCTTCCAGCCCATGTTGTGTTGGAGAAGGACTACCAAGTATTGAAATTTAAAGACTTGGTCAATGGCTTTTCCGTCTATTCTCCAATTATAGGTTTTTCGACCTATAATTGGAAAATTAGGACTTTGGAAAATTGGACTTGGCATGATTAATTGTAAGAAAATTTGATTTTCAGTAAACATCAAAAATTTTTAATGCCCTCCTAAGGCCAACTCTTGAGAAAGATAGGATCACTGCGTCGTCTGCGTAGAGTAGAAGGGGGCAACGATATTGGGCAAGACGGGGGGCGTGGATCGTTTCTTGAGAATCTATCAGAGGCGCCCTCATATCACTTATAAATAGATTAAAAAGGGTCGGAGCAAGGATACATTCTTGACGAACACCTCTATTGATGGTTACTGAATTTGAGAGGTCGCCGGCCGGAGTGATTCTCACCCTAGCGGCCGATCCGTCATGCAATTTAGTTATTAGCCACAAAAGTCTTTTGTCTATTCCCCATCGTGCTAATTTTCCCCAAAGTAATCCTCTGGGGATGCTGTCAAAAGCGGCCTTTAAATCAATAAAGGCCGCACAAAGTTGGCCTCTATTTGGGGCGGAATATTTCCGGGCAAGGTGGTATAAAACTAAGACATGATCAACCGCTGACTGATTCGGTCTAAATGCCCTACCATAGGAATTACATCAATGTTGACGGTGCTACCACTTGGCAAACAAAACAGCAATCTATCAGCCAGTTCTATTGTGCTGCCGTTAGGATAACCCATGACACACATCTTTAGTTTTTTTTTTAAAGTCCATTTTCAGTCAGTTCTAATTACAAGTAATTCAGACAAGTTGTCTTGCCAAGTCTCTGTCAAATTAATTGGATCCTAAAAATAAACCTGAAGAATTATGAATGTTTTAAATTACTGCATATGACAGCCACTTTCCTGTGCAATTGCCTGTCCTTAAGGTCTATTAACCGGGAATGGCAACAGCATGAAGCATTTCTAGGACACCTGGCCGCTCTCTCTCACTTCACATTGTACTCATTTTCCTAAGAGGCTTCTTTTACTGACATGTCAGCTGGGGAACTTGGGACCTCCTGTGCAGATGTGCATCTATGGATTTCTCTGCATTTGTCAGCAGTGAGCAATGTTTTTGCTGAGTGCGCTAGTGAGGCCACTCTGAGAATGAGAGGGGACATACATTCCAGGTCCCTTAATTCTTAGTATGTGTAGTAGTGTAGCATGGGAAAAATAGGCCAGAGGAGAGTCTTAGTTGAATGCAATAGCAGACCCTCCAAGTGTCCCTATTTCCCTGATTTAGAGAAGCTGTCCCGGTTCCTGATTTGATCCTGGGATGTCCCACTTTTCCTTAGGGTGTCCCTGTTTTCACTGGAAAAATGTTGGAGAGTATGGAGTTATCTGACCCCTGAACCGTCTGAAGGCAATCCTGTTTTATTATGTTTTTTTATATATGTTGGAAGCAGCCCAGAGTGGCTAGGGCAACCCAGTAAGATGTAAGGGATATAGTAAGATTATCATTATGGAATGGGACGTCCCTATTTTCATTGGAGAAATGTTGGAACGTATGTAATAGTCAGAGATACATTGAAGAATTCAATTTCTATGAGCTGTACCTCTTGGTCTAATGTGTTGATTAGAACACAACTATCCTTCAGATTTTTTGCCTCTCCAAATATTGTTTGCAAGTCAAAACAAACATACCATGAGGCATTAAAATTCACGTTAGGATAAAAGATGTTTGTTAATGTGGATATTACGATTCAATGACTTTGCTTGCTCTAGCAGATGCCATGTTCCATGGAAGACCTTGTTTATTTATTATATTTCTGCTACTATCACATTTCCGACTTGCATGGCACAGTTAACAATTGCTTAGATTTCTCAGCAGATGAGACTCTTAAAAAAATGGTTTCTCCATGCTGACAGTCCGAATTAGTTATTCTGAATAAAGGAAACGCCTGGCACAGATACCCCATATGTGAGTAGAAGCCAGTTCCATTTCTGCAGGAGGGTCTCCAGTTTTTGCTGCAAACAAACACATACACTCACTCACTCACTCACTCACTCTCACGCCCACTCACTGCTTAGGCCTAGGAATATTTGGAAAGAAAGGTAAATGCTCTCTTGTCTCCGTAGCCATTTATCTCCTTCTGCTTTGACTTGCTGTGCTCTGCAGACACACAATTACAACTCCAGTGGGCCTGGGGATCAAATGACACGCTGCTAAAGGATTAAGAGCAATTCTATCCTCTTGGCATGGGCTTTGGAATTTTCATTAAAATGACCTTGGGTGTGGTGAGAAAGGAATTCATGCTGCACTGATCAGGAGCTAAATAATATCCTACCTGGGGGAAAAAAAACAGCAACCAAAAGGCTCATTCAAAACAATACATAGTTGGGCTTTATTATAACCTTCTGTATTAAGGGTGGGTTTTGATATGTGCAGAAGACTAAAACGTGCGCTGCGGTCATGGTGGGGGGAAAGGGATACTGCGTGGTCAAATTCAGTACAAAGGAAGTGGCCTGTGCCTTGTGCATGGTACACACTCGGGAATCTATTGAATTGTAGCAGTAGTCAAGCAGGCCATGTTAAAATCTGACATGGGATGTGAAAAGAGCATTGAGGTCCGTGGTATTCTTTGGAAAAAGCAGCTATAAAAGAACAGGTGCTCTTTTGGGTGAGTTCTTTCTAACTGAGCTCTACCCCACCCCCCAATTGTGGCCACCTTACAACTGCTAGCTTATATCCGGTCAGAGCTGAGCCATTTGCAGCAGTTGAAGGGGAGCCAGGCATCAGCCGCCAGGAGCTGTGGCAATGTGAAAGGCCAGAGCCAGAGCTGATGGAGAAAGACAGGGGTGGCCATTTTGCTGCCTGAGGGCAAAGGGTGATGGTGTCTTCTGTTCCATGTGAGAAGTTAACTGACAGTTGTGTTTTAGTTCCACGGTGGAGATGAAACAGTGTGCTCACCTCACCTGAGTGCAGCACATACGCTACAGCCACATGAAACATTTGAAACGCTGTGATGCCACTTTAATAGTCATGGCTTCTCCCAGAGAATCCTGGGAACTGTTGTTTGGACACCCCTATTCCGCTCCCAGAGTTGCAGTTTCCCTAGTTCCCAGGGAAGAGGTGCTGATGGTTAAACCACTCTGGGAATCCCCACGACAGGGTGAGCTCCCGTTGCTCGGTCCCTGCCAACCTAGCAGTTTGAAAGCACGTCAAAGTGCAAGTAGATAAATAGGTACCACTCCGGCGGGAAGGTAAATGGCATTTCCGTGCACTGCTCTGGTTCACCAGAAGCAGCTTAGTCATGCTGGCCACATGACCCAGAAGCTGTCTGCAGACAAACGCCAGCTCCCTCGGCCTATAGAGCGAGATAAGCACGTAACCCCAGAGTCGTCCACGACTGGACCTGATGGTCAGGGGTACCTTTAGGGGTACCTTTACCTTTACCTTTACCATGTGCTAGGATTGCTACAAGCATTTTTCTCTACCATGATTCCAATGGACATCTGTTTTTGTCTTGAAACTGCAAACTTCTTTCCTTCTTCTTAAAATTGTCTCCCTTGTTGAATTTTCATCTTTAGCACCTCGTGGATGAGACAAATGCTCATTATTGATCAATGCCGCTCCCCCTTGCATTTGGGAACCTGACTCATCCTATTCTAATGCATCTGAAATAACTTCTAGGAAATGACTGCCACAGGGCATTCTAATGAAGAAAACAGATGATTACTCTGAATTGTAGTGGACCAACCTAGCTTGAGGAGCAGAGAAAATCACTTAAATCTTTTAAATCCTTCTCTTTTAAAGTAATAGTGCTGCTGTTGTGGCCTACTCTGGTAAGAAGGTAACCTAGCAGTGTGTAAAAGAACAGTGGACAAATATGGCAATATTGCTAATATTTGTATTCCAATTATTGTAAAGGAGGAAGCTATAATAGCAAGTGCAGTGTGTAACTACATGCTGTAGTATTAGGGTGGGGGGACGACAATATCTGACTCCGCAAGAGTGAATTCTACCTTGAAACAATGGAAGGCAACAAACCATAAAGGAGAAACTGAAATGAAGGACAAGATAACACTATCAGCTTGCGCTCTGAACAACTTGACAGCCCTGAAATGTCATAAATATGTTTTCTCTCTCCCCTGAATGACTAAATAAATGCCAGCTCTCTGCACATGCCACTCATTCTAATCCCTATTAGTCAAGTGATATTTCACAGGTGTCATGGTGGGAGCATGTCTTGAAAAGAAACAGGAAAGAGGAGAATGTGTTAACTTTATGCATTTGTCCAAAGACTGTGTTTGAATGGCATAAACGTGGAGATGACTGCAGAAGGAATGCAAAAGTAATTGTGAAGGTCAGCTGTAATTAGAACAACCTTTTATTCTGTCTAATGTCCCTTGCTATGGACCATAAGCTACTTGCACAGCCAAGCTTACAGTAATTTGTGTCATTACTCATCATATCATGGGAAGCATATTTTTGTTCTACCCAAAGCTGCCAGGATTTGTCAGCCAGTGCTTGTGCAGAAATGCAACAACAGAAGAAATGTATGAATTAGCATCAAGCATCAAGCTGCTGTTTTATGGCAGAGCACATGATTTAGAAATCAGGAAATTGATTGATTGCTTGATCGATTAAAGGTTATACTTCTCGCTGAGGGGTGTAGGGAATTTGAAGAATGGAAAGTGAAATCTGGCTTCAATGTACTACTGTCCTCCCCTGCCAAAACATTAATTTAGTTGCTGGCAAGGCTGGTGGGTCCAGATATATTCCTTCCCACCAACGTTGGAAATGCATTCATATCCATTTCCTTAGCATAGAATCATGGAATTATAGAGTTGGAAGAGACCCTGAGGGTCATCTAGTCCAAACCCCTGCAATGCAGGAATCTCAGCTAGATCGTACATGACAGATGGCCATCCAACTTCTGTTTAAAAACCTCCAAGGAAGGAGACTTCACCACCTCTCGTGGGAGTCTGTTCCATCGTTGAACAGCTCTTACTGTCAGAAATAATGCTATCTTCTCCAATTACTCAGCAGTGCATAAAGAAGTACTCTGGATTAGTAGTTCTGCATGAAATGCAAGAAATAAAATAACAAGCATGAAGCAAACCAGAAAAACAATATTTACATGCCTAGAGAAAGTCCCATTTAAAAGCACCTTTCAGAACTACAGTGGAATAGAGTGTGTGTTTATCACTTCCATGTTATTTGCAAATGGATGTTTTCTGGAAACAAAGAACACAGAAACAAGCCCTAAACTTGCACTGTATTCCACATGGCTTTTTCTCCATGTGAAAGCTCAAATATAATGCAGATTTTAACAGTTAGAGAAAAATCGTGAAAATGGAATGAACTATAAATAAATTCCATGTATTCAATGGAAAACAGAATAAAGTAAAATAAAAATCAACTGGATTGATTTTATTTTTATTAATATAATTATGATTTCTAATTGTTTCTAATATAAATATTTTGAGTTGTTATACTTAATTGTTCGCTTGATATGTTGGAGCTACATTGTGGAAAAGTGGCATGCAAATAAACAGATGATGAAGATGATTTCATCCACAGTAGGGTCAGTTGTGTTTTTGTGGTTCCTTCTTAGACTGGATCCGGAAGTGATTTGGAGGCAAGACAGCTCCCATTTCCTGCTTTTATGTTCGCAAATGCTACTCATCCAATTTTGCAGGATTAGGATAACCAGCTGTCATGTACAACCCTATTTGCTTCAGTACCCTTTTATGCATGCCATTTTGCATAAAATGTGAACCATTGTAGTTAGGGATTGGGGGGTGGGCGGGATATTATGCAGTTTGCATTTAAATTCAAACTTATCAAATTGTGCTTTCCAAAACAAACTTATCCTTCAAAAATTCACATTCTCTGAATTTTGCAGTGCTGTTCTCCAGCTGAGTAATGTGTACAAAAATGCATGTATGAGTGTAAAGTGTAGACTAAAATGCAAATATTAGTGAAAATAGCACTCAGAAATCCAAACTCAGAAATACACTCTGTTACAGAAAATTGCTGATACAAAAATGTGTGTACTAGGAGAAATTTGCACTAAATTGCTGATGAATTTTCATGAAGCGTTTTCTTTCTTTTCTGTTTTTGAAAATGCAAACTGGCGTGGAGGACTAAACTTAACACTGGGAAAATGTAAAAATAAAAGGAACCAAATTTTACACATTTGCCCACCCCTAGTTGTATTGAAGCATAGAAAGCAGCTGTTAAGAGACCCATTTCTTATTCCTAAAAGCTTTCCAGTTGCTTCTGCTGAAACTTTCTACTTCTAAAGCCTAGGAAGAAAAGCTGAGGCCTGGGCAGGAAGCCTGAAATCTGACCTTCTAGGTTCTATGCTTATGAACAATTTCACTTAGGTGAGCTGTCTGCCTACTCCATTTAGTCAAACTCTGCCCCAGATTTCAGCAGTTATTTCAGGACTAACAGCCAAATGTAATTTATATTGAAACAAAAGATTAACTCGCTCAGTGGGAGAGCACTGCTAGATGCATTTCATTAAACATGTGAATTACACCAAACACCGTCCATTAAGTTCATACATTTCTGCTTTTCTGCACGCAGTGTAGTGGGCTGCAAAGTTAAGTTCGAGCTAAACCTTTTATGCCTTTCAGCAGCTGACACAGTAGATTCAGAAGATGCCTCTGGACCTAATGGGGGAAATATACAGCTTACATGGTCTAGAAGGTGTTACAGAAGATGCGCTCTATATTACCACACCAAAACTGGCACTTTCTCGCTTTTGTAACAACAAAGCCGCCCTTGTTCTTCCAAGCCTCTCCTTCCTAAGCATTCAGTGACAAAATGAATTACACTTTAGAGAAATAATAAGAGAAGTTATTTCAGCCTGATTATATTTCAAGGAGGCATTCTTTCCACAACAGGCAGAGTGGCAGAGAGCTGTCATATTAAAAATAGGTTGTCGGTTACAACATGTCCACTCCCTTCAAAACAATGGCTGGAGGACATTATTATAAAGGGAGAGATATTATCAAGTCACTGAAATACCTGTGATTGTCAAAATGCTTACGGATATCATGTGTATTTGTGTGTAGCAAAGGAGTCTTTGCCCATACAACTTTTTGCATTACAGCATTCATTTGTCCAATATTTCAAGAGGGCAAATCAGGGCACCATCCCACCCTCCCGCTGCCCCTGACACTTGCCCGCTTGTTCCCTTCCTTGCACACCCCTGCTTGCTCACACTTCCTTCTCCCCTCGTACCTTCCCCCACTGCCTTCTCTGCCGGTACTGCGATGGAAGGAGGAATAGCAGTGATGCCTGGGGCCAAGGTAGGAATCGTTTTCTTCTTGTCCATGCTCTGGTGTGAAGAAGAAGAGTTTGGATTTGACATCCCTCTTTATCACTACCTGAAGGAGTCTCAAAGCGGCTAACATTCTCCTTTCCCTTCCTCCCCCACAACAAACACTCTGTGAGGTGAGTGAGACTGAGAGACTTCAGAGAAGTGTGACTGGCCCAAGGTCACCCAGCAGCTGCATGTGGAGGAGCGGAGATGCAAACCCAGTTCCCCAGATTACGAGTCTACCGCTCTTAACCACTACACCACACTTACAGCCAACTCACTACTGCCACAGGACGGGGCAAAAAAATGCCCATCTTTGCTCTGTCACAGCATCCTGCTCTGTTGCCTGTCCTGGGTATCCTAATCTGCCTCAGGTGTGGTGAAGCATCACTTCTGATGCTTCTGTATGTAGAACAGGGAGGAGGTGCCATCTTGTCCACCTCAAACAAGAAAATGTTTTGTCTGAATTACCCCTACCCCAATGAAAAAAACCCACCCCTCAGTCATACACAAAACTATCTTGTCAGGAGGAAAGAATGCTTAACCTAGCCTGCCTTCTTGACATGCTAACTTTCTACTTGCAAGGAGTGTATATTTACACACACACACACACACACACACACACACTTGCATAAGGGAACAATCATGTGATTATCCTGCCTGGACTCAGAAATGGTGGTGAAGAGAAAGGATTCCACCAAATTCAGATTCTGCGCATTTGATTCAATTCTATACAATGAGATTGGTGAATATATTGAGAAAAAGCAGAGGCCCTGTTTCGCTGCAGCATCATTGTAGACTGTCCATTTTGCGCTGATCCCAGGACATTACCTAACCGTCATGTAAACAACAATATGAAAGTGAGCTGAAAACATCTTGCATTTCTGGGGAACAAGAATTCTGAAACGGCCCTCCCCGCCCTCTCAATGACCACCATCTGGACAAGTGTTTTACAGTAAAGCTGCACTTTTAATTTGCAGTCATAAGCTCCTACTCCAGCTTAGATACTTTATGGTCTTGCAGCATCTGAACCTCAAGCTAACCTCTTTGAAAACAAAACACATGGTTTAAAGCAGCTTGACAGAGTGCAGTGAAATGACAAGCCAGGATGAGTCAGGCTGTTAAGCTACTGCTCAGCTCTGCTGCCTCGTTGAATCCGTATGGTCTCAACAGTTGCTCAAAGTAAGCATGAAAACAACATTATTTCTGAATCTGTTGCAGAAATAAGGAGCAATATTCTTCTGAAATCAGGCTGGAGCATATGCTTGGACTCTGTAGCCAAAAATACGTAATCAGGTTTGACAAAACAAAGTTTGACACCAAATGTGCCAGAAAAAAGGGGTTGTCAGTCCGAGATCTGCTCACTTTAACTCAGCCCTTTCCAGAGCACAATGCCATCTGTACTTAATATACGCCACTTCATTTGCCATCAAATGCATTTTCTATTAGATTTGTAGAAAAATATACTAAGGATTACACAATCTCCCTAACATACACAGCCATAATTGAATATCTTGCATTGGCTGTTTTCAATCAGGATTAAAATTTGTTAGCCACATCCATAGCGTACAATTATGAACCAGGCATCAACAATGGCAAGGGCCTGAAAAGGAAAAGAAAAGAAAAGAAAGCATTTGTGACCTTTTCTAATGAATGCATGATGGATAATATCCTGGGCAGATGATTGAAAACCGGCCAAGTAAGTTGATCAATTATATAATGATCAGGTTTGGAAGCCAAGAATAAAGAAAGGGACTCAAGATCAAAACCGTGCTCTGAACTGCTTGTCTCTTTCTTCTCGAATTTTGCCCAGTGTATGCAACATCTTTCCAAACCAAATCATATCTGCAAAATACCTAAGCCCTCATCTCCTGCCCCCACGAAGTATTCTAACTACCATTGGGATATCTTCCCCCCTCCCTCCAGCTGCCAATCTCCTTAAGCCAATTCCCAGCAGTGTTTTTCTAAGTACCAGTCTGTTGCCCCGAGCAACTTCTGGAGCAGCTGGTGCTTTGGCCGATGGTTTTCTTTAGGCAATATCTGTTAATGCCTCCCTTCCAAAGCAAAGGTCAGTTCCTCATGTCAAGGTCAAACTGTGGACAGTTGCTCGATGTCTGCCCCTGATAATCCAAACCAAACATACCATGTATAAGGAGCTTATCTCTCAAAATAAATGATAATTACCATAAGCCACTACTACCACCCATTCACATGACTTTCCATTTTGGCATATTAATGTTTCACTGTATCACTGGATGCTCAATGTAATGAAGCATTTCTTTTTTTATTATTCAAAGCGAACCCTTCTCTGCACCCCTTCCCTATATAATTTTTAACATCTTCCTCTTGATGTTGATAAATGTCTACATTCCCGTGCAATTCAAATAACACATTTTATCAGACTATTGCTGACTGACAAAAAAACAAAACAAAACCTTCATAGTGTAGCAGCAAGGATCATCAGCTGACCAGCCAATAATTGTGGGTGACTCTTAAACCCCGGTCAGGAATTATCTTCATAGATTAGGCTGAGGGGCAATGATTGGCCCAAGGGCATCCAGTAAGCTTCATGGTTGAGTGGGGATTAGAACCCTGGTTTCCCAGGTCCTAGTCCAACACTGGCTGTTAATTGCCTGGAGCAAGAAGTCAACTGGCCCACTTTTGCCATACTATTTATGTGGACCCCACTCCCTGCTGCCTCTCTGTGTGAAGAGCTGAAGAGGGGAGCTCTCCCTACCTGTGTAGGCTCTTCCTGTGGTTGCAGAGGGTTCTATGTCATGAGAGAAGTCCATGTACTTAAAGAAGGCCCTTTCTTTCACCTTCAGCCCTTCTTTGTCCAACGCATGGCCAACATGAAATGGGACCAGAAGATACGGAACTGGGTGTGAGTTACGGGATATATATTAAGCAAATAACTATGGATTATTGTTTTAATATATGACCACACTGTGAACAAAGATGAAAGGATTTATTATTTTCCAACACGGAGGAATGTTTGTTAAAGTTATTGGAGGTAAAGTTGTTATGTTGGACTTGAGGAAGATTATTTTGACATTTATCAATAGTAATTGGAGAACTACTTTTGAATTTTCTGTGTGAAGGGGGGAAATGAATGAATTTGAGATGCTTGGATCTGAAGATTGAGAAAATAGAGCTTTGGCAAAGGAGGAAGAGTTGGATGTCATCCTGGACTTTGAATAATCTTTTTATATGTAACTGACAGACAGAGTATCCATTTTATCTCCCCTTTTCTTTTGTTATTTCATTCTTTTTTTGTTTTTATCTTCCTTCTTTTCTTTCTTTGCTTTTTTGGTGTCCTCTACTCTGGATCACTATTGGGATTATACACACATGACGGTGATGAATGGTTGCTAAAGGACCTTGTTTGAGAGATGAAGGAAAGAGCTCCCAGGGTTGGAGGCTGGGATAAGAAAGTGAAGCTCCCAGGTGAGAGCTGGGAGGGTCCACCCCTTTCTGTGTGGGATAAGGGCTAACAAATACTTTTGAGAGAAGACTTTTCATTTCATTTTCTGTTTCTCTTGTGGTTTCTTTCTGTTTTCATTTAGATTAGTTTATTTTTTATCATTTTGCATTATGAAAAAACTTCAATAATTTATTTAATGGGGGGAAAAGAAAATGGTGCACTCACTCATGAGATTCTTTCTCCCTCTGAGACCAGTCTTAGAGGCCTGCACTTCTCTGAGGGACATGGGTTTGTTGCCAGCGGTGAAGGAGATGCCAAGTTCTTGGCACCAGGACAGAGGACAATCACTCTTACTCCTCTTCTTGCTGCTGTCCAGATTTCCCTCCTGGCTGGTTGATGTCCTCCCCTATATATATATTTTAAGTTAAATAAATGTGTTTTTCATGTCCCCTTAAGACTGGATATTTGCTGCTTTTTGCTATTTTATAACTTTTCAAACCTAGGCTTACAGCCTGGAGGGCTTGGAACCTACTTGTTCATATTAAATTCTTTGTGTTGTGCACTGAATTATAGGATCCATTTCAGCAAATGATTCAGATGCTGTAACAGCCATGGGAATTGGGTCTGACTTGCGTGCCTCTGCTGCATTTTCAAAATATACACATAGCAGGATAGAAGAATGCTTTTTTATTTTTGCCTTGTGAGCAAACAGTGAGATATTTTAGGATATAATAAAAAAGGAATGCTTTGTTTTTGTTTTTTTTTATTAAGGGTCAGTGAAGGTCCAGCTGAAAGATCCTAATTCTACTAACACATTTTGGGATACCTTCTGTCTGTCTCTCAGTGGAAACTTTCCCTCAGCAGGGCTACATGGCAGCTGCTTCTAACCATTTCTGATGGAAAAGGATCATCTGGCTTGTAATTCATAGCCTGTTGCAGACCATGTTTCTCTTCAGTGCAGCTGGCTGCAGCTGTCCTCACAGAACCCAAGGACTGAATGTTCCTTCCTGCAAGGTGGTTTAGAAGGCAGTCAGAAATGGTGCAGCTTGTTGGCTTTCTGCCAAGCTCAGCTGGTGGCACAGAGTTAACCTTTTAAAAAAACGATGTTGATCTCCAGGAGTAGCCTTTTTAAAAAATAAAATAAAATGGTACTTTAATTAAGATGATGACTCTCTTTGCATGTATCCTCAGGGATACATAGGGAACTTCGTATGTAAGGTAATCAAAGGTGCTTACCCTTTCTGTGTCCTTCTTTCAAAGCCTTTCCATCACAAATGGCTCTGGTAAAATCACTTATCTGCAACGCCACATTTTTCATCCCCCTGGATAACATTTTGAAATGGAAAGACCAGTCCATGACATACTTCTAACCTACAGAAATCCGGTGGATACCTGCAAAGAAGTATTATTGTGTGCTACAACTACAAGCTCCTTTTCTGTCTCTATTCCTGCTTCCAGGAATGAGACCATGAGCTGGATAGAAAGTGAGCAGTCATTTTGAAGGAGGCTGTCATCTGAAATGCACAACACAATTTATTTTCAGGTGTCATTTTCAAATAATGGGTACCAAATATAATTCTTTTGGTTATGTGGATATTTTTTTTTCTCTGCACAAAAGAGAAACTATTATCTCTGTGGTCCCAACGTATGAAAGAAAATGAGACAATGATGGTGGGTTAAGAAGTGCAGTCACTTGCCATGACTTGCTGGTTGTTTGGAGTAAATTGCCAAGAAACCAGAAAAGGCCCAAATCACACATGCAACTTCCCTCAATATATCTGCATGGAAGCCACTCAACGTCTTAAGGATGAAGTAACTTTATTTGCGGTTGTGGCAATTAAATTTATTTTACAGATTGCACACTGAAGCAGGTACAATTACAGATCTCCAGTTGTTTCTAAACCATCATTCGTTTTACAAGGTAAGTCAAATGAGCTTTCAGCCTCTTGGGATAAGACCAAGCATAAACATTATATCTGGCCTGCACAACGTAGGACTTTACCAATCAGGAAACAGCCCACCAGCCAATAAATCTCGCTTTGCCTTTTTTTTTTTTTTACACCCAGGAAGGCAGCAAAAGCAGGTTGATCAAACTCTTGGTGGGTTGCATTCAAGAACTTTGTGGATTGCAAGTTATGGGGCTTGGTTTACAGGCTTTATTTATTCATACCTTGATGGGTCCATCTATCCATCTATCCATCCATCCACCCATTCAATGTTACATCTGCATCGTATCCTTATTCTAAGTAACCTGAAAATATCTTATAGAGAACTACCTAGTTTGCTTTACAGAGGATGGGTGATTTGAACTTTGGTTCCAAGGTGGTACTGAAGCCTAACCATTGCTACATCACTACAGGTGTATCTCCCCAATCTGCAGCCACTGTTGACAGCTACAGCAAAGCAAAATGGCAGCTACATTGGGGTATTTTCTATTCTGATATATTCTTGAATTATATTTTAGCTGTCCCTCTTTACTGGGACTACTCTCATGCTCTGGCACCTGCTTCTGATAAATCACTATCTTTTTTTTTGTTCCAATGCCTTGTCTGAGTTGCTAGAGTTGCTATTGTCCAGGTTTCAGCTCCCTTTCCATAGTCTCTAGAACTGATAGTGCTAGACTACAGATCCCATCATTCCTGAACCCTGGGCATAACTGATGGGAGTTGGAGTCCAACAACATCTGGATAGCCACTAGTTCCCTATCCCTGTACTAACGCATCCTGCTTGCCATTTTACACCCAGCAGCTTTTGAGCTGTTGATAATGCACATGGGGATGGTTACATTTTCCTAGCAGATCTTTAACACAAAGAGCAGATACACTGGCTTCTAAAAGAGGAGATGTTATTGCCCAGTAAGTGGGAAACCCACAGGATTTGAACACAAAACCTGCAGGATTTGAGCACAAAAGTACAGGAGAAGCAGAGCGACAGAGCAACACAAGTCCACGAGGCCCTGATGCAACTTGAGGTGTGTGTGTGTTATGGACTGCACTTTCACCTGGTTGGGGGCAGGGCTATTGACATTGTACTTTTATTTGACCCACCCCAATTCATCATGCTTTTTGGCCTCCCCCCCCCCAGTTGATACACACCCCTAGTTAATTGCCTATAAGAAAGATGTGTTTTTTCTTTATTAGTGTACTTTGGAAAAGTTGAATATTTACACAATCAGAGATTTGAAAACCTTTCTATACTTCTGGAACATTTTTTTTTTTTTTAAAAAATATTGAACAAAAGATGTTTTCTAAAAACAGATTACACCAGCCACCCTGAATGTGTCTGGGTTAGCAGAAGGCTGCTTTCTGCAGTGAGGCTTGCTGGAGCAAGTACTCGGATTGTGAAGGGGAAGATCAATAGTGAGACAGCCTGTGCTGCTGAAGTAATTGCGTTGCGTGACAGTCAGTCATTTGTTCGCTCCCATTTCTACATTACTCATAATCCTTTATAGTTTTTCCTAGCTGAGGAGTGTAAGAATGAACATGCGTGGTGACAGTTTTGTTTGCTTCTATTTTGTTTGCATCGTGCAAGAGTGTTCATGGTCATTGCAAAATCTGCCATATATGCTGCATAGGTCAGATTCCACTTGCCCTTCATTCTTGGATGGCAGATCCTACAGTAGCAAGCTTGTACCCAAACCAACTAAATGCCCCTTTGTCAAGTTCCTATTTTATATAAGGCAAGATTATTCACTTTGTAGGCATAGTACAAGGGGCTGTTTATTGATGAACAGCCTAAAACCCACAACTACATAGGAAAATGATGTAACCATAAGAAGTCTTAGCTCCAACCCTTAATAACAAGAGACAATATTTAACTCTAAAATGGCCACTCCTTATTACATTGAAAATTGTCTGAATATGCAGTAAGCAGGGCATGAGGTAGCAAGGTTGCTAGGAAACACCAGGGTGTTTTTTGTATATGAAAAGAAAAAACAATCTGGCTCTGAACATAACATACATTTAAAGCATGTTAAAGAATGCTGGGAAATGTAGTTTGTTAAGGATGTTGAGAACTGTAGCTCTGTGAGGGGTAAAGTACAGTTCCCAAGATTCTCTGGGGGAAGCCATGTGCTATAAGTGTACAGTATGAAAGCATCCTCTGTTAAGTCAAAGGGTATTAGAATCAAAATAGTTCCTACATTTTGAATACTTTGGATGGATTTTGGATCTGGGAAAAGAAGGCAGAGCTTGAATGCTTTATGCAGCAGTTTCTGATATCAGGTCAGGAATGTTCCTTATACGTATGGTACATGTCCAATGCTTTAAAAGGATAAACAAACTGTGGCTTCCATCAGATGTTAGGCAGATTAGGAAGCTCCCTTCACCCCTTACTTTCTTACTTTGTTCCATCTGAAAGAACTTTTTCCTACTCCGTAATGCAGACAAATTTTAGTTATGTATAAGCGTGTGTGTGAAATGGCATTGCAGCCCTTTCCCCAGTGTAAGGTCAAGGTAAATGACCCTTCGATGGTTAAGTCCCATCAAAGGCAACTATGGGGTGTGGTGCTCATCTTGCTTCAGGCCAAGGGAGACGGCATTTGTCCACAGACAGCTTTCTGGATTAGGTGGCCAGCATGACTAAACCACTTCTGGTGCAATGGGACACTGTGACAGAAACCAGAGTGCACGGAAATGCCGTTTACCTTCCCACCTCAGCAGTACCTATTTATCTACTTGCACTGGTAAGCTTTCAAACTGCTAGGTTGGCAGGAGTTGGGACAGAGCAACGGGAACTCACCGCATCGTGGGGATTTGAACCACCGGCTTTCCAATCAGCAAACCCAAGAGGCTCAGTGGTTTCGACCATAGTGCCACCCACTCCCCTATTCCCCAGTGCTATGGTATTGCTGTCCAGTCTGGTGTTGACAGTGTACTAGCTGCTGCTTGTACTTCTTTTCACTACCTGGCTGATGCAGAAGGCAGGTGAGCCCTTGCCTTCCTTCCTTCCTTCCTTCCTTCCTTCCTTCCTTCCTGGACGATAATCCATTTGGATTTGTTTGGGTATAGGATTCTCTGGGCCACATCTCTGCCTGGCTTCCTGTGAGCCCCACTCTGCTTTGGCACACGTGCAGAGCTGGGATAAATGTAGATTTTAGTTGTTGTCTTTGTTTTAGTCCCCTACTGTTTTCTATAAAAATGGCAGAATTACTCAATTTCCTGTTCTCATGCCTTGCTAAAATCATTCTTTCCCCCTACTGCTCTCTCTCTCACTCTCTCTCTGTGTTGTGGATTGCACATCTGTATTTTTTCTGTACTGGATGTTACCCGTAATAATCATTTATAAAGAATGCATGTTAGCTATGACAACAGAACTGTGATAAAGCTATGCTGTAAGATGGGGGTGGCGGTGGAGGTAGAGGGAGACCAGTGATATTTATTGAATAAACAGCCATCCCCTCCTTCTCCAGTCGCAATAGCTTCCAAATCTCATGCATTCATAAGCTGAAGCCAGCCAAAGCCCACAGCTGTCATGCATTTTCAACAGATTCCGCAGGGCCTAGATGAGGTTTGAAGACATTCCTTTGCTCTTACACATTAGCTAGAAGGAATTACCGTAACATCTGATATTGTGGAAGTGGGAAATTTGCCATTCTGACCTTGCCCAAAGCAATCCGGAACTGGGGGTCCAAGGATTTATTATCTCAGATGGCCTCCAGAGGTCACAGGGGGCCCTTTTAGCTGTGTTCCACCAGTAACCAATTCATTTGGCGGGACTGTGCGTTTCCCCACTCCCCACCCCCGTACGAATAAAATAATGTATGGACAGCCACATGCTCCTGTTGTGCTCTGGATCATTGTCATAGGAAAGGCATGTTCCACTGGAATAATTCCCAGCTGTCAGTAATATGCTGATACACCACAGCCAACGATCGGGGAACAGGCGAAAGAAACAGGATGGCCACAATGTGTACAACTGCATGAGCGTCTAAAAAATTTTCTGCATATTTCACAGTCTCCTAATGAGATTGACATGCACTCTTTAATCTGCATCTGTCTGGTGCAGAAATGCCATAGACGCAATGTGTTAGTATGCATTGTTTCTTGCCTGTATGGCTGGTGATAGGGCAAGAGGAAAACTGGTAGGAATACTGTTTTAGAGTTTTTCATTCGTTTTCTGGGAAATGCTGGACGGGCAGCCAAACACAGATTGGAGAGACTGCTCATGTCATCAGAGTAGCTTTTACAGCTGCAAGATGACATAAATGGCCAAGGATATTGCGCAAGTTTTTCTTTCTTTCTGGAAATAGGTTGTTTTCAGTAGAGCTATGAGAATTTATTAGGCTTGAATGAACTGGATCATATACATTTATAAAAATAAATATATGGTAAAAACTCTGGGGCATACTCTGATCATCGTTTGGTGTCCAGGCCTGCCCTGAACTGGATCTTTCCAGAAAAGTTTTACAGAGGAGGAGCAGAGGGAGCAGACCTCTACATTTCCATCAGCCTGGAGGACCCTTTAGATCCAGTCATTCCAGCCACGGAACTGGAAGACAGCTATTGAACACCACCACTGTTTGCCATTCTTTCCTGCTCTGTTTCTCTCTTGCTGATGCATATCATGCCTGGAATGTCTGCTGGGAACACCTACCTGCATGATGCCATTTCTCTTCATTCAAAGCCTTTCTCAAAACCCACCTTTTCCTGGAAGCCTTTGGCTGAGCAACCTAGTTCAGGTGTACAGTGGTACCTCGGGTTAAGAACTTACGGTAATTCATTCCGGAGGTCCGTTCTTAACCTGAAACTGTTCTTAACCTGAGGTACCACTTTAGCTAATGGGGCCTCGCACAGCCGCTGTGTGATTTCTGTTCTCATCCTGAAGCAAAGTTCTTAACCCGAGGTACTATTTCTGGGTTAGCGGAGTCTAACCTGAAGCATCTGTAACCTGAAGCATCTGTAACCCAAGGTACCACTGTACTTTAACAGCCTGTAGCAAATCTAAGAAAATGGAACTGAAACAACCATATATTACCTTCCCTGTTTACCCCATCTTCCATTTCCCTCCACTTTCTCTGCTGCATCCTCTGCTCTGAATATTAGATTGTAAACCCCCCAGGGCCAACCCCCAAAATATCAGGGAAATGTTGGGGATCTCGTGCACACCTGGCAAGTATTCAAAACAAAAAAGTGACACCAGGGCGTAGTTCTCACTGTGATGGCAAAAGCTGTGTCTTGGCTGGACCACTTCACTCTGAAGATGTGTCTCATATGAGTAATACAAGAAATTATGTACATTCTCTCTGCACAGAAAACTCAGGGTTAGGATCTGACATGTACTGTTTGCTATGTGGATGCAAGACTTTGTATGAAGGCTTCCTATGGAAGACTAATGTGAGCCTCTACCTGCAGTGAGAGGTGGCAGAGCCTAGAAACATGTTTGCCACCTCAGTGAGAATGAGGACAAGTGAATACTGGCAGAGGTCCATCCAGATGCATGGGTCCAGCTCTATCCTCTGAATGCCATGCCATGAATCCTATCAACACTCCTGAGCTGACACATAAGGGGTCCACCAACATCATCATGTGAAGGCTTCCAAAATGGGGACAGAAACTCTGGTCAGTCAAGGTTCCTGTCCTTGCATTAGAAACCCTTTGTGCAATGAAAGTGACCCGCTTCAGGCTCAGCGAATCATACATTGACTTGGGATGTTTGTTGGCATGTGACGCATCCTCAAGGGGGAGGAGCTAGACCTGTGCATTCCGACAGGTCCCATTGCATGTTTGGCAACAAATGCCTTAAAGGGCTTAGGTGATTAACAACAACAACAACAACAATTTATTACCATCTGGCCAGGCCTCCCCAGCCACTCTGGACAGTCTTCCCCTGTATTTTCAAACAATCACTAGATGTATGTGGAATTGTCAACATTCCTTTATAATTCTTGATGACTTTCATATTTTGGACATTCACTGTAACATATATAAATGACTTTAAAGCCCCACAAATTCAAAAATAGCACGACAATTTACATTTTCCTTCCTCTCTCAGATGTCTAGGTGTGTTTATACAGTATATACGTGTGTGTGTGTGTGTGTGTGTGTGTGTACACACACACAGCTCAGCAAAACACTTCCAACGATCAGTTGAAGTGCCACAAGACTCTTTTTGTTGTATTTATAACAGGGAAATTGTCATTCAACTAATTAACAATTGCCGTCTTGCTTAGATGGTGTAACATGTGCACAAAATAATCAGCGTGGGGAGGACAGGACATACACTTCACCCCCTCCCCACTCCCAGCCATTGCAATTTGAATGGGATGCAACACATATCATAAAAGAAATCTGATTCTTCACCTAGTAATGACAACCTGAGTCAGCCCTTCTGGGATTCAAGCGTGTGGTTCCAATAAGTCTAGGTATTTCCAACTTTAAGTCACTTAACGATTTCCTCTGTCTGTGATTAACCCGATAACAAATGGGGCTTGTTTTTAGTTCTCAGAAACGCTAGGCCAAATGCATTATGTTTGAAGGCTGGTGGAGACCCAGAGCCAGTTTGTCTACTCAAGTGACTGTATGGTGGTCTCTTAAAATCCAAATTCATTAAGGATGCTCCGAGAACATGTGAAGCAGTGGCCTCTGTGAAACTTTCATTTATATATATATATATATAATATTTTTTATTGTGAAACTTTCATTTTTACTGTGGCACTAGATAGAAACAAAGGGAGGGCAAATAAATGAGGAAGAGGAAATTTGTGATGAAAATTTGAGGTTTGGTCTGTTGATCAAATGTAAAAGACCGAATAGTCATATGGAATAGAGACCTCTGCTTTGTTATGCGAAATGGGCCTCTAATGGGTTGATCCAGCTGATTACGGTTGTATAAGTTACGAATGAAAAGCATGTTGATGCATCAAGGGATTCCAAGTCAGTTCAATTTTACCTTGCCTGTGGGGACAATTTTACCTTAATTCCTAAATTATATCTGCCATGTGGAAGTGCTGAAATGTTTCCATGTGCTGGCCATGTGGTGGCCATAACATTTGAGAGCTTGTTATGTATTCTGTGGTCTGTGTTTGCCTGAGCTTGAGTCTGGACTAAGGATTCTGATCCCCTGTGTTCAAATACAATACATGATTTCCAATCACAGAACATTTCAGGATTTGGGCTACTGCCATTGGCCCTTAAACTCTGTGTTATGATTCGCAGCTTGTGAGTTTAGACAGCCAATTACACTGAGAGTGGGAGTGGCCCAGGCCTTCAGAAATGTATATAAGCAGTTGCTTTGCCTCTGTTGTTGAGTTCTGTTAGTTCAGTAAGGGTTCTTGCTGTTATCACTGTGTCTCGCTTCGTGGGAACACACATATTCTTTAGTTTGTTCCCATCTCATTGATGTATTCAGGATAGTCAAAACAGAACACTATGGAATTTGTGGAGATAGCCACCAACTTAAGTTTTTTTGGTTGGTCACCGAGGGAAACAGAATGCAAGACTGGTTTGGCCTTTGATCTGGTTCAGCAGGGCTCTTATGTTCCATTTCTTCATAAATCCTCAACACATTACTTGTTGCAAGTGTCTCTCACAAATTATGTCAATTGTGGGGACCTTCCACCATACAGAAGCAAGTCTGGTGTGTCTTCCACCACCAGCTGAAAAAAATATTCCCTTCCTTTTTCCCCTCTTTGAGACACAACATTTCAAACAAATGTTCCAGCCCCATTTAACAATGCCCCAACGTTTTCAAACAGTATGGATGATAATTATCTGTCTTGAAAGAAGTGGTCTCAGAGTGGCTCAGTGCTATTTTTCTAGAAAAAGAGGTGTTGAAACTCACCATGAATACCTCCCTTGTTTTCTTATCATAGCAATGGTGCCAAAATTTCTGGTGAGTTCCGGCTGAAAAAAATCCCTGGCTAAATTGAAAATACTGGGGCACCACACAAGGTTTGGAGAAGGATAATGGTTATGAATTGGGGAGATAGGTCTTCCACTCCGTTTCATAGGAATAGCAGGAAGCCTATCCAAAATGGGAGGTAAAGAACAAGAGAAAAGTCTGCATGATTTGTTATAAAGCAGGAGACATGCTAATGTTCAGTAAATGAGGGTCTCTGGCATAGAGAAAATATTTATTATCCAAGGAGTGTACACTATAAAACAGAGCTGTAGGAGATTTGGTGTTTCTTTTTAGTGACAAAATGCCAGCTCCTGTAACCTTAAAAATATCTTGTATATTTAATCTTACATTTTCGAGGATGACATTTTCTCAGTTAAAGGCCCAGAAGGCCAAAGTAGTGTTATTTTACAACTTTCAGTGTTTAATATTCCATTGTATTATTAATCTATGTGAAGCAAATGGCCATAAGCTAGATGTTTATAGAGAACTGTTTGACTTAAAAAAGGTGGAGTTGACAAGGAGGACCAAAACTCCCTTTTTTTCCCTTGCTACATAAACCTACTGTATATTTTTTCACATACTTGGAACCACCAAATTAAAGCACAGACTTTGAACCAGTTTATAGGAGTGGAAAGGTCAGTGTCTGAAAACAGTGGAAATTGTATGCAGAAACCTTGTTTATTTTCTGTCTTTTATAAAAGCCATCCAATGTATTATGCAAAAACACTTTGTTATGAGGAGCGGAAGCAGAGACTGTGAATGTTTTGGTCACCCTGGAAACATGCAGGAACAGAAACAGATGTCTAAAACCTCCTGACTTTTCTTTATTGCAACCTGCCTCAGTAGCGTTCAGATAAATACAAAAGCTACCCCTGAAACACCTGTCCATGCAGAACAACCCAGGGCAAATTAGGAAGCTGGAAATGCCAAATTGATTCAATTGTCACAGTACAGTCATTTCCTCTCCCACCCTCTCTGCGATTGTGTGTTAACAATTACTCGATACATTATCTGTGCATTTCCATCTTGCGTGTATAGAAAGAGCAAACATCCTCTACTTTTAATATGGCCGGCAGAGAACCTGACAGTTTATATTTTAATGTCAATTAATGATATATGTGACTCATCACTGTACAAGGTAATGCCTGCCTTTCTTTCACTGAACAATTACGCTTTCAACATGTTAATGCTCTGGCTTATTAGCCTAGATCACTAAGGCATAGCCTAATGCACAGGATTATTTACAAAGTTAAAACATCCATTACATCCATTAACCATGAAGCAAATGGAATCAAGAATCAATGACAGTGTGTCCTGGGTGTTGAATAAAGTCACATGTTTTCTGAAAGCATCCTAGTGTAGCACACTTGGAGATGGAATAATATAAAAATGCTATCATTTTGGAGAGGTGTTTCTAGGTGTAAAGTGATTGAAGATACCAGAAGGGATCCAGGTGGATAGGGGAATGGTGGGGGGATATAGAGATATAAGATATAGAGGTACATTGGTCAAAAATCATTAATCACTTGGAAGCTGTTGGCACTTCTAGACAATTATTTATTAAGGGGATATTGAAAGACACCAAAATGCACCACATAGCCCAGAAATAGATGATACAGAGGGACAATAAACAAATGGTAATAAGAGACTTCTCTAGTTTTGCACATTCACTACTATCAATTAAAATTATTTATTTAATTTTAGGGGCAATGGAATTGGCAGGTTCATCAAATGTTATTTTAAGCAGCTGAACAAAAGAGCAGCAATGCAATTTTGTACTGAGACACCATGAAAACATGGTTGTGAGAGGTTAATTTCCCTAAAAGTCTTTCATCTGAAAGCTTTCCCCCATGGTATCTGACTTGATTATGGACTTAGCATTCAAAGTGTGAGCAAGGCTTGACTGCATCCTGCAAAATATAAAATAAAATAAAATAAAATAAAATAAAATAAAATAAAATATCTCCTCTCTCCCTGTAATATATCTACTACGCTTATCAAGTTCCTTCTGGTCACATTTAAACACCTCTATAGTGCTGGTGTTCAAGGCATTAGATTATTGTTTAGTACCTACTGGGATAACATGTCTTTCTGTGGTTTCTTTTTCTTTCGTCATCATTATGACATGCAAGTATTTCAAATATATTTAGAATAAACAAATTTGGGTACATACAGTGAATGGGGTATTAGTCAGTGATACAATCTCTCTTCAGAAGTGTCATCCCACATCTTAGGTGTTATTCTGTGATATTTTGCCTGTGAGTCGTGCTGTTTGTAGTGCACACAAAAGCTTTTATTGACTCTCAGGTCAACAGTGTATTAACTTGAGAGATAGATTGCCAGGTTTTGTTCATCTTAAAAGTCCTGTACGCACAGACACAACCAGAGTTAACTTTTCTTATTAAATCAACACTGAGCACATATTTGGATGCAGGGTTGTTTTAATAAGCAAAAGATTAAAAGTCAAAGGCTTCATCTAGACAGAATAGCCAAGAGCTGTTTTTGTAATGCTATAGTGATTGGACATCTGTATCAAAGTTGTAAAAGGTAAAAAAAGGTAAAGGACCCCTAGACAGTTAAGTCCAGTCAAAGGTGACTATGGGGTGTGGCGCTCATCTTGCTTTTCAGGCTGAGGGAGTCGGTGTTTGTCCACAGACAGCTTTCTGGGTCATGTGGCCAGCATAACTAAATTGCTTCTGGCATAATGTAATGAGTGCCAGAGAGCATGGAAATGTTGTTACCTTTCTGCCTCAGTGGTATGTATCACTGGCAGAGGAATGGGGGTGCAGAGGGAGTGGGCCGCCTCGGCACCACTATTCTGGTAGGGTGCCATCGCAGCGCCCCCCAGACACGCACCTCGCACCCTGCATGCACCAGATGCCACACCCCCACAGACGGCGCATCACACCCCTGTGGGCAGAGCGGCACGTCCCTAGGATGTGCGCCATGCCCCTGGGGCACCAGCCACACCCCCTTCTGCTCTTCCCCTGGTAGTGGAGCATGCAGCTTCACCACTGGTATCTATTTATCTACTTGTACTGGTATGTTTTCAAACTGCTAGGTTGGCAGAAGCTGGGACAGAGCAATGGGAGTCCACCCCGTTGCGGGGATTCACACTGCCAGCCTTCCAATTGACAAGCCCAAGAGGCTCAGTGGTTTAGACTGCAGCGCCACTCGCATCCCCAAATCAAAGTTGTAGACATTAACCAAAGTAGAATATAGTAGGGATGTCCTCCTGAGACCTTGCCAGTATTCTGAATACAAGAAGAGCATTAGCTTTGTTACAAATTCTTGTTTGGTTGTCAGAGAGAAATTCTTAACATCCCTCAGATCTTGACTGTAATAGTTTTTCACTAGTAGTGGGAGGAAGATACATTCTGGACACTTTTTGAAACATTATTACAAGTTCTGTGGCAGAGCCTGGTATTTGCAATAGGTCCTTCAACTTGGGTTGCCATACAGTGGTACCTCGGGTTACAGACGCTTCAGGTTACAGACTCCGCTAACCCAGAAATAGTACCTTGGGTTAAGAACTTTGCTTCAGGATGAGAACAGAAATCGCATGGTGGCAGCAGGAGGCCCCATTAGCTAAAGTGGTACCTCAGGTTAAGAACAGTTTCAGGTTAAGAACGGACCTCCTGAACGAATTAAGTTCTTAACCTGAGGTACCACTGTATTTCAAAAAGGAAAAACCAGGTCACCCTGTATAGCAGTCCTACTTCAACTGAACTGTGGTCAACTCTTCCTCAGATTTAGCTCTGGTGAGATCTGGCTGGCTAACATTCACAATCCAATCTTCCCTAGGTTTATGATGGTGAGAAACCCATGGAAACCAGTTCAGGGCTAGTTTTTTAACTAACAATGTCACCTTGTGCAAATCCTTAAACATGTGAATGAATGCAGCTGTTTTCCAAAAGATTTGTAGGAAGTCCTTTAAAATTACTAGGAATGGAGGGTTGGGTTCAAAAGAAGGGTGTTGACAAAGTACTGATTGCCTTTGCTTTAAAGCAACCATAAATGCCAAAGGAAAATAGTTCTGCTGCCACTCTCTATTAGGGAAAACGCCACAGCAGATTTATTTTTCTGGGAGGTATCAGGTTGATAGCAGTCTAAATTCATTAAGAAATTCTGGAAATCTTAGTCTGAATAGATGAACTCATGCCTCATGGTCATGTGGGGTTGGATTACCTATAAAACCATGCACATTTTTGGGTGTGTTTTAAATCACACAATGGAGTGGAAATGGAATGGGTATATGAATGAACTTCTGGGTCTTCCCTCTTTTCATGCATTTACAGTGCAATCTGAAGAAGGTCGTTCAAAGGCAGTTCTGTTAGCTGGGCTTGAACTGTCTGGGTGGAAGGAAGGGCAGAGGAATGATATTGTGTTCTGCCAATTTTTTTAAAAAATTGTTTCCCCTCCAACAGGAAACAGAGAGAGAAAGGGCAAGGAGAGATTTAGCTTCACTCAAAAGTACTGTATTTTTCGCTCTATAGGACGCACCAGACCATAGGACGCACTGGACCATAGGAGGGGGAGAACAGGAAAAAATCTCTCTCCTTCTCTGATCAGCGCCCCTTCAGCGAAATGTTGTGGGACCAGGAAGGCTTTAGATTGGATCTAAGCTGTTGCTCAGAACACCCCTTTTATCCCTCCTGACACCAGAACTCTGACTTCAGCTGACCAAGGCTCCAGAGGAGCTGACATTATTGAAGAAGGCTCCCACACCAGATCTCTCCCCTCTGCCATTGGAGCTCTGTAGATTCAAACTGTACTATAGACAGATCCAATTCATCCTCTGCCCCCTTGGAAGTCCTTCCAGGGACCATAAGACTGCAGACTTAGTTGTTCTAACCGCAACTATATGCAAATACAGTGGTACCTCGAGTTACAAACACCTCAGGTTACAAACGCTTCAGGTTACAAACTCCGCTAACCTGGAAGAGTTACCTCGCGTTCAGAACTTTGCCCCAGGATGAGAATGGAAATTGTGTGCTGGTGGTGCAGTGGCAGCAAGAGGCCCCGTTAGCGAATGCACGCCTCTAGTTAAGAACAGTTTCAGGTTAAGAACGGACCTCTGGAACGAATTAAGTTCGTAACTAGAGGTACCACTGTATATTTCTGCATATTATATATGAGTTGGAGTTGAATTCTCCACTTGCTCTTATTAATTACTCGCTTCTGATATATATACTTTCCTCTAGGCTAGTACATATTGTTCTTAGGGATATAGACTTGTTATGTATTATATACTGCTCCTTGTATTTTAAAACAATGTACAGTGGTACCTCGGGTTACATACGCTTCAGGTTACATACACTTCAGCTTACAGACTCCGCTAACCCAGAAATATTACCTCGGGTTAAGACCTTTGCTTCAGGATGAGAACAGAAATTGTGCAGCGGCGCAGCAGCAGCAGCAGCAGGAGGCCCCATTAGCTAAAGTGGTGCTTCAGGTTAAGAATAGTTTCAGGTTAAGAACGGATCTCCAGAACAAATTAAGTTCTTAACCCGAAGTACCACTGTTATTTATCTCCTGGTGGTTTTTTTTATTTAAAAAAATGGCTTCCACAAAAACAAAAGAAAGTGTGGAGTTATACTGATTTAAATAATGAGTTAATATTATCTAGGTCATACAGTATGGCATTTAACAGAAGCTATACTCTGGAGTGGAAGTTTGGCTTGGCCTGGAGCTGAGGCAGTGTTTCTGAATAGGAGGAGTTTGTTTCTAAATCCACCTGCCCTGCCCCCTCCCATTCCATAGTTTGGTGCATCCCTAGTTCCTTCAATTAAGAGGCTATGAAAAATATGCATTCAATTAATGTTTTATTGCATATTCTATTTTAGTAACCCACTAAAATATGTTCCCTTGCTCTCAAGTTATGTAAAACAATAACATTATTACAATCAGTGTCATCTTGCACTAGCGCCAACTCTTCCTCATTGTAAACATTTCCTGAGGGGTTATCCTCCTCATTGATAACTTACGAATATGAGTCGTAATACCCATGCGTGGTATTAAAATCCAGTACATGTTCCCAATTAAAAATGTCCCACAGCATTCTTGATCATCTTTAGCAATTAGCATAATGCTGGAGTTCATCCACAGGGTAAATGTTGTAACCTGACTTGAAGCTCTTAGCCATCAGGTGTTTTCAATTTGTAGCTATATCAAGTGTATGCAACTCCAGAAATGTAGAAGAAATCATAGTAAGCGTGGAGCTGGGGCAATTGTCTTGATGGGTTTTGATTTTGATTGCTGGCATGGAGTTGATCCTTCTGATTAAACCATTTCCATTGTGATACAGCCACAGGAATATCATGGAAAGGTTACTGAAATACTAATAAGCTAAGGAACTGAATAATCCCCCCCCCATTGGTATTGTTATGAATTTTGGGGGTGGACAGATTCCCTATAATTTCTACATTCAGTGAAGGGTCAGAATTTGAGTAAACTGATTAATTCCAGTATTTAGCAAGGGCTGCGAATAAAGGGCTGGGAAGAACAACCAGCGAACTTCCTCATGAACCCAGCCAGGAGCTCATGATGGTGGGTTGCTGAACAAACAATGGTGCTGATGGCCAGCCATTGGCTACTCAGTGGGAGTCATTGACCAGGGAGAAGGCTCTGCCAGGCACAGAGGGAGGTTGCCAGGGTAAGGGGGGGGGTTGTGATATCACTACAGGAAGAGAGGGTGTTTTTGTACAACAGAGGTATAGGGAGCAGGGGTTTCTAGGAAGAAGGAGCAGGAAGTGAGCAGAACTCCATATGGGGACTGCACTGTTTTTAATCTGCATGTTTCATTTAATTATGCTTTTAACTGAGTTCCTTCATTTTTTTAAAAAACGAATGCTTACCTGACTTTCAAAATCAATTTATATATTGTGATATTGCTTAATTTTTATGTGGACTGGTCTATGAGTGAGAGCCTGTGAGAGTCTATGAGCGACTCAAAGGTACTTGTTTCTTTAGAATTGAAAATTCTCTCTCTCCCTCTCCACCCCCTTCAGTGGAAACAGAAAGTTGCCTGGAGTCTTATGAGAGACTTTTGTTGGGCCACTTGGGAGATTCTAAAGTCATTAATTTTAGAAGTAGATGGGGATAATTAGTATTTCATTTAAGTTAGAGGTCAACACCAGTGTTCTTTCCTCTACTGCAGACATTTTACAGAATGCTATGCCTCATTGCTTTTATTAGATTCAAGCAATGGATGAAATAACAATGTTATTAACCTCTAACACTGTTGAAAAGTTAGGAAAAACAGGTGGGGTGGTGGTGGAAAGGTCGGCAAGGCAGTTACATTTCCTTTTTAGCTGTGCTTGCGTAGAATGTGGCAGGACTTAATATTAGATTTAACAGTCTCTGGATTAAAAAAAAAGTTAGTGCAATTTTTTACTGGCTCTTTTGCAAGGGGTGGATAGCGACACTTAAGAACAAAACAAAACAAAACAAAACATGCATAATAAAACAATGCACCCAATTAAATTAAAATCACACCCTGTCTGCTGTAGTCTAGCTATTGGATGCTAGTCCAGATAGGATCAAATATTTTACCTTCTCTGCAACAAATGTGATCTGGTATAGTAGTAATAATAATAATAATAATAATAATAATAATAATAATAATAATTTATTATTTGTACCCCGCCCATCTGGCTGGGTTTCCCCAGCCACTCTGGACGGCTTCCATAGAAACCAAAAATACACTAAAATATCACAGATTAAAAACTTCCCTGAACAGGGCTGCCTTAAGATGTCTTCTGAATGTCAGGTAGTTATTTATCGCTTTGACATCTGATGGGAGGGCGTTCCACAGGGCGGGTGCCACTACCGAGAAGGCCCTCTGCCTGGTTCCCTGTAGCTTTGCTTCTCGCAATGAGGGAACCACCAGAAGGCCCTTGGCGCTGGACCTCAGCGTCTGGGCAGAACGATGGGGGTGGAGACGCTCCTTCAGGTATACTGGGCCAAGGCCGTTTAGGGCTTTAAAGGTCAACACCAGCACTTTGAATTGTGCTCAGAAATGTACTGGGAGCCAATGTAGGTCTTTCAAGACCGGTGTTATGTAGTCTCAGCGGCCGCCCCCCAGTCACCAGTCTAGCTGCTGCATTCTGGATTAGTTGTAGTTTCCGGGTCACCTTCAAAGGTAGCCCCACATAGAGCGCATTGCAGTAGTCCAAGCGGGAGATAGCTAGAGCATGCACCACTCTGGCGAGACAGTCCGCGGGCAGGTAGGGTCTCAGCCTGCGTACCAGGTGGAGTTGGTAGACAGCTGCCCTGAATACAGAATTGACCTGCGCCTCCATGGACAGCTGTGAGTCCAAAATGACTCCCAGGCTGCGCACCTGGTCCTTCAGGGGCACAGTTACCCTATTCAGGACCAGGGAGTCCTCCACACCAGCCCGCCCCCTGTCCCCCCAAAACTGTACTTCTGTCTTGTCAGGATTCAACTTCAATCCATTAGCCGCCATCTATCCTCCAACCGCCTCCAGGCACTCACACAGGACCTTCACTGCCTTCACTGGTTCTGATTTGAAAGAGAGGTAGAGCTGGGTATCATCTGCATATTGATGGACACCCAGTCCAAACCCCCTGATGATCTCTCCCAGCAGCTTCATATAGATGTTGAAAAGCATGGGGGAGAGGACGGAACCCTGAGGCACCCCACAAGTGAGGGCCCAGGGGTCTGAACACTCATCCCCCCCCACCACTTTCTGAACACGGCCCAGAAGGAAGGAGCGAAACCACTGTATAACAGTGCCCCCAGCTCCCAGCCCCTCTAGACGGTCCAGAAGGATGTTGTGGTTGATTGTATCAAAAGCCGCTAAGAGTATATGTGCTGCCGAAGCGAGCACCAAAGGCCACTAAGAGATCCAGCAGAACTAGGAAACAACTCTCACCTTTGTCCCTAGCTCGCCGGAGATCATCAGCCAGCGTGACCAAGGCAGTTTCAGTCCCATGGTGAGGCCTGAATCCCGATTGGAAGGGATCCAAATGGTCCGCATCCTCCAGGTGTGCCTGGAGTTGTTCAGCAACCACGCGCTCAATCACCTTGCCCAAGAATGGAAGATTTGAGACTGGGCGATAGTTGGCCATACTGGCCGGGTCTAAAGATGGTTTTTTAAGAAGCGGTTTAATGACCGCCTCTTTCAGCGGATCTGGGAATGTTCCCTCACAGAGGGAAGCATTCACCACCCCGCAGAGCCCATCGCCCAGCCCTTCCCGGCTTGCTTTTATTAGCCAGGATGGGCAAGGATCAAGGAGACAGGTGGTTGGTTTCACGCGTCCAAGCAGCCTGTCCACATCCTTGGGGGTAACAGATTGAAATTGATTCCATGCAACTTGACCAGACAGAGCTCTAGCACTCTCCCGCCCCAGCCCTGCTCCCACGGTGATGTCTAGCTCCTTCCGAATATGAGTGATTTTATCTGCAAAAAACTTTGCAAAATCGTTGCAGGAGATCTTGGGGTCTTTACAAGGCCCTGGTGGTAAAGGTGGTTCCGTTAAATTGTGAACCACCTGAAAGAGTCTCCTGCTACTATTTTCTGCAGATGCAACAGAGGCGGTGAAGAAAGTCTTCTTCTCCGTCGCTATCGCCACTTGGTAGGTTTGACGTTGAGCTCTAACCTGTGTCCAGTCAGATTCGGAGTGAGTTTTCTGCCACCGACGCTCTAGCCGTCTCAGCGATTGTTTCATCGCCCTCAGCTCCGAAGAAAACCACGGGGCTGTCTGGGCTCCATGCAATCGGAGAGGGCGCTTCGGAGCCAGACAGTCGATAGCCGTGGTTAACTCCGCATTCCAGCGGGCCACCAGGGAATCAGCTGAAAGGCCATCAACATGGGATAAAGCATCCCCTACCACTCTCTGGAAACCATTTGGATCCATTAAGTGGCGGGGGCGGACCATCCGAATTGGTCCTACCTCCCTGCAGAGGGGAAGGGTCACAGAGAAGTCCAGTTGCACCAGGAAGTGATCTGACCATGGCACTTCTTTTGTTTCACTTTTACTTAGTGTCAGATCACCCACGTCATTAGAGGTGAACACCAGGTCTAAGGCATGACTCAATTTTGTTTTTACAAAACTGGAAATGAAATCTTCAGGAATACTTCCACGCAGTGGAAACCAATGAAGGTTTTCTTGATACACTTGGCATTCAAAGTTATCAGGCCAAAAATGTGATAAACCAGTTAAGTCCTCCGCAAACGTCCAATCAAACTGACCTTGTAGATTCTGATCATTATAAAACTGTTTTGTACAGGGGATGCCATATGCTTTAAATGTATGGTGTGGGTGTAACCCCAGTTATTAAACTGGATCTAAATCCAAACCCTAACCATTTGGGCCATGCTCAACGCTTGGGCCTTTCCTCTACAATCAGTTCAAAGTAATGTTCTACTGCATTTTATACTACAGAGATATAATTCAATAGGACATGTCCATCTACAAATAGCAAGGATTTTGACAATAAAAAATTGATATAAACAGCAATGTCAGAATTGCTGGACATGCATCGTATGCATCAGTGAGCCATTTTCAGCATTACACCTACAATATCTAAATTAGGCAAAGCCTTCCTATATGGATGTTGTGGAGTCTAGTATACCTGAAACATCAAATTATGCTGAATCAATTTCAAGTTTAAATCCAAGGAATTGTTATGTATAAATTATAAAGCAAATTTCCATTGTTTAGGTTGTAGAGCACATTCTAATTCCCTATCCCATTGTTCTCTGACCTCCTGAACTTGTACTTTACAAGATTCCAATAAACATTTGTAAAAAATAATTATAGGCTCAGCTGTCTGTGAAGATGCAAATTATTATTTCCAGCAATTTAAAAGATGCCAAAGCACTCAAAATATGGACAGTCCTTTAATAGACATCATCAGATGCCGTAATTGAAGATATTGTCATTCAGCACTAATTGGTAGATGATATCTAAACTGCAATTTAGGAAAAAGCAAAAATTTCCTATGATTATAATATTTTTAGAAATATAGGAAGCTATCTTATAATGAGTCAGTCTATTGGCCCATGTGTGGGTGGCGCTGTGGTCTAAACCACTGAGCCTCTTGGGCTTACCAATCAAAAGCTCAGCAGTTTGAATCCCCACAATGGGGTGAGCTCCCTTTGCTCTGTCCCAGCTCCTGCCAACCTAGAAGTTTAAAAGCATGCCAGTGCAAGTAGAGAAATAGGTAGATAAATTACTGGGAAGATAAACAGTGCTTCTGTGCGCTCTTTAGTCATGCTTGCCACATGACCTGGAAACCTGTCTGCGGACAAACGCCAGCTCCCTTGGCCTGAAAGCAAGATGTATGCCACAACCCCAAAGTCGCCTTTGATTGGACTTAACCGTCCAGGGGTCCTTTACCTTTACCTTACTGACCCATGTAGTTCAGCCTTGTCTACATTGACTGACAGTGGCTCTCTAGGGCTTTAAACAGACATGTCTTTCCTAGGCCTAACTAACCTGGTCTGTTAGCTGAAACAAGCCATAGGAACTCTAGAGCAACAGAGCCTCCCCCAAATCTACTCTGGAAGGTTGGAAGAAACCCCAGAACATGGCATGGGAGGAGGAGGAGGGGAGAGATTGTTCCATTAGGAACAATCTCCTTTGAGCAATGTTGAATTCCACAGCACATAATTTTATGGACTGCAGCTATGTTTATAATGGATTTTGTGTTGCCTTGAGAGGATTAGCCCTGAAAGGCAGCGTATAAACTCTGAGGATAAATAAAGTAAAGGGCACTGAATCCATTCTGCCAGTTCTTCTTCTGAGCAGCAGATGGGTAGGATTTTAGCTTCCTTTGAAACACGCATAAGCGCTGCTGCTGGAGGGACTCACATAAGGACATAGCTGGGCTGGGGTGAATGTATGAGGGGCAAAGCCCCTGGAGGAGAGCCTTTTAATTCCCAACACCAACTCCAACCTTCTCCCTGAAATTTCATTGAGATCAGAGTCAGGGAGCAGATTGGATGAAAAATACATGAATTAAAAGGCTCTAGTTGCAGGCCAGTGTTGCCCCCCCCCCGTAGGACTATAATTACTTAGTGTAGAGGGGGTGCTGGTTTGTGAGGTGAGCTTTTTGAAGATCCACCTGTTCTTATCACAGCTCTCCACCGACTCTACTGGAGTGGGTGCATATCTGATGTGTGTGAGAGAATGGGTGTGGTGTGGCAATGCCCACTTTTGTTTGGGCCTTGCTTACCAACAATGTGGCCTTGGTCCGAGAAAGCTTAGCAACCGCTTTTTAGTGCATTAGACTCCTGTTTGCTACCTGTTTGATAAACCTGCCTTTCCAGACCAAATATTGCCTAAATTAGCATTTTGCTTTCAGTAGGCAGTGAGACATGGCCAGCCCTTTACTCCACACTGATTATCAGCTACGGCTACCTTACTCTCCCAGCAACCAGGAGATGGTAACAAAGAAAGTTCAAAATGTTTTGTGGTATTAAAGAAATTGAGATCTCAACAGGTGCTATATAAAGTTCTATTAACACACACACATAGACCTAAGTAAATATTAAGTAGATGTCATCCATTTTGTACATCTGATAAATCTGATTTGAAAAAATTAATCTGTATTTCCAAGGGACCGGAAATAATGTGTAAATGGATATTTCCCTTCCAAATACTATGTTTTGGAACATTTTAATATTTATGAATAGCCACAGATAAGAGGACACATCACTAAAATAAATAAATCTATTAACATCATTTAAAACTCTTGCACTATAGTTCTTCTGGATAGCAATTAAGGCATAACCAACGGATCCAAATTTCTTGCATTACCTGTTTTATTGACATATTTTGATAAAGGACATAAAAAGGGAATAAGTATAAGTAGAATCACATTCCTAGTGAGCTGTGCAACTTTAGAAAAATGATTGAATGTACTCTGCTAACTAGTTGGTAGTGTTTTTTCTTCGTAACTCTTTGAAACCAGCAAAATTACCTTTGGTGCTGCTCTCTGGACATTTAGTCAGCATGCCTAACCAGGCTATCATTAATGAAGATTTATCAAACAAAGAGGAAAAGGAAGGCAGCGGATTTAAATTGTGGAAGTTGCTTGATTCCCTGGTCCTAAACACATTAGTACACTGTATTTCCCTGCTTATACAGGCTTTTGTATAGTGAACATGTGACTGTTCAAATGCCCCAGCAGGGCATCCAGAGTTTGCAAGGAGGAGAAAAAGGGAAAAGGGGAAAAAATTGTTTGGAACAAATTTGCATTAGTTCAAGGGCAACGTTAAGCATTTTACAGATGGTTTATTGCTATTCTTGTGCTGTTTAAGCTGTCTTTCATGTCAAAAGTCCTTTCCTGCTTACAAATCATCAGGAAGAATTCCGGCCACCATGCTGTTTGCATAAGCTCCTTCAGGGGTTCTGGCCCTTTGATCACAGATATCGTTTGCAATCGAGTTAAAAATAGGAGGCTGCTGCGATAAGCCTCGGTTCTGACAGTAGACCAGCTTTCCTTTTTCTTCTCTAACTTTGTTCTCGTCTTTTGTAGTATGGGAACACATAATCTCAACACAGAAGGGGCAGTGTTGAGGGATAAGAGTGGAGTTTAAAGAAACTGGGAAGGTCACTGAATGAGAACCAGCTTCTTACAAAGTGTGGTCCACCTTTCGAAGAATGAAAAGGGGGGGGGGGAGTTCAAAAGAACGCAGATGCTTATCTATATATCAGTTTTTCAAGCTGATTAGCAGATTACAGGCAGAGTACAATTTTAACATCCTCAATCCTGCTTAAAACACTCTCCCCCGCCCTTAAACTTTGTGTTTTGCTCTTAATCCACTGAGACTGTTTTAAGGGACAAAGCAAATACTTCTTGAACTCAATCGTGGGACCCCCATTGACTTCTATGGATGTGGTGTCAGTCTCGAAGCACATTGCTGTGTTCAGTGTCATCATAAAGGTTCTTAAAATAAAGTGCAGCAGAGACAACTTTATTTCATAGTTGCATTGCAGTTTTTATATATAGAGAGATTGTTTAAATCATAGATTGTTGGTTAGCCATTGCAACATAAAAACAAGGTAAAAGAAGCATTATGTGTGAAGTGAGAAAAAAATCAGTTTCTGGTGCCTGGTACCTGGCAGCTCATTCACATATATGAAAGTTACCATTTGGTGTGCAGTCAGTAAGCGATTGACACATATGTGTTCATCAGCCTTGAGCTGAATCCAGTCCATTCCAAAAAGCACATGGAATTCGGGATGGGGTGAAAACTCAGATTGGGGAAGGTACCATAATATGTGATGCACTGTTTAAAAATAATTATGTAGTCATTTTGGGACAACCTAGACCTCTGCTGGGTCAATCCTTTAAATGAACTGCAAAAGCTGTCATCTTACTTGCTAGCTTTCCCTTCTGCCTTCATATGCAGCACCTCAAAATACTTTTCAAAAGGCAGCTTCACACAGATCATTCAGCTGCAACACTTGCAAAGTCTCAACTGCTTTTGGGGTGAGCAGTGCAATGCTAGTACATCCCTAGTTCGATGGCTTGAGGGTTCCAGGAGAAGCAACAGGCTTGCATTCACTCTACCCATATCCCAGGACAGGTCATTCATAAGGTTGCCCAAGACAGTTTTGGTCCCAACATTGTATCGTTAGCTAAACTGATAAAGAACCAGATAATCAGTTTTTCTCCAGGTGGATTATCAGACCAGATTCCTCCTTTATGTTACGGTAAAATAAACCTATATCACATGAGAGGGGGAAAGGTGTATGACTATTACAGTTAATATAAAGGATGAATTGTATTATAACACAATAAATTCTAATAAAGTGCAGTCATAAAATTTTATTGTACATGACATCAGATAGCTCATAAAATTTAAACCCATACATAGCAGATAATGGTTGCATTCCTTTTTGTTTAATTTGGCTTGAGTCAGTATGATAATACTTAATTGCTTGACTATTAAATTCTTTGTTAGGAAATGAGACAATTTTTGTCATGGGAATAGAAGCGAAAAACACCTAGTTGTGAATGGTGGATATTGCTGAAATCCATTAGGGGTGCCAGCATTATGATGATACTTCAGTCTAATTTCAGCATCCTTCATTCTTGTGTTGAACAACACAGAAACAAGGAGTGGGGGCCTCACTTGTTCTCCTACACCTGGCATTGCACACACTTCCCTTGACATTTGCAAGTACATCACATGGGAGCGTTCTGGCTGACCACACTGTGTTGAAGATTCTGGGGCAATCTTCACATACACA
Source organism: Podarcis erhardii (assembly GCF_964252035.2). Lineage (NCBI taxonomy): Eukaryota > Metazoa > Chordata > Lepidosauria > Squamata > Lacertidae > Podarcis > Podarcis erhardii. The sequence continues at coordinate 50,879,935 of NC_138512.1, read as the reverse complement.
GGTGTGTGCCTTCATATGTGTGGAGCAACATAAGGGGTTGGGCTGCTTGGTACAGCCCTGCTCCTTGCTTAGGTGTTACTCAACACAGGAACAAAGAACACCCAGATAGGGTTCCTTTGGTTTGGACCCTCAAGGCCAGACTACTGTAAAGGTCTGCCATGGAATGCAGTTGCATTGAGGTTTTTAGGGAGGTTAGATGGAGCAGTACTGCCAGTTGCTTTGCTGTGAAAGCAAGTAATGTTTGGACAATTTCTTATTATATTCCCTATCAGGCGTTCAGCAATATCTATGGCAATAATGTTTTCTCACATTTCTTTTCATTAAAGGAGCAACTGAGAGAATACTAAGAACTACTCAAGCAGAGAGAAAAAATAGAGGAGATGGAGGAGCAGAGAAATGATGAAGAAAACAGAATTCAAAACAGTAAATAAATTTATATTATATTGCCCTTTGAAACTCTCATACCCACTACAGCCAGTGTAATCCACCATTGCCAGCCAGAGGGTTTAAACATTCTCAGTGTCCATGTGAAGAAACACATATATAGTGAATTGCAAGCATACATTAATGTATAGAACAATTTTTTTTATTCCTTCCAAATACTGATATGTGATTCTAGGTGAGATTAGAATCTGTACCAGGACACATTCCTGGCCTACCTGCTCCTGGGATTAAATACATCCTGTTTCTGCAGTTAGAAAGCAGCTCTGGAAAAAAACACACGATACTGGCTTTCATGACTTCTGAAACACAAAACAGCTCAGACACAGAGGAAATGGGATACTCAGTCTTCCGCTCTTTCAGTGTCAGGGAAAATGTAAGTTAAATATTACAAATCTTTTTTGACAGAATAATCCTTTTAAAAGAACTTCTTTTCTTTCTTTTTCGGGTGAAGTTGTCCGAGTTGCATTATTTTTTAACAGGAGATACTAGTTTTTGGAACATTTCAGATAAACATATGGATGGAAAACAGTTATTCGTTGTTCTTCACTTGGTAGTCAGCTGCGCTTACCTCTAATAGTTTAATGTAGGATCATTTTCATGCTGTGCTGAGTGCTCTAGAGGATTCCAAAGGAAAGGAAATTCAGCCAGTAAGTTAATAAGGCAACCTGTATTTTAGATCTTTAACGGAGCACACTAGCAGCAGTGAGAGGAGATATGATAGTCATCTTCAAATATCGGAAGGGCTGTCACATGGAAGATGGAGCAAGCATGTTTTCTCCTACTTCAGAGGGTAGGACCTGAACCAGTGGATTCAAGTTACAAGAAACGAGATTCCAACTCAACATCAGAAAGAACTTTCTGACAGTAAGAGCTGTTTGACAATGGAATGGAGTCCCTCGGAAGGTGGTGGACTCCTTCACTGGAGATTTTTAAGCAGAGGTTGGATGGCCATCTGTCATGGCTGCTTTAGTTGAGATTCCTACATTGCAGGGGTTGGACTAGATCAGTGTTTCCCAACCTTTGGCCTCCAGCTGTTTTTGGACTACAACTCCCATCAACCCTAGCTAGCAAGACCAGTGGTCAGGGATGATGGGAATTGTAGTTCAAAAACAGCTGGAGGCCCAAGCTTGCGAAACACTGGACTAGATGATCCTCAGGGTCCCTTCCACCTCTACAATTCTATGATTCTAAAAGAGGAGGAGACCTTAGTGTATGTGAAATAATCTGCTCTGTTGTTTCTAAAAGACACTTTCCTTCCCGGACTCTTTGTGTGGCTGTTCCATTGGGCTTCTTGCCTTTTCCAAAGAACACCAACGCTTTGGCTGTGTACACATTACCATATACTTTTGTTCCAGCGTGTTTCCGTTACTGCTGTCTGAAGCCGTGTACACATGACATCAGCTACAATCCATAGCCACCCTGTAGTTTCTTGAGAAGTACTGGACTGAGAGACATGAAGATAAGGTTGACACATTTGTGGTTAGAAATACTCCTGTTTGATGCATTTCCCCTCAGACCAATTTCCATCTGATTTGAAAACATAAGTTCAATTTGCAGTTGAGGTGAGGTGTGTACATTTGAGACAGCTGTTGCACACATCCAGATGGCAGCATGTGCACAGACAGCAGCTTCATGTATAGGAGAGGGGTATGCAGCCATGAGGAAACCAAACATATAATGCACATCAGGTGATGACATCCACACTCTGTCTCCTGTATGCACCTCAACATGCAAATGCAACTTGAAATTCATTGAGGGAAAGCAACCTCACTGTGTTTTGAAGCTGCTAATGTGTACATAGCTTTAGAAGCCTAATCTTGTATTTGCCTCCTCCTCAGGTTCTTGTACACTTCCTTCCAAAACAAGATTTCACTCCAGAACATCCAAAAAGCTCACCTTATTCTTTGTCCTACAGTATCTTGGGTTCTTCTTCATACAAGCTAATGTACTAATACCTTGATTTTTAAAGTACACAGCTTCCAAGTATGTAGAAATGTTGTTGCAGCTAAACCTTCTATATTCTTTAACTTTTTTTTTTTATTAAAAAAGCCACATTATGCTTTTCAGGCCCATTTCACCCACCCCTAGAAGTCCATGCAAGCTTCCTTGAATAAATCAAGTCGATGTTTCTTGAACGTAAGGTAGTGCAGCACAGGGCAAAGCAGAGGGTGGGACTGTTGGCTTGTGTTTAAGGACATGATTAATTTACTCAACTTTTGCATGCTTGTTAATGCAGAAATTAGTATTTTATGAGGAAAGAGATCTCCCCTTTAAATAATGCAACCTTTATTAACTTCATATTTTATACACACACATCTTTCATTGCTGACAGAATCTGGAAAAGTTCTTGCGGAGAATAAATTCTCCTATAAAATCTTTTAGTGGGCCCCTTCGGGTAGGATGTTGTGAGGCAGACTGATTGCTTAAGCCCCAGAAACAGTAGTCATCGTTGTGTAAGTTGGTGACCCTGGGAAAAAGAATAAGGGAGCGGAGGCCATTGGTGTGTTTTTTTTACGTTGGTGTGGCTGCTCGTAGGCCGTTTGATCTGTGCTTAGACGAGACAGTCCTCCAATTTAGGTTCTGTCCTGCAGGGATGACAAAGATATTTTTGGAACACTAGGTCATTATATAACTGACCCAGACATTATCTGAACCTAGCTTGTCCAAAGGTAGACAAAGGCGAGGTGCCCAAAGCCAACTAAATGGCCCTGGAAAACTGCTTAAATGTGCCTTATCTCAGACATGGTAATTGGCTTTCTACTGGTGGTGAGTACAGTTCTGTTAAAGGCGGGCCTGAGGGAACCACTCTTTTTTGGACTGTAGTTTATTATTAGGTGAGGAAATTACTGGACACCTCCAGCTGTCATTAATCAGCCACGGAGCCTGACTGGAGCCAAGCAAGAGGCCTGTGGGTGTATTCCGCTGCATGGTAGGGAAATACAACGAGACAGAGACAAATGCTTTTCAGCCTAGCAGCACTAAACTCTGCCCTTTCACAGACCTTAACATGCATGTTCAAATTGATTTAGTCTGTTTACCCCATCAGCTTTGGCGTCCATTTCCCTTTAAGACTGACAGCTTTATGTGTCGCTACCATGTTATTACGTGTTACCGTTCTACCAGTAGCTATAGAGTTTCGGACAAGTGTAGGGGAAATATATTTACTTCCAGACACAGAGGAGGACTTGGTAGTTCTGACAGTGCAGCTAGGAAAGCAGAGTCAATTAATTACGTAAAAAAAAAAAAAAAAGCAGCATGTGTTTCCTCCTTTTCTTTTCTACTTTCTCCCCACTTTTCTAGCCTATTCCAATTCATGTTAAAGAAAAAGAGAGAGAGAGAGAAAGGTCGGGGGGAAGCCTTAAATAAACTTACGTGATTGAGAAACACATCTGTCAGGTGATGTAAGTGTCTGGCTTATAATTCTTCCTCTTTGGTTTACAAACAAGAAATTTCTTCATGGCTGTGGAATGCCGACTTAAAGTCTGCTATAGGTGTGTGCCTCTCAAGCAAAAAATGAACACAAGTAGCAAATCACAGGGTTGACTTGGCTTGTAAACACCTTTTAACTGTATTTTCTCTTCTCTGCTGTAGGGACAGAATATACATGGAATATGAATGGAAACTGAATGTGGCTATTTAAACACGATCTACCTAACGAAACAAGAGCCAGACAGCCCTCTCTGTTTCCCCACTGCCAGTTAGGTGAGTCCTGTTCTCCTTTGCAGGTGTTCTCTTTGCCTTTGGGTAGCAGCCCTTCAAAAGTGACAGGTTCTGTGAAATTACTACAGTTACAAACCCCTCCAACCACTGATTTGATCTGGGGTTGGGTCGTCAGCAGGATGAGAAACTGAGGAAACCGTGAGTAGTTTCACATGAAGAGCTACAATATCTAAAGTCACAGAAGGGCAACTATGAGAGTGTGTTGACATACCATACAGTGAGATTGTGGCTTACCTCACAGGAGCACATAGTTAACAACTTGACAACAACTGCACACTGAAATACCATTGCCCCTGAAACCCTCACTGTCAGGATTCTACATTCCTGACCTGTGCTGCCTTATACTACCATTTATGTCTAGTGTGAAATTTCTCTAGGCTGTAGAGGTGCCTTGGAATGAAAGGTATACATTAAATGTACCACTACTATTTTTATTTATTCAGCTCTTCTAGGTGTATTGACTTCTCCATGTTTTTATGAGTTGCCTGAGGCAGCTTTTGCTAAAGGTGTTGATAAAACCTTTTCAGGTGAAATCGTGGACAGCTGGACCATATGTTACTCCCCCCCCACCAATTTTCCCCCAGCTAAAGATTGTTAAATAATAACTTGAGGGTATTTTCTCCTAATGAGCAATAACCATATCCTAGGCTAAATAAACTACAGGCCACAGGCCTAGGTGTTTATTAGCCAAGGATATGGTCAGTAACTTATTTTGCTAGAAGCATCCTCTAGCTCTTATTTAAGGCTGATGCAAAGGTTACTCGGGCTGAAATGAAGTGAGTAGGATGAGGAAACTGTGTTTGTGTTTATTTTACTGAATGTACCTGCATGGCAGGCAAGGCCTGAGGATCAGAATCTTGAGTAAAAGCACGCTGTTAATTTCAAGTTAGCAAATTAATTAAATATTTTCATGGCTGCTAAGAAAGCACTCAACGGTTTAGTCCCAGAGAGAAAAATGAGATTGTGTAGAAATAGTCACAATGGGGCAACAGTGTCAATTCAGGGTTATTATGGATTATAGCAACAGCCTTATACTAAGTCAAATCGTTGGTTCATCAGCATTATTTTAACTGATAAAAATACGCTCTTCAAGGATTTAGACAGGGGTGCTAGGCAGTGAACACACCACTACAAACCTTCTCTTGTGTTTCTTGTTATGGAATGATTCCCAGAGTCATTATAAAGGGAGTAAGTGTTTTATTTTCAAAAAGAGAGGTGCTGAGGCTCTAAGGCAGGAGTTGCCAATGTTTCTGGACCACTGGGTACATTTGTAATCCTCAGAAAGTGTTGCGGGCGCCAGTCACAAAATGAGTGCTCTCTGTGTGCGAGTGGGAGATTGATATTACACAAAATAACTGTTGTGGGGGCATAACACAAAAAAAGGCTGTCACATCTAGAAGAGCAGAAAAATAGGCAGGAAGGACCACAAAAATGTGTAGGCAAATTTCACATCAGCCCCCAAACATCTATGGGAATATCAGAATGGGTCAGTGTCCAATTGCAGTATCCAATGAAATGTGGCCCTGGCTTATGGGGCATGTTCGGTGTACAAGCTGAGCTCAGTGCAAACCAGAACTGAGCAGGTAGATCAAACTTAGTGGGCAAGGCCACAAATAGATATAATGAAGATAGGAGTTAATGTATAGGTTGAATGAGGGTCTGCATTATCATTTGTAGTTCTTGGTGTCAGTAATAAGGGACTGGAAAAGGGTTGTCAATTGTCTTGGTAACAAAATTAAAAAGATGCAATATTATTTTGTTTTACAACTGTTTATAGTTTAGTTTAGTTTTGCATTGTAATTCTAATCGGCTATCATTTTTGAAACAATTTACACTGATATAGACACAAGCTGAATGAGCCAAAAAGATTTAGGCAAATTGAGTTCTTATAGAATCTTGATGCTTAGCAGGAATAGCCTTATTTGAAAATCTAGTAAATAATGAGGTCCAAACTACAGCACACCATTGTTACTAAAGCATAATAAGACTAGTGTAAAATCTCCCGACATGTGTGTCTGTGTTGCACATAAAATTCCTGGACATGGAAATGTCAAGAAATCAGTTTCTTAAACTAAGACATTGCCGTTGAAAATTGATATGGGCATAGTCTTAGCAAAGCATTTTCATAGGTTATTAGTTCCAGTGAGTTTGACCATCTATCAAATGAATGTACCTGATACAAATATATATGGCATTGACTAATTGGCATGCTGACAGTTGGCCTAAGTTAGATATATGATGTTGTGCCGCTGAGGTTGGTAGAAAAACAAAAATACAAAAAGGTAGCTATGCTATGCCTACAATTAGCAGTGTAAACATCTTAATAGGCATCGAGGACACAAACAGATGTTCTAATAGCGTGTCTGTGAGAAACTGATCTGTACTACTTCCACTCTAGCTTGACCTCTCAAAGTTTCAGTCCCACTGGGAATTTCAGTGATTTATTAATTTGGGCACAATGAATACCATAGAGACAAGCAGTCATTTTTAAGGAGTGCGGAAACAGTGTGTGTTTGTGTGTCATTTCACAGGCATTTTTCTCCCTGAGAAGCACCCTTTTGTATTTTTTGCACCCTTTTGTATGGGTGCAAAGGCAGAACAATATTCACAAGGGTGTAGGTGTTCAGAGAAGGGCAAATGTTTCCCCATTGCTAAGGTGACAAACAGGTCAGTGGTTCCAATTTGAAGTTGACGATCTGGTTTAGAATGTGGATGGAGATATGCAATGTACAGCTGAATACATACACAACCATAACTGGATCAGGGTGAAAATTTCATTGTAGAGTGGTGGCAGGAAATTAAGTCGGTAGTGCAGTATTGTAAGTCATTGCTTGGGCAATGACAACTAATTCTTTTTTCCTTATTCAGAATGAAGGCAGTGGTAATGAAAACCCTCAAAGATAGAGGGATTTTGCAGAAGAATTTTCGTGCCTCTCAACTGCATACTTTTTGCATAAAATCTCAAATAGCTTTACAATTCTGCACAACTCTGGTTTCAATAGGGGAAGTGCAGCCCAGACCAGTATGCAATTAATCTGTGATAAAACAGAATCTAATCTCAAAATTAATCAAAATGGATTGCTGCAGCATCATTCTACTACATTCCTAGAGCAAAGGGAGGAAAGATTGATTATTCAGAGGATGTGGGAATACTGGGAAACAGAGACAAAGAGTGAGAAAGAGCCATAGTTTGTGGAAAGCAAGCCTGTATTTGAGATTAAGAAAAGTTTATTTTGGGCCAAAGAATCCCCTGTAAATAATTTTCTTTGTATTGTTAATTGGGGGGCAGGGCGGAAATGCTTTCTGGAAATTCATTATAATGGTATATTTATTCAAAGCACTTTTGTAATGCCAGTCCATCAAGAAAGTGTTTCAAAACCAAGACCCAATTTCCAAAGCTAATGCATACTTAATATTTTCTGAAAGATGTACCAACATTTCAGTTAGAAGGGGTTGTTTTGCTGTATCTTGAATCTTAATGAGAAGTAAATGTTAAACTTAATTGTTTCTCCAAAGCCGCTTAATAAAATGATCCTGATATGTGCTCTTGTTTTCTTCAACATGAGAAAGCTGAGTGGTACAAGATCTTGATCAGTTACATGTCAAATTATATGTCCTTTCTCTTTTATAAGAACTTCTTAATATTATTTGCCTAGAATAAATGCAGCCTTGACTTCGCAAATAGTGCTGCATATAATCAGTATGACTCACAACAGCAATACTGACATACTCTAAAATGAGCAAGTACATAAATCAGAATTGCTATCTCTGCCCCACTCCACTCCCCTGCTGACAGGATTTGTGTACATCTACTAGCTTCTTGGAAGGCACAAAGTCAATGGATAGACCCATCTTCATTGTTCACTATGCTGTGAAAGCAGTAGTTGTTGATTTCTTGCCAGATATGTAGCTGTTAAAAGCTCAGGAACCCTAGCAAGAGGAAAAGGTGGATGGACACAGTGGTAGCAGGAGAACACTTTCCGTATCTTTTCCTGGTAAGCTGATCATAAAATTTTTTATAGTTCTCATTTTGGGAATGGAAAACTGCAAAGGAGAGGAGGGAAGTGAGGGATGAAAGAGATAATAATAATATTTTTTTATTTATACCCCGTCCATCTGGCTACGTTTCCCCAGCCACTCTGGGCGGCTCCCAATCGAGTGTTAAAAACAATACAGATAAGAGTAGTTAACAAGAGGTTAACTGTCTACAGTAGCTATTCAGTTCTCACCATGCTTCTAATGCGGCAGATCAATATGGCAGAGGAAACAAGTTTGTAAATATCTGTGAGAAAAACTGTAGTAGGTCCACTAGCAACTGGGCACTCGTGGCCCAAAGGTTTCATTTGTTGTTTCAAATAGCACATCTGGATGGCATCAAGGATCATTTCCACATGCAGCCAGATGTTATTGTCGCTTGCCAAAAAAAAAAAATCCATTGGGGTCAATGGAGGTAATAGCTTGCAAACGGACCATATCTAGGCTAGGAGCCAAGCTGGCATTCATTTTATGAATGTTTTTGGAAACTTTTTTGTCCTCCAGAAGAGGATGTGGAATCAACAACAATGTGTCAATCATTCTAGTTGCTTGCACATGGAATAACAGGTTGTAGGACATACCTGAAATAGGTAAACCTGGTTGGACTGGGAAGTTTCTTGCTCACCTCTCCTCTAAACAACGCTTGCCAGTTCCATTTATTTCCATTGCTGACTTAAGCAAACGTTCACCACTCTTCCATTAGTAGCAATAGGCCTTGATTTTGACTGGATTATGCTCACAATATTAGTCGGTGAAACCACAATCATTGCGTATCTGAAACAGAGTGATGCATTACAGACTTTAAAACAGGGCTGAGACATCTGAAGAAGACAGCATTCCCTTCTCATGGGTGGGGCAGAGGTAAAATAGATGGAGCAATAAGTGTAGCTCAAGTTATACAGACACCCTTTTCTAGTTCCTATGAGTCATGATCAGGGGTCAATGACACATTCCAGGCAGGTAAAAACACTCAAAAGAGGGTGTGAAGCAAGGCTAGTCAGGGTATCTCCCCCTCCGGGCCTCAGATTCCCCACTCCTGCCTTAAAACATGTAATGGTGGGTGTCATGCTAATATGTGACAAGTGTGATAGGCTTATATGGTGGCACTTAGCGTCACCTCTGGAAAGATGCTTCCTTTCTGTTCATCTGATAAATTGGCAAGAATCTATGTTGTGCCTTCACAGAGCTGTTATGAAGGACATTCTTTTCCATGGCTGGCTGGACTGCAGCAGGCTTTAGACTAGAATTAGAATGTATATTCCAGTATTTTCACATACCAGCACTAGTATGAAAGTAGTGGGTGCATAACATGCCTCTACCCATGTGTTTGCAAAGCAAAATAATAGAAAACAACATTGGTCCGTTGGTAAAAGATTGATACGGAATATTTGCTTATGCCAACAATTTTAAGTTTATAGCCTGGAAGAGGCACCCAGATAATGTTAGCCTTAATTGCTGTTTTCTTCTGAACATGGGAGTAGTCCAAAGGCCGTGAATGGAAATTAAAGAAAAATTAAAAACAGATGGCAGAAAGCACTCTGAGAAACTGAAACACAGGCAGTACTATGCTCAATTTAGCAGAAAGGGAGAGGGGTGTCTCTGGAGTTACTATGTCCCCTTCTCCTTGCATAATATATCTTCTCAGGCTGAAGTGCACAATAGAGTGTTTCTCTGAAATGTCCCACACAATTCAGATAGCAGCTATTGGGTCAGATTGCTTTTATTTTCAGTCTTGGTTTTGGGAGCCAGAGTGAGCAAAATCTTGGCTTTAAATTACTTGATTTTCCCAAGAAGAAACCCTATGTGTTTGGCAAAGCTGAGTGGGACAGAGGAGTGGGTCATACATATTGCTTTCAAGGGAATCTTACAGAGAGGATTTCTGGAGTTGCCTCACCTGCCATAGCTCACAATCCTCTGTGACACTTGCGGAATAATGGGGGCTGGCCCAGTAGGGTGAATGGAGCACTGGCCCATGGCCTTAGTCTGCCCTCAGCCAGCTCCCCATCTGCTGACAGTCAATAAGGAGCTGGCTCTGCCTGTCATGGGCTCTGGGCAGGGAAGTGGAATAATTGGATTCAGTTCGTATTTAAAGGTGAACCTACCTCTTTGCACTTTGTGAAACATAACACGAACTGAAGCACAGTTCTCCTGCCAAGAAGTGGGTGAAAAAGAGCATATGCTAGGGGAAAGTGTGGATAAAAATGCACATGCTATTGAAAATAACACTGTGGTTTAAGATCGGGGGGAAAGGAGGTTTCTATAAGCTGATATGTTAGGTGGGAGAATGTTGTCTGGATGAGGAAGAGCAGTAGCCTGACAACCACTGTGCCTTCTCTGTGCATAACGACATCTAGAGAAGCCTTTGATGTGGCTCTGTGGGATAGTGTGATACTGCTTGAGCTGTTGGTGGTCAGGTGTAGGGAGTGAGGGGTTCAGACTATGATCCTAAACACCCAGGTTTTTTGCTTCCAAATAAATACGTTTAGTGCTGAGTTAACAATGCCGTTCTTGAAATACAAACTCTCTCCCACCCCCATACCTTCTGTCAAGAAGAGCAGTCATTAGAAAAAAGTCACAATTCAGAGAGCAGCCTCAAAGTCATTATATTGTTAGTAAAATCTGTTGAGTAGGTGGCAAATCATGTTTTGTTCAAAATTTCTGCCTTTCTGTGAGAATTAGGAACCTGGAGATGGTGAGAAAGGGGAAGTAAAGGCTGGAATAAAACTTCAATTCTTGGAGATGTTTCAACAAAGAAAGATTTCTGCTTCTCCCTCACACTCCTCAAAATCTTAAAAGAAGGGCTAGCCCTGGAATGTTCTAGTCTAGATAACAGTAACCTCTGCATCTACATTTCATAATCCTTTTCTTCCGGTCAACCAGCTGTGATTCCTCAAACCAGATAAAACAGAATCTGGTGAACTTCAGTTTATGTTCACTCACACCAGTGAAGGCCTTACTTATTTGGAATTTGATGGAGAGCATTAATTACCAGTATATGATTAGAGTTCAAATAACATGTTGTATTTATGAACAGGATTACTTCCATGGGAGGAAGTAATCTCACCTAAAAGCTGAATTTTGCCAGAAAAATAGATGTATGAAGACTTCAGCTCTGCAGAAATAATTCTGCTGTACATCATCACTCACAGTTCCCAGATCAAATTGCTCCAATGTACCGTCACTGAAATATACTCCATTGTGGATAGTGCTACTTCTTGTTAAAGGTCTTAGTTATATACAGCCCTGTAATCTAAGACCTGGTACTAACAGGTAATAACAGACTAGCAGATACATAAAGCCAGGAATTAGGCCTTGCAGTAAGCCAAGATCCAATTTCTTTCTCCATATCAACTTCTGGTAGCCTAGGGTGCTTTCTGATTGTTGGGGTGTTGCTCCTCATGTGCACATTTCCGCCAGCATCCACATGGCTTCATCATTAACATGGTAGCCTATATTCCCCCCTCTTTAATTTAGATTAATCATCCCTGGGGAATATCTCATAAATTAAGAGAGAGAAAAACAGCAACCACCAGCTATTGCCAGTGACCCCTATGCCAAATCTCAGCAACCCATTTGCAATATTAAGCTCAAAACTGGGAGCACCCACTATTATAGCACAGCACAAATTGGTACCTCACTGTTCCTAACCATGTAAGATCCATCAATAAAGTAAGTAATTGGAGGGAGTAGACTGCCCACCACTAGCCCCACCATAACATTGCCCTGCTGCCCTCCCGCCTGATGTCTTTACGTTGGGTTGAGTATGTGAAAAGGGGTGCCTCCATGTACATAATAAGATGCCTCATGCCTATTCCTATCATCCTTAAAGGTAGGTGACTAAATTCTGAGGAGCACTTTCACAAAGCTGACCACCCCACATTTTGGTTAACAGTTATAGTAGTAGTAGTAGCAGCAGCAGTAGCAGTAGTAATAGTTTGTCAAGGACATAAACAATAGCCCTCTTAAGCTATCAATTAATGGTTGCCCTTTCTCTTACATATGTACTTTTTAGCAATCCAAATGAAAGATCAGGCTAAATGATAGTGCTATTTTCCAGTCAATTGCCTTTGGTTAAAAGTACTATAAAGTCAATTACCCATTTCCATGAAAGCTTATTTTAAAGGAACGGATATATCATAATAATAAATGACTGCTGGAGAGCTCACAGTTCAATTAGATTCATACTTAAGAATGCTGTTCGAGATGAAATTGTATTTGCATTGGATTTCATGTAACCTTTTACTTGCATTACATTTATAGTCTAACATGAACCGGCCAGTGTCTGTAGAAGGCAATGATTTTGTACTCAACAAACCACTTACAAGATATATATGGCCAAGGTGGACAATATCTCATGTCCAAATCCTTTTTGTGTGTGTGGCAGGTGTGTGAGAGAGTGGAAATATGAACTTATTCATTTGCCTATTGAAATTATCCTTCCACAATCCAATATATCATGCCCATATTACGGTATATCCAACAGAAAAACCCAATGATGTGTTCCCTACAGCTAGCAACAATGTGGTTATTGCTATGTTATACAACCTTACTAGTTGTATTACTAGTAATAGGCAGCAAAAAACCAGCATTGTTCCTGGATGCCCAGCTTGCATTTTTAGCCCAAAATGGATTTGGCCACCTCTAACTGGTGTGACAATCCCCATCTGGCTTATGACCACACGTGCCTATTTATATCCAAATTGAAAGGCATTCTCTGTCTGCAAATGGTGGAAGCAGTCTTGGTCGGGGCAGGGTATAGTCAGACTAGTTTAAAGGAGACTAAACCTTCTTTGCATGGTGGGGCAGCTGAATCACTGCAGCTTACTGGGTGCCATTGCCATTCTAAGAGAATGAGGGATGTGTTCATGGTTGGTTCTGGCACCTCTTTTTCTAGAAAAATAGCACTGGACAGGTACATGTTTTATCTGTTAAAGTCCTAAATGGAAACTAGAGTACACAAAGGACCACTTTATCCCACAAAAGCCTACTTGGTAAGATCTCCATCAATAGCCTTCCCAGAGCGCTTCTACTGACTGAAGTGAAATTGCTGGTGACAGGAAAAGGGGCCTTTTTATTGACTGTCCTTTCCCATCCTTCCACTAGACTGCCTCTCTTTTCTTATCGCTTTTAGAAAGGACCTGAAAATGTTGCTTTTCCCCTTCTAGTTTTAATATGTCTTGATGCCTTTGCAATCATGTAAAACTATTGCTTTAAACAATGGATTGCCAAACCAGTGTCCGCAGGCATCGGCACATCTGCCATTGCCTCCTATGGTTGCCTGCAAAGGGTCTCAGTAAACGGCCCCTCATAAATCCACAAGATGGCATGCCTACACTGTTCTGTCTTGTTTTCTTCTCTTCTAGATATGACAGCCATGTTTCGTTATGCCACACCCTAAAGCTGCCATTTTGTATTACGCCACTTTCCTATAGCAGACATCACATGTACCCTGGCTACCATTTTGTGACTGGCACACATCGCATATCCCCAAAATTCAAAATGTGCTCGCAGGCTTAAAAAGATTGATGAAGAAACAAGACCTACCAACAGAAACTGTTCTCAGTATATTACAATTTATCCAGGACAGAGAAGTTATCTTGGTAGAACCATTTCAACCTGACCTCATCTGTTCAACACAGAATTTTAAATAGTATAGATATATCTAAACACACGTAGAAAAATGAATGTCACTGATCTGAAGACACAGTTTTCAAGCCTGAAAAGGTTTCTGCTTACTGTAGCTTGAAATAAATCACTCACATTTTAGTGTTCTTTTCTTGGGTCTGCCCAAGTCCACACTCTCAGCAATTCACTACTTCCTGCAACAATCTTACACCATCCCACTATGAAACAAAAGCAAAACAAGACTGAACAGCTATCTTTCCTGGAATTATATTGCTATTGCAGATGGTGAGTTGATTCGAGTCTCTGAATTCCACAGCGTTTTCCATTACTGTGCTTGGCCACATAGCCACATAATCGTAAGTACAAAAACACTCTCATCTCATTTCCCTTGGCTTAAGTACTGCGATTTGTGCCACTCACTAAAATGCAGGCACTTCTCCCCCCTTTTAAATTTGATATTTCAATACCATCCACCAGCTCTTCTGGCCACTTCAGAATTTTCCCCAGTCACAGTTCCCACTCTATGCTCACTTTTAGGCTGGATTTTTCAGTATGCTGTGTGAGATATAATCATTTCATCACACAAAATGTAAGTGTGATTCACTGCCATATGAATAGAAGAGCAATACTTAAGCTTTGTGCTCAAGATACATGCAAGTTACACATTCATATCATGCCGAAGACTTATTAAAATTGTTAGTATTTGACTAAGTAGTAAATAGCTCCCCTGATTCAACATGAATAGTATCCAAGCAAATTCACATCATTTACTTCATTATTTTATTAGTTTTCTATGCCAGCCTTCGTCCAAGGATCACAGGGCGGTTTACAATATAAACACACAAAAATACACAACATAGTAACGAACAAAAACAATGTCCTCAGTATATTATTTTATTTATTAAGAACTGTGGTGAGCTTGGGGGTGTGGCTTAGTGAGTCAGGGGCGCCGACTTATAAAAAATATTGGGGGGGGGGCGGGGGCCCATACCGACTTATAAAAAATATTGGGGGGGCCCAAGACCTCCAAACCGCTGCTGCTGGGGGAACGAAAGGGGCGAGCCCCGGGCTGCCCCAACCTTAAGTGAACCTGTGAGGGCCCGCCCTTTGCGGCAGCCGATTGGCTGCCGCCGTGGGCGGTGAATATTAATGAGCTAGGGGGAATCCCCGCTTGTTGATGGGTCGAGAGCCTGCAACCCCACCCACTGTCTAGATCGGGAGTGGCTTTGTTTTAACTCATTACTGAATGTATTTTAAAAGGTAACTATCGTCAAACAAGGAAAATAAAAAATACCAACATAATTTTGTGATTTTACAAAGCATAATATAACTAATAATGTTCTTAAATTATTGGGGGGGGCAGAGCCCCCCCAAACGAATTTTTGAGGGGGCTCGGGCCCCCTCAGGCCCCATGGAGTCGGCGCCTATGTAGTGAGTGGACCTAGGTGAAGCCTACACACACACAGGTTTTACTCTGGTCTACTCCCTGGGCATAAAAGGAAGGCACGGCCATGCAAATCTCAAATGCTTGTCCTGTGTTGATTGCAGTCTCACCTGGGGCTTGCTGCCCGTGGTTCCTCTGCACCTTGGGCCCACAATATTACAATTATGGAATACTATTTTTAATGCTTTGTGGTTGTTAATGCTTTATTTTTAGTGCTTTTGTACTGTATGGGAGACTTTGATTTGACTGAAAAGGGACTGAGAAAGTGAATAGTAATAATAGTAATAGTAGTAGTAATAATAATAATAATACTGATTGACTAACAGTTTGTAAGGGATACTCTTTCAATTAGAAATTCATATTACATTTATTATCCAATGTCTTGTTTAGCCTAACTAGAACATATAAACTACTGTATTTACTCAAATGTAATGCACACCTTTTTTAGCCAAATTATGTCATGAAAGTTAGGGTGCGCATTAGATTTGATGGTGCCATCAAATACTCCTTTGCTTTCAAGGTTTTGAAAACTGAGGTGCGCATTAGATTCAATGGCGCATTAGATCACGTAAATACAGAAGGTTATTAAACCTAATTGCAATTTATTTTTGTATTTATTGTATTTTACATTGTGATTTGGATTTTATGACTGCTTGACAGTCAACTTCCATATTCTGTTTCAATGAATTCTGCAGCTCCACCTTGGACCCTGGCCAACCCAGGAATTGCCAGAATACCCTGAGCACTGATCCTCTCCTGAGATTTTCCAGCCCATCACTGTCAAGGAGGACAGCCAGCCACAGAGGAAGCATTCGAGTTCTGGCAGCACCTTTCAGACATCCAGCTGCAATATGCATCAAACTGCTATTGATGCAGTCTGATGCAGAAGGTTGGAAGAAGCAATTGTTGCTCTATGGGTCTCAAAGGATAAGAGCATGCCTACAAGGCAGCTGACTGCAGTCACATTTTGACACTGTAGCACATAATCAGATGTACTGAGTAAGTGGTCCTGGAAAAATCTGGAGCCTTTCCTCTCAGCACGAAATGTGAGAACTTGGCCATGCACTGATTTTGCTTGCAGTTGTCTTCATCAGATGTACGAATTGGATGGAGACTAGCTAGGCTGAAATCCCTTGCAGGCGGTCATTGTAAACCTACTACAGCAAGTAAAACATGTTAAGGACCCATTGCCATTAGTCCATAAGTTCAGTTCAACCAACATCTGAATGGCTCTTTTCATCTAAGGATGCTGACCTAAGTTAATCACATCTTTGAATATTTCCTAATACTTTAGCAAACAATTCACATTAAAGTGAGTAGGGCTGAATAGTGCTTAACTTCTCATTGAACCAATTTGGGATTGGGTTCTACAATGAGAAACTGATCCTTTCGTGTCATTGGCCCAGTCTGGTGGAATAATCTTGCCAACAGAGATTCAGCGGGTGCCTTATGTGCCAACTTTTAAATGCCTGCTGAAAACTTTTCTATTCTGCCAGGCCTATGCAGGCAATTAAGAGTACATCAATCACAATGGTCTGTTGATGTCTGCTTTCAATTTCTTTTTGCCTTTAACTTGTTTTTAACTTTTTATGATGTTATTGTTTGGTTTTATGTTTTCATATTGCAGACTGCTATGATATATGATATCTATTTACGATACAGCAGTATATACACATTTTTTATAAATTAATGACATATTTCTTGATGACATTTATTTGGCCGAGGAAAATAATTATATACAGTGGTACCTTGGTTCTCAAACTTAATCCATTCCAGAAGTCTGTTCCAAAACCAAAGCGTTCCAAAACCAAGGCACGCTTTCCCATAGAAAGTAATGCAAAATGGATCAATCTGTTCCAGATTTTAAAAAACAACCCCTAAAAGAGCAATTTAACATGAATTTTACTGTCTAACAAGACCATTGATCCATAAAATGAAAGCAATAAACAATGTACAGTGGTACCTCGGGTTAAGAACTTAATTCGTTCTGGAAGTCTGTTTTTAACCGGAAACTGTTCTTAACCTGAGGTACCACTTTAGCTAATGGGGCCTCCCGCTGCTGCCGGGCCACCACCGTGCGATTTCTGTTCCCCTCCTGAAGCAAAGTTCTTAACCCAAGGTACTATTTCTGGGTTAGCGGAGTCTGTAACCTGAAGCACCTGTAACCCGAAATATCACTGTACTGCAGTCACACACAATCAATCAATCAATCAATCAATCAATCAGTAGCTGAATTGGGTTCCATAGTCACAAAAAAGCCGCAAAAACAAAAACGCAAAATAAATAGCAAAAACAGACAGACCTCAGCGTAACACTCAAAATGGAAGTGTGGCACTCAAATCGGAAGCGTAACACTCAAAACGGAGCACGTTCGGCTTTCGAAAATAGTCTGCAAACTGGAACACTTACTTTCGGGTTTGCAGTGTTTGGGTTCCAAGTTGTTTGAGAACCAAGGTACCACTGTAGTCCAAACTGTAATCCATTGAAATATAGGAAGGACACTGACCCTTGATTTCACTATCTCACTATTGTCTACAATAGCCAGCAGCAATTCTCCATGGTACCAGACATGAAGGTTTCTCTAGTCTAGACCTACCTGCAGACCTCAGGAATTGAACTTGGGACCTGTCATATGCAAAGCATGATCTCTCCCACTGAGCTATAGCCCTTCTAGCTGCGATGGCTTTGTCCTGACTATAACACCAATACCACCACTTTATCCTAATACGATAGATGCACAAACACTATTATAATAGCTTACATATGATCTATTTCTGCATATTCAAAGTATTTTCTCATCTCAATCATCCTTACAAGATGCCCACATTATTATGCCCAATATTGCACATGGTGGGGTGGTGGTGCACTGAGGCTGAAATAATCATGGCTTTAAAGGCTGCAATCCTATATATCAGGGATAGCCAACATGGTGCCCTCTAGATGTTGTTGGGTTACAGTTCCCATCCTCCCTAACCACTGACCATTGTTATTGGATCCATTGAGAGTTGGAATCCATTAACATCTGGCGGACACCACATTGAACTATCTCTAATATAAACACTTCCCAAGAAGTAAGTCCCATTTAACTCACTGGTGGTTACCTCTGAATAGACATGCACAGGATTGTATGCTAATCAGTGAATGTGTGGATCAGGTAAGAGTTGAACCAAGGATTCTCTGGCTTCTGTCACAGAGCTACATCAATCTCTTGTTGGGTCATCTTTGGTGCAGAATGCTTTCACCAGACATGTGAATTGGCACTGAGCCACCCCCCCTTTAAGATTAAGACATATTAACAATAAGATTTGCTGACAGAAAAGTTTTATATTATGGGAAGATGCCTTACTGATGTGTAGAATATAAACGGTCTTGTAGATTTACATGGACGTTCCTTATTATTTTAGCAAAATGTAGATGAGACATTAATGTCATCTTGAAGAAGTTTCAGCTTTTGAGATCAAGAGCAGCAGAAAAAGATTTCCAGTTGTTGGGAATCTGAGATTTTAGCAATTTCTATTTATATAATATTTACCACTAGCTGAGGAAAAAGCCCCTTCTCCTGCCAATATCAGGGGAAAATGTCTACATAAATTAAGGCCTAGAACTACTTTGGTTTAGAATTTGTAACAAATCTTCTGGGAACTTAGAAACCTTGTTGTTTTGTGGCATTCCTTCCATCCCCTAATATGCTCTAATGAATGATATTGAAAGATAAGAAATGTCTGTTTCTGAAAACAGCTGGCCTGGGTTTGGTTCTTTGGAAGTACATTACAAAGTCCTGGTTTAAAACCAAGAAGTTAATAGGAATGCTTCCAAATCAGTTATATCCTTCTGATATTAATTAAAGCTAGTTTATATCTAGAAGGAAGGTAAAACTGTAACCAGTACAAAATTACTTGATAGCCACTGTTGCATTTCCAAATACAATGTAAGCATTTAACACCTCAGTTGGCAACAACGTGAGTTTGGTTTTAGCTGGATTAGCTCTGCTGACTTCAGCAAGACAATCCATTTAAATCCAAGTACTTTGGTTTAATTCCGTTGTGGACTATGCTGGTAGAATCTGGGACCTCATCCTAAATATATGTTGCTGCAAGTGAACTCTAAGGCTCCAACTACATAGATGTACATTGGTTCCCTCCCCTTATGTAAGCACATATTTTGGGTCATGCTTCTCCTGTTGCAATCCTATAGTAACCCACCCTAACCCTCTGAACAGGCCTTTGGGCATATCCAGTGGGGCACAGGAGGGTGAGAGGAAAAAAACTGTTTCATAAGCTGCTTTCCACTCATGTAACTGTTGGATACAACCGATTCTTTCTTGCATTTTCATTTGATGAAGAAAGCCACAAATATTGGGTTGGATCCTAAGAGTTATGAGCAGACATTTTTCCTGTGGAAGACAACTTTCCCATCATCCTACTGCAGCCCCCTGAAAAGTTGGGACTTTTCCAGGTGACCTATTTATTCCACATTCACCCTGATTTGGAGGTTAGATTATATCCAGTCTTCATTGAGCATTCATTCTGATTTCTTTATGGGATGGCTATATCACAAGGAACATTTATCCTAAATTAATTGTGATTTGCTTGCGGGACATTTTATACATCTTTCCTCTAGTCATTCACTTATCCCACACTTTTTAGTGCATTTTCCATTAAGTTTCCAAACCTCAAGGTGTCCAATTCTTTCTTTTTTCTTCTTCAAGTGGATTAGAGCAACAGAACCCATTAATTCACTTTAATTGCACAATTCTAGGCTGTGTATACACCAGACTTTTAAAGTGCATTTAAAGTACATTTCCCCCACACAAAGAGGGCACTGTAATTTGTTAAGGGTGCTGGGAACTGGAGCTCTGTGAGGGGCTAAACCAGGTTTCCTCAAACTTGGCCCTCCAGATGTTTTTGGCCTACAACTCCCATGATCCCTAGCTAGCAGGACCAGTAGTCAGGGATGCTGGCAATTGTAGTCACAAAACATCTGGAGGGCCGAGTTTGAGGAAGCCTGGGCTAAACCACAGTTCCCCAAATTCTTCTTTTTTTGAGGGGTGAAAAAAATGCTTCACATCTATGTGCCTGAATCTCTCCCATGCAGTTTTGAGCCATTCTTAGTGTGGGATGTGGCTGCATCTTGAAAAAGGAATTGAGATAAATCAGGGGCACCCCCTTGTATGTGTAGAGTCTATTTCCCACTCTCACAAGAAGCCCTTTGGAGTCAACCCAACGACTGCATATATAGCACACACTGAGAAGATTAGTATAATCCATGACAAAAAGAAAAACACCAGCACTCTTCAGACTAATTAGACCTCTTATACATTACTATTTTCTGACAGTAGTTAGAACTCCAGCTGTATGCCACCAGTCGAGTTAACTCCTTTGAGGAGTGTTGACATGACCAAGAACTGTGGTGGATATCAGCAATCATTATAACAACTGCGCTGAATGGGAACGTGTCATATCACTGAAAGGGGATCCCACAATATGCATGTCTAATATTAACTCCCTTGAGAATGAGGTGCAGCAGTATATCAAGAGGAATTATAGTTCTCTTAATTGATCCTCAGTTTGCTCTTTTGTTTTCATACTGGAGTTCCTGACCCTTGGTTTCTGCACTGGTTCCTTTCAGCCAACACTCACATCCTATCCGCCTAATTGATTTCTCTTCTTTTTTTACCTTCATTGTCCACTTCATGGATTTACTTTCAAATGCCTCCAAGGTCTCCCTCCTTTATAGATAAACTTCTCTTCTTTCTCCATATAATCTTCCATGGATCTGTTTCTCTATGGGAGGGATGTGGAAGCTGCGGCCCTCTGGATGTTGGATTCCAGCTTCCACCAGCCCCACCCATCATGACCAATGGTCAGGGATGATGGGAGTTGTAGTCCAACAACAGCTAAAGGGACGTCCCTGTTCTATGGCTATCAAGTTTCTTTTTGGTTAAACTACTGTATTCCATGCCTAGCTCCCTTTCCCCTTAAGCTTCATTCAATTGGAATGCCCTTCCACCTGACACCCGACTCTCTTTCTCGGTTACTGCACTGTCAAGTATTTCAAGACACGGCTATTTTCGCTGGCTTTTCTCTGTTAGCAAAGTCACTTAAATAACACAGATGGAGTCCAGAGAGAAAAGAAATACTGATTACACTTTACTGAGGAAACTGAATAAAAATAGAGAAAGGAACAGAGAAGTTTCCTCTCTTTTTTACCTCCTGCCCTGTACTTAGGTAAAGGTTTTAGGTCCAGTCGTGACCGACTCTGGGGTTGCGCTGCTCATCTCGCTTTATTGGCCGAAGGAGCCGGCGAACAGCTTCCAGGTCATGTGGCCAGCATGACTAAGCCACTTCTGGCGAACCAGAGCAGCACATGGAAACGCCATTTACCTTCCCGCCGGAGCGGTACCTATTTATCTACTTGCACTTTGACGTGCTTTCGAACTGTTAGGTTGGCAGGAGCAGGGACCGAGCAACGGGAGCTCGCCCCGTTGTGGGGATTCGAACCACCGACCTTCTGATCGGCAAGTCCTAGGCTCTGTGGTTTAACCCACAGCACCACCCACACAGGTAGATATTCAATTAAACATACAGAGCAAAACTCCCTCAGAACTACACAGACAATTAGAGCACCTGCAACCTCAATAAACATGCTACTCAGCTGGGTTGCTGAAGAACATCTCCCCCTTCCCCCACTTGGCTAGTTGATGTCAGCACTAACAGAATTACCCCTTTAATTCCACATAGAATAATCTCTGCTGTTGTTCTTCAGAAACTTTCAACTACTTTCCTTTCACTTCATTGTTCTTCCCTCCCTAATGTGTCTTGTCTTTACATGAAAGGGAGGCCTACTTTATTCTTAACTTTTGTACTTCTAGGTCTTTGAATATAAATATTATTTATATTTATGTGTCTCTTTGTTGTCTATTTTGACTGATTTGTACTTTGACAATAATAAAAGCAATATTAAAAAATATTAAAAATAGAATTTCTAATATCTGGAAAAACAGCACAAAGGCACATTGGCTAACCATTATATTAAGCTGCAAAGATAACATATGAAATGCAGTTTCATTGTAATGGCAATTAAAATCTGCTGAAGAAAGAGTTTTGCATAATTTTCAAACAACAAAAGAGGCGGCTGCCTGAAACAGTGGCACATTCTTCCTGAGCATGTAGTACGTGTTACAGCACGACTATGTGCTTCTATTGCTCACTCTTTATTCTGCAAATAATTGGTAATTATACATTGTCTGGAGCTATAAGCACTGTTAATTTATCATTGTCAAAGAGGGATTTGAAAGATTGAGCTATTTGTAAAATGTAGTTGGCAGCATTATAAACTAATGTCTCAGGAATCGTCAGGGTGTTTTATTTATTTATTTTAAAGTCCTCATTTCCTTAGGAAATGACAGTATGCAAAGCTGTAACTTTTCTGTTTCCACTGCAGAATTGCCTTTTATTGGTGTTTCAGTAAAGTTGCAATTGCCTACATGAGTTTCAGTTAATGTGGTCTGAGGTTGTGGACAAAATTCTTGTAGTTTCCAGTTCTATGAGACTTGTTCAACCTGGCTACTTTTACCATGCCAGGAGAGTTCAGGAAGAACTTATTGAATCCTTTCAAAAGGAGAGATTTACTTTTTAGGGATACTAGATAAATCATAGGTTCTTGTCAAATACTGGTCAAACAGGACTTTTTTTTTTAAATATTTTTTATTAAGGATTTTCTTGTTTTGCAGAAGTGTAGTGCCTCGTATTTTTTTTCCCCTTCTTCTTCCATGTAACATTTTTACAAATCCGTTTCATTTGTTGAGGCATTAGGGGGAGAAGAAAACAGAAAGAAAAAAGAAAGGGGGGGGTGGGGAGAGGGAGGATGGATGGGGGTGGGGTCGGGTGGCGGTGTTTCTATTATGTTTAATGTATGTAGAGTTTGGTGTCAGCGTTGCTTGTGTTGTTCACTTGTGTTCCTTTGGTGGTGAGAGAGGTTGGGGTTGGCTTAGGGTGTGATTGTTTGCTTGTGATTGGCTGTGGTGATCTTTGTTTTTGTGTGTGAGTGAGGTGGGTGGGTGTTTTGGATCAGGTTAGCCATATTGATTTGTATGCTGTTGGTGGATTATTGTCATTGTCCTGCTGGGCTGTGTATGTGATAAAGGGGAGCCATACCGGGGTGAAGGCGTCTTCTTCTGTTTGTCCCCGTGTCAGTTTCAGTTTATTAGTTAATTTTTCTAGTAGGGCTGTTTCCCATACTATTTGGTACCATTGGTCCATGCTTACTCCTGACAGGTCTCTCCAGTGTCTGGTTATGATGTTTCTGGCTGCTGAGAGCAGGTGGGTTATGAGTTCTTTGTGGTGTAAATGGGCATTGTTGTCTTGGAAGATGTTTAGTAGGGCCAATTCTGGGGTGATGTCTATTACTTGCTTAGTTATTTTACATATTTCTTGTATGGCTGTTGTCCAGAATAGTTGAATTTTGGGACACTCCCACCACATGTGGAGGTATGTGCCTGTGGAGGTGCACCCTCTCCAGCATTTTGGTGAGGTTCCTGGGTGTATTAGCGCTAGTTTCCTTGGTGTTAGGTACCACCTGTAGGTGAGTTTCAGTGTGAGTTCTTTTCTTTTCGTTGATATGGATTTAAAGGGGGGTTTAGACCACATTCTGGTCCATTGAGTGGGGTTAATCTCATAGCCTATGTCATTCTCCCATTGTTTTTTGATTGTGTCTAGGGGATTTGCGGGATTTTGGAGTAGTATTTTGTATATTGCGGATACCGTCCCTTTACCGTTTCCCTTTGTTGTTAGGAGGAGGTTTTCGAAGGTTGTCAGGGGCCTAGTTGCTGCTGATTTTACTGTTGGGTTGTTTAAGAAGGCATGTAGTTGGTGTTGTGTTAACCAGGTCATTTGGGTGTCTTCTAGTTTGTCTTGTATTTCTTGTGTTGACAAGGGTTTGTTATTTTTATAAAAGTCTATTAGGCGATATAAGCCTTTGGTTCGCCAGGTTTTTGTCTGGAGGTTTTGTGCTGCATGGTAGAATAATGGGTGTACGCCAGGGGAATTAGTGGGGTTGGGGTTGGGGATAGTTTGCCTATTTGTGTTTTCCATGCTTTGAGCATGGTCTGTGTGTACCTGTTAAGTGTTGTGGGAATTTTCTTTAGTTTGTTTGGGAGGAGTGGGTATGTTGTGGTGCAGGTGTTTTCAATTGTGTCCCTCTCTAGGTGTACCCATTGTTTTGTCTCATCTTCTAGTATATATGGGATTATATGGCGTATTTGGTTGGCATTGTAATATGCTTCTATGTTGGGGATTCCCCATCCTCCTTCTGAGGTGGGGAGGTGCAGGTATTTGGGGCTTATTCTTGGTTTTTTATGTGAGAAGATGAAAGAGTGTAGTTTTCTCTGCCAGCCAACTGTCAAACAGGACTTTTCTTCCATTGTTGTTGGGGTGTTTGGGGGTTAGGGGGTTGGGGCAGGTGCCAGAACTCACCATGAACCCCTCCCTTGTTCTCTTGGAATGGCAATGGCACCCACCTGAGAGGTGCCGGAACTGAGTTCCGGCGAGTTCTGGCTGAAAAAGTCCTGATTTCAATGTTTGCAAATGTGTGCCTCTGAAGGATACTCTTTGCAAAATGTTGTAGGATCAATTGTCCTTTGTTTTATTTGTTTTCATTATTAGTCAATAATTCTTACTATTTCAATTATTATTATTCATTGTTATTAGGTCTATTATTACTCATGATAAAGTTCCTTTGTCCTAGTTAGCCTCTTGGCTCATATCAATAATGTGAATAACATTGGATAACATTGGAATGGCTGTTATATACTGAATTTCTGCACAACACTGTAAAGTCCCAAAACCTAGGGCTAGCTGTATATTGGTTTGTGTGTGTGTGTGTGTGTGTGTGTGTGTGTGAAAAACTAGAATTTACTTTATGTGTGTATTCTTTTTTTAATGTTAATAACAAAAATACAGTTTAAGTATGTTCTTCTGTGTGCACTGCATGTACATGTATTTGCATGTAGGCAATATTTACATAAATTATGCACCCTAAATAACATTCTTTTGTTATTAAACAAAGTTATACCAGTTAAATTGTGGTCTTGGCTAAACACCATGGCCAAATTTTCATATCCCACTTGCCATAATTGATTTATGACTTGCTAGCTAGTTTTCTGATGATTTTGGAGGGGGATGGTTTGCTCAATTACAAATGCACCCCTCCACTGTTTGCCATTCATAGCTGCATGTAAAAAAATTGATCCAGATGCGAAGGAAAGCGATCCGTCATGTAGCTAAAGGATTGCCAATGAGGAGTAGCACAGAGGACCCCTCATTTCCCACAAATAGCTATGCATGTTTTGCAAAATGGAGGTAATGTTGTCCTAATACCAGGGAATAATGGTGTCCCCCAGTAGCATTTTTAGCAATGGTTACTCATAGTAACAAAGTACCAATGCTTTTAGCCACAGCATGAGGCAGCATACTTCAGTTGTCCTGGCAGCTTCTTCCTTTGTCGGTTATTAAAGTGATCCTTTATGAATGAAAACAGTGATAATAAAAAGGAGAAAATGTGCATCATGCTGGGAACAATTTCCTGCCGCTCTGACTGATCTACTTCAATAGCCCTTGCAGTTGTGGCTATTTGCTTTGAAAGGCAAGTTATGAATGCAGAACTTATGAGCTCACCATGGTGACCTTTTCATGTTCTCTCTGTTAATGCCCAGAAGCTGAGTGTTTTATTTCGTATCTGAAAAAAACTGTAACCTTTGGTTAATAATGTAAGGGAAAATCAGAGTACAGAGAGAAAATTAGCTGCTTGCTAACTATATAGAATGCCTGTCTTGCACCTTTTCATCTGAGAAGCATTCAAATCATACTTTTGTGTCAACACATAAAATGGTATTTGGGAAGAAAGCAGTGGGAGCAAACTTCAACCTAGTAAACAGCTTGTTTTAAGTAAAGTTCTTGTTTCTAAGCCTGTCAAGTCCCACTTATGAAACATATATACTGTTTCACAACTTTAGCTCACAAGGCAGTGTGCACAAAACATTTAATGCAACTCACAAAAACAATTAAAAAACAAGTTTTGGTGTTCTTTTGGTTGCCAACAAACCTGGATCTAAGATAAATTGCTTTACACTTCACCCCTCTAACGAATATAGCAACTATTATCAATTATTATTAATCACTTCATATCTATACCACTTTATATTTTTAAGAAAAAGTCTCAAAGTGGTTTGCAGCACATTAAATAGAACATTACTGGAGAAAGTCAGATATAAAGTATACTGTCAAGGCAACACAATAAACAGGAAATTAAAATATTATCTTAAATATTACAAAATAAAACATTACTAAAGGAAGTCAAATATAAAAATGCATATTTTAAACAGCAACATTAACAAGAGAATGAAATAGTATAATAAGTGCAGAACATATATGCTGCTTTTGCTGCCAGTCCTGCCAATTGTAGTTCATAGCTCAGGCTCTGTGACCTGGGTCTGCATTAAGAGTCAGCAAAGATAGTTGCTGGCCTCTTCAACAGCCACAGTTTTTGTAGCTGGGGCCACTTCCAAACCAGGTTTTATTATTATTAGTACAGTATTAGTATTAGACTTTATATACTGCCCTATATCCGGAGGTCTCAGTGTGGTTCACAGAACAAAATCAATATATAAAACCACAAAATATATAATCAAAATAAAAACATCAACCCAATACCCCCCTCCAAAAACCCCCCACCACATTTTAAAAGGACATAGGATATAAAAAGGTCTGCAAGGCAGGAAGCAGGTCTTCCAGAACTCACAGCCCAGGTGGTCTACCATACCTGCGAAGATGATTCACTGAAATAAACATGCCCCTCTTTCCCTTTCTTATACTTCTGAAAACCTTCAATAATAATAATAATAATAATAATAATTTATTATTTGTACCCCGCCCATCTGGCTGGGTTTCCCCAGCCACTCTGGGCGGCTTCCATAAAAACCAGAAATACACTAAAATATCACAGATTAAAAACTTCCCTGAACAGGGCTGCCTTAAGATGTCTTCTGAATGTCAGGTAGTTATTTATCGCTTTGACATCTGATGGGAGGGCGTTCCACAAGGCGGGTGCCACTACCGAGAAGGCCCTCTGCCTGGTTCCCTGTAGCTTTGCTTCTCGTAATGAGGGAACCGCCAGAAGGCCCTCGGCGCTGGACCTCAGCGTCCGGGCAGAACGATGGGGGTGGAGACGCTCCTTCAGGTATACTGGGCCGAGGCCGTTTAGGGCTTTAAAGGTCAACACCAGCACTTTGAATTGTGCTCGGAAACGTACTGGGAGCCAATGTAGGTCTTTCAAGACCGGTGTTATGTGGTCTCGGCGGCTGCCCCCAGTCACCAGTCTAGCTGCCGCATTCTGGATTAGTTGTAGTTTCCGAGTCACCTTCAAAGGTAGCCCCACGTAGAGCGCATTGCAGTAGTCCAAGCGGGAGATAACTAGAGCATGCACCACTCTGGCGAGACAGTCTGCGGGCAGGTAGGGTCTCAGCCTGCGTACCAGGTGGAGTTGGTAGACAGCTGCCCTGGATACAGAATTGACCTGCGCCTCCATGGACAGCTGTGAGTCCAAAATGACTCCCAGGCTGCGCACCTGGTCCTTCAGGGGCACAGTTACCCCATTCAGAACCAGGGAGTCCTCCACACCAGCCCGCCCCCTGTCCCCCAAAAACAGTACTTCTGTCTTGTCAGGATTCAACCTCAATCCATTAGCCGCCATCCATCCTCCAACCGCCTCCAGGCACTCACACAGGACCTTCACCGCCTTCACTGGTTCTGATTTGAAAGAGAGGTAGAGCTGGGTATCATCTGCATATTGATGGACACCCAGTCCAAACCCCCTGATGATCTCTCCCAGCGGCTTCATATAGATGTTAAAAAGCATGGGGGAGAGGACGGAACCCTGAGGCACCCCACAAGTGAGGGCCCAGGGGTCTGAACACTCATCCCCCACCACCACTTTCTGAACACGGCCCAGAAGGAAGGAGCGAAACCACTGTATAACAGTGCCCCCAGCTCCCAGCCCCTCTAGACGGTCCAGAAGGATGTTATGGTCGATTGTATCAAAGGCCGCTGAGAGATCCAGCAGAACTAGGAAACAGCTCTCACCTTTGTCCCTAGCTCGCCAGAGATCATCAACCAGCGCGACCAAGGCAGTTTCAGTCCCATGATGAGGCCTGAATCCCGATTGGAAGGGATCCAAATGGTCCGCATCCTCCAGGCGTGCCTGGAGTTGTTCAGCAACCACGCGCTCAATTACCTTGCCCAAGAATGGAAGATTTGAGACTGGGCGATAGTTGGCCATACTGGCCGGGTCTAAAGATGGTTTTTTAAGAAGCGGTTTGATGACCGCCTCTTTCAGCGGATCTGGGAATGCTCCCTCACAGAGGGA
Source organism: Podarcis erhardii (assembly GCF_964252035.2). Taxonomy (NCBI): domain Eukaryota; kingdom Metazoa; phylum Chordata; class Lepidosauria; order Squamata; family Lacertidae; genus Podarcis; species Podarcis erhardii. The sequence continues at coordinate 50,851,248 of NC_138512.1, read as the reverse complement.
AGCATTCACCACCCCGCAGAGCCCATCGCCCAGCCCTTCCCGGCTTGCTTTTATTAGCCAGGATGGGCAAGGATCCAGGAGACAGGTGGTTGGTTTCATGCGTCCAAGCAGCCTGTCCACATCCTCGGGGGCAATGGATTGAAATCGATTCCATGCAACTTGACCAGACAGAGCTCTAGCACTCTCCCGCCCCAGCCCTGCTCCCACGGTGGTGTCTAGCTCCTTCCGAATATGAGTGATTTTATCTGCAAAAAACTTTGCAAAATCGTTGCAGGAGATCTTGGGGTCTTTACAAAGCCCCGGTGGTAAAGGTGGTTCCGTTAAATTACGAACCACCTGAAAAAGTCTCCTGCTACTATTTTCTGCAGATGCAATAGAGGCGGTGAAGAAAGTCTTCTTCGCCGTCGCTATCGCCACTTGGTAGGCTCGACGTTGAGCTCTAACCTGTGTCCGGTCAGATTCGGAGTGAGTTTTTTGCCACCGACGCTCTAGCCGTCTCAGCGATTGTTTCATTGCCCTCAGCTCCGAAGAAAACCACGGAGCTGTCCGGGCTCCATGCAATCGGAGAGGGCGCTTCGGAGCCAGACAGTCGATAGCCCTGGTTAACTCCGCATTCCAGCGGGCCACCAGGGAATCAGCTGAAAGGCCATCAACATGGGATAAGGCATCCCCTACCACTCTCTGGAAACCATTTGGATCCATTAAGTGGCGGGGGCGGACCATCCGAATTGGTCCCACCTCCCTGCAGAGGGGAAGGGTCTTGCTCAAAACAATCAGTTACTCATTACTTTAGTCAAGCTTCCTCATGCCCGTTGATGCCACCTTCTTCTTGTGTGGGGAAAGTGCCATTTTGGCTATGTAATGATAGGCACTCAGGCAATGAGTTTGCCATCAGTATGCATGATGATAATAATTCCTTGCATGGTCAGTGGACCTAGCACTATTGACTTAGAAGCCGTTTGCCACCATCACTTGTGCAGTACGTTTACTTGTAAGAGCTAGTGTGCTCAGGACCATTTTCATGTTAAGTACGTATATATAGGAATGTAACTCTCCGTGTTTGTACTACAAAACATAGATTTGATATTGCCTCCAACCCCTTTCCTAACCTTTGCTGTTTTTCTTTTTCGAAAGCTGCTTTCCAAAGACAGATGTTGCTTATAAAGCTGAACTCTTATCAGGCCATCAGCCAAATCAGAAAGAGATAATCATTGCAATTGTCTTCCTTCTTGGAGTGAGCCTCTTGATTTTTAAAAAGTGAGTTAGTGCATTCCTAAGAAAACTGTTGGGGATGATCAACACATGTATGAGAAGTGGGGGTAAAAAAATCATTTTGATATGTGTGATCTGGTGGTGACTTTTCTAGGACATTGAAACGGTGTCCCTGTTGTTCAGAGAAACTAACTTTGGCAGTTACATAGTAATAGCTTGTCTTTTATTAGACTGCTATTAAATATAAGGATGGGAAAACCTGCTCTTTTATATGAATTGGTTGATGAGTCAGTAAATACCCCAATATATGCTATTTTCTAAATTCATTTGACCCAATTCATATTGCCTCTATATATATTTAGTCAAAAGTAATGGGATGGGTTTTCCACCCAAGTAAGTGTATATGCAGCCTTGAAAAAGCCTTCCTATCTAACTATTCTAGATGTATTCAGACCCACTAGGAAGAAGGTGCTTACATTTCGGCACCTTTCAGGTCTATCTCTTTAGCTGACTTGGATTGTCTAAAGTGATTAAATGCTTATTAGCTCTACAACATCCGATTGATTCCTCCCCAGCCCCCTCCACACACATGGCCCAGAGGAAAGATCAACAGATTGTGTCTAACAAGCTGACATTCAGGCTACATTAAGCACCAGTGGTCGCTTGCATAACAGGGCTTGTCAATGATTTATAAACTGGGCAGACAGAGCACCGAGCAATTTCTTGCTCAAAACAATCAGTTACTCATTACTTCATTATTTCAGCAAGTTTATTGTTTCACCTATAATGCTGGCCTTAAGGATGTCACTGCCCCACTTTGGCATATGCAGAGGGATACGGTTGCCTACCCCTGTCTAAATCACTCCTTCTAATAGCAAACTTGGGTGGTGAGCGTTGCTGACAGAAATGAACCCATAATGGGGCCACTAAGAAATAAGAGGAAAGTATCAGTAAGGTAGGTAAAGGTAAAGGACCCCTGGACAGTTAAGTCCAGTCAAAGGCTTTCAGGCTGAGGGAGCCGGCGTTTGTCCACAGACAGCTTTCCAGATCATGTGGCCAGCATGACTAAACCCCTTATGGCACAACAGAACACCATGACAGAAACCAGAGTGCACAGAAACACCCTTTACATTCCCACCACAGCAGTACCTATTTATCTACTTGCACTGGTATGCTTTCGAGCTGCTAGGTTGGCAGGAGCTGGGACAGAGAGCCAGGGGCTCACCCTGTTGCATGGATTCAAACTGCTGACCTTCCGATCAGCAAGCCCAAGAGGCTCAGTAGTTTAGACCATAGTGCCACCCGCATCCCTAAAGAATCAGTATGCCTAGATGAACTCCAGGTTTTGCAGAAGTACAACAACAACAACAACCAGCCTAAGCGGCAATCCTTCCCACTCATGCGGCCCAATAAACACGCTCGGTAGCCCTGGAATATTGAGTGTCCTATGGAAAACCAGTGATCCAGCTTTATTCCCCGTAACAATGAAGTTACAGGGAAGCAGGCACAACTTTCAGAAAATATCTGAAGGCAGCCCTTCAGTTTATAATCATTGATGTTTTCTTATGTTTTTAATTTTGTTGGGAGCTGCCCAGAGTGGCTGGGGCCAACCCAGTCAGATGGGCGGCATATAAATAATAAAATACTAATACTAATTAAAATCACCTCAGTGGTCCTAATAAGACTTGGTTTCAGACCCTTTATCACCTTGGTCACCCTCCCTCCACACATGTTCCAGCTTGTCAATATCCTTCTTCTACAATATGTAAGTTCTTAGAAAGAAAGTACCTCTGCATTTTCAGGAAGCACCTGGAGTCTTTGCTAGCTTCAAGGTGTTTACATGTGAATTCATTGCTTATAGCATATTGTTGGAAAATTGCCTACTTAGTAAACAACCAGACGTTTAAGTAGTCTATCCTAAATATTTCTAAGGCCAGATAATGAGTGCCAGATCCCTGTTTTCCGGATAACGGCACAGATAATGCATCACATGAAATTATGGCACTCGTGTCTGTGAGTCTCTCCCCCCTCCCCAAAAAATCCAAAAATTATTTACTCAGAAAGAGTTTGAATGTGCATGTCCTGTTCTGCATCAGTATGCAGCATAAACATTCCTCGTTTCTGAACAAAGACAGAATGGGGGAGGGGGAAGAAACTTGTGGCTGTAAGACGTGCCTTATCGAAAGCCGTCTAGGCTTTTGCATTCCGTTTCCTTCCGATAAGACTCTTGTGCTGAGCTGGCCTTCGGAAACGAGCCCAAAGGGCTGCCTGCTAAGTTTACACAAGGAAGGAAGCAATCAATTTGGGACTGTTACTGAATGAGCCCTTATCATAGTCACTTCCTCACCATTGCTTCACAAGCTAAATATGTTATGTTCAGGAACGATTTCAAAAGTGTCACTGCACTGCTCCCTGGGTTTTGTGAAAGAACTGCTTCACGGATACCAATCATTTGCCTAGATTGCACGCTGAATAGAAACCCCGGACTGTCACTGCAAATGCCTCAAGCAGCACATCTTTGGGAAATAGTGTTGTGGATAGATTCCATCTTATGTTCTCTCAGTATTCTGCTCCCTTAACATGGATGCAAGCGGTTCTACGGTTTGCTTGTTTCTCGCTTTCCATCCACTTTGGAAGACAATACTTTGAAAAGATGCCATTAACCAAGGCTTTCAATTTCAGTTTCTTTTACTTTCTCATCTTTCCAGTCTGAAGTTCAGTTCTCCACACTTACATAAGAGTTTGTGATTTTTAAAAAAGTCCTCTTCAGCATTTTAGTGCAAATTGCTCCCAATATACACATTTTTGCAAAGCATTTCCCCTAATATAATGCATATTTGTGTATCATTTTCATGAATATTTTCATTTTAAGCCACACCTCATTCTTGTACATGATGGTTTTTTTGCATGTATCAGTTGGCAGGGGAACTGTATTGCAAAATTCAGAGAAGTATGAATTATGAAGGATGGCTGTGGGCCGGCCACGTATTGTTTTAGAAAGTGCAAATTAAGTCAGTTTTCCTTCAAATGCAAACTGATGCAAATTTCTCCCCCAGTTGGAAGTAAAGGCCACTGAAAACTTGCTTCTGAGTAAAAAAAAAATGAAAGAAAACAAAGAATTGAAAAGGTAAACCATAAAACATCATGGTCTGGAAGGACAAAAGTACAGTGCAGCTCCAACAAATAATAAATATTAAGTCATACAAGGATTCCCTTTACAAATGACACACACACACATATACATATACATACATATATATTAGTATTCTCCACCTGGTGAGTTATATTATTGAAAATAATAGTTATATAAAGTTATATAAAGTCTTAGTGGGTTTTTTTTTTAATTAATTGGTTTCAATGAACAGTTTACCCTCTCCAGATATGCCTGGGGGTTGAACACAGTGAAATTTCCAGGTGAATCATTATGCACAAGAATTACTATATTCTACAGCTGTAAGACATGAGAACCTCTTGCCGTGTGGATTCTCCAGAGAGTGTCCACTTCAGTGCCAGCAAATACTGGAACTTGTGTTGCTGGCATTGGAGATTGTTCATGTGATTGTGGCAATCCACAAGGTAAAAAGGTGTGCATATTATAACCACTGTGTGGAGAAGCCACCTTTAGGGAAGGGTTTCTAGTGGTATCTATGTGATAGGCATAATCCAAAGATGGGTTCTGCATTAGGTCTGGGATGGTATAGAAATACTGCACTTCTTCATTTCTCAGATCAGTTCACATGAATGGGCTTCTCAGCATGTGATAGATCAAAGTGATTCTGATGGGGTGGCACGTAGGTGACCCGTAATAATATTATATTTTATGTTGCTTTTAGTTGGGAGATGCTGATGCTTTTAAAACAATGAAAGAACTACTGCATAATGAAGATAGTATAACATGTACACTTCCATTTAATCTTTAGTAAAAACATCCCAAGGGTCCTAGAAATAGAATCCTAAGAAATTCAGCTCCCAGTATATTAAGAATTTAAGTAGTGGCCACACCAAGTTTTATATGTCACCATAGCCAAGCCTGATAAAATAACGGAGATTACAATGGTTATCGTTTGAGATGTGATGGCATATTTCTTTAAAACGTGTGCACAAAAATAAGGAACCCACTGTATAGAAACATACACAAATAGAAAAACCAGGGGTTCAGGCCAGCATACAAAGACAAAATGTATGGCAAGCAAAGTACAACAAATGTACATGGCAGGTACATTGTGATGAATACATTTGTTGTACTTTGTATGCTGGCCTGAACCCCTGTTTTTTTCTGCTTGTGCATCATTAAAAAGTGTGTCAGGCATCAAATATATTATAAGCTTTCTCACATCATTCCAATGGCTTTGAAGAAACCAACTAGTAAATTCTGTGAATTGTGCAAAAAAAACTATGAGGATTTAAAAACCTTTGGAGTAAACAAATCCCAGTGCAGAATAACATGGTCACAATGAAATCCTAAACAAGTTCAACTTATCCCCTCTACAAACTCCCAACTTTCAAATGAACAGAGAAAACGTTTTGACTGAAAATGAACCAACTCTAATTCAGGAGGTAGTTAAAGCAATTAAAACAATCTCACTGTGTAAGAGTTGCCAGTTTTCTGAGATAAAAGAGCCAATAATTACACACTTGCATATGTTAATTGTTAGCAAAGCATCCAAATTTAAAATGGGTCATCGCTTGACAGTTTTTTTTATAAAAAAAATAAGCACGCATATTTTAAAATGGGCTCAGTGGCAAGCCCAAACGTACACTATACAGCTTTGTGGACGGGTTGTGTGTTTATGTGCAGCAAGCATAATAGAAGATGGGACTAGCTGGTGCACACATTCTGATAATAGAGGGCGGCCAATGGCAAGGAGGTAGGAAGCTAATTTTTTTACTTGTGCTGTTTTTCTGTCTTTGTTGACTGGTGAGTTGGTTTCGTTTTGTGTTATTTCTTACTGTATTCCACCCTTAGCACTGAAATAAGGATTTTTTTAAAAACAGCAGCAGTGTCAAAATGTTGCCACAACATCCACTGGCCCCTGCGGGAAATGGGACGCTGAACCAGATATACCCCTGGTCTGATCGAAAAGGGTACTTCTTATTGCCTTTGCACCATAGCTGTCAAGCGTCCCTTATTTGGCAGGACAGTCCCTTATCCCAGCGCCATGTCCCGCTGCCGTCCCTTATTGATGATGTCCCTTAAATAAGCTACTGAAGGTAATGGGGCCCTTTCTATGTCCAGCTGTCCTTTGTCAATAACAAATTGTTGCTGTTTTTTTGTGTTGAATATGTGCTATATGGTAATTTATGGACCTAATAGGTATCTAAAGCCATTTGCATGCAACAAAATATGTATTTTATCAAAGTAATTGTTGATCCTTTATTTTGGCTGCTGATCCCTTATTTTCGAGGCTGCTGGTCCCTTATTTTCAAATCTGTAAATTGACAGCTATGCTTTGCACTTAAATATGAAGTTGATTCCCTTGAGCTCATTGTATAAGATATAATAAATGCATGCCATGTATTTGAGGTACATCTGCCACTGATGCACCTTGACACAACTTGCAGTCTGCTTGCGGAAAGATATAATTTGCCTTGTTCATTGACTTTCACTAACTGCTAGGAGCGGCGAGAAAGTCTGACATCATTCCCTTTCTGAAGTCTCCTACATTTCCATGCTTTCGCTTAGCACTTTGTTGTTAAAAGAACGACCCACCTTATCCCACCCGCAGTCGTCTTGTAACAGCAGATTTAAGTGGCAGTGATCTTTGATGAGTGCCAACCCCACTATTACCATGTGAATTCAGAACTGCAGGAAACAGTGCTGGAGTTATGGGAGTATTGCGTGACAAGAGAAGGGTGTTGTTTGAAATGCGTACTAAGTGGTGCCAATCCACCTGCCCTGCAGGGCATCAGCTGCCACTGGGTAAAAATACATGTCCTAAACAACATTTCTGGGGGTGAAAAAAATAAAATAAGCAGTTGGAATCTGTTAAATAAGATCAGCACACAATCATAGAAAGATTTAAAAAATCATAAAGCGTATCTCTGTGTATGGATGTGTGCTGGAGATAGAAAGGTTCCATTCTTTCAATAAAAACATATGGTTTTTATTAAGAACAAACATTTGGAAGCAGGTGGAGATCACTGTGTACCCAGCCCAACCTCCAGGCTTCTTAAGTGCTTTGAAAAGATTCTGGGCAGAATTCGGTTTCTGGCATTCAAGCCTCCATTTTATTGTCTTGAAAACTGTTTTAACTCTTTTAGGGAATGTTTTATCATATTGGTTCCACAGAAGCCCAAAGTCATATAGATTTGATTACTTCCTGAACAGGTTTTTTTTTTTACCTTTATGTTTCAACTTGATATATATATTTTGTTTGCACTTGTATGGCCTAGGGGCTCAGGGCAGCTTGAAATCTTTGAAATTATTAATAATGAAAAGATAGGGGGGAAATATTATGGACCTATCGTGAACATGGGGCACATCCAATTACACCTGTGACTGAATATTTTGGGCAAAATCAACAGAGGGAATGTCGCTTCTAGGGCCAATTAACTGGGCATGTTGCAATTTGCCCCAGACAAGTGCACAGTGGGCTGCTTTATTCTCCCCCCCCCTTTTTAATGCTTTATTAAAGTTAAAAAGAAACAATGAAAAAAGTTAAAAGGAAAAAACAAACAAAAAATTTATCCAGAAAAGAAAACTTATTTGTTACCTTAGATCACAATAAATTCTTCTTACATCTATTTTGACTTCCCATTACCCTATCATGTATCTACAACTTAATCCATCTAGTGCACTATTCATTCTCTTTTATTAATTTTCATTAATGATTTCTTCTCCTATCCATCATACCACAGATGTCATTCAAGGCCTGCCATTGACGTCATGTTATTACAATGTTCCTTAAGGTATTTTTTGTACATGTCCCATTCTTTAATAAATGTTTCATCAGTATGACCTCTCAGTTTCCCTGTCATTTTGAGCAGCTTGGCATATTCTAGAAGTTTACTTTGCCACTCCAGTTTAGTCAGAATTTTTTCTCCTTTTCAATTCATAGAGATTAATATTCTTGCAGCTACTGTAGCATACAATAATATTTCCCTCACTTTTTAAGGTATATCTGGGCCTAGTATCCCCATGAGGAAAGCCTCTGGGTTTTTTTTTATGAAGGAGACCTTAATCATCTTTTTGAGCTTATTATAAATTACACTCCCCAAATCCTTTATTTTCTTACAGTTCCACCACATATGTAACATTGAACCTTCTGCTTCCCCACATCCCCAACATTTACTTGAGTTATTTTTATACATTTTAGATAGTTTTAGTGGCGTTAAGTACCAGTGGAATTGCATCTTCATAAAATTTTCTTTCAAAGTGTAACATGTGGTGAACTTCATATCTACCTTCCATAGTTTTTCTCAGGCATCCATAGGGATGTTGTGACCTAAATCTTGAGCCCATTTAACCATTACTGATTTTACCTCCTCCTCTTTGACTTTCCAGTCAAGGAGTCATCGGTACATTTTGGAGAGAGTTTTCCCTTTAATCAGTTCTTTTTCCATTCTGGAGGGTTCTGTCGTAAAGCCATTTCTTTTGTCAAGTTTAAATATCTCATGAAGTTGGTGATATTGTAACCAACCTGACAGGTGTACCCTGATTTCTTCAATTTTTTTTGTTTCAACTGATTTTCTTTCTCTTTTAATGGTACTTTGTATGTCGGCCAATTTACTTGCATATTTTTCGTCGTCACTGCCATTGCTTCAAGGGGAGATATCCGCCATGGAGTATCTTGACCTTATCATAGCCTAAGTAGGCATGCCAGCCATAACAGTTGTCATGCCCTTCCAGATCTATCAGGTCTGTGTTTTGTAATATACACCATTCCCTGATCCAGGAGAAGCAGGTTGCCTCATAGTAGAGTTTCAGATCTGGGAGGGAAAATCTCCCTCTTTCTTTAATATCAATTAATAATTTGTGTTTAATCCTGGGCTTTCTCCCCTGCCAGATGTATCTAGATATGTCTTGTTGTCTATCACTGAGGCAACCTGTTCCCCTGATCACGGGAATTGTCTGAAGTAGGAAAAGCATTTTTGGTCAAGACATTAATTTTAATGGTGGATATTCTCCCCCAGAAAGATAAATTTAATCTGTTCCATATTTCTAAATTTCTTTTAATCTCCATCCAGGTCTCAATGTAGTTATCTTGAAATAGGTCAATATTTTTCACAAAGATCCATATTCCCAAATATTTTGCCTTTCCCAGATCTTCAAATTTGCGGCTTTTTCTAGATCATCTCGGTCCTGTGTTGTTAAATTCTTGACCAAGAGCTTTGTTTTAGAGCTGTTTAGTTTGAACGTGGCCACCTGCCCAAAAGTCTTGAATATTTCTAATACCTTTAATAAACTTTCTTTTGGGTTCTCTGTCATAATAATACGGTCATCGGCAAATGCCTTTAATTTGTATGCTTTCTCCCCTAGTGTTATTCCTTTTATAGTTTTGTCTTCTCTTATTTATTTATTCAGCACTTCCATTACCAGGATGCTTTATTCTGAGTCAGATACTTCCTTGCAAGTTTTTATTTTTCTTCCCCTTTATTCGAGGTCAATTTTTTTTACACAGAGACTAATCCTTTCTCACAATCCTTAAAAAAACCCCACAACCAACCCAAAGGCAGTGTTTAAGGACACTTATCACTTTAAGTGTTTTGTGCCTAAGTGTATCACATCAATACAAACAGGCATTTTCCATTTCATTGTGAATTAAACCAAATATACTGAACAGTGTGTGTGTTAGAATGCCACTTTGTACAGAGAAAGTTATACATTTTGAATAACTTTCCCCTTTGCTCACACTGAAATTCACAGGAGCCTTCACTCCTGGACTTGCATACACAGGCACTTATATTCTCAGAGAAATTGTGTAAGGAGGGAGTTTCTGTTCCTCCAGGAACTGGATTCTATGCTTGTTGTGGAAATTACACCTCTCTCTTTATATAAGCAGAAAACATAATAGCTATAAGCTACACCCCCTTTTAACAGGCCACAAAGACATGCGAATGACATAGTCAGCTGTTGCAACATGACCCACTTACAAACCTGCTTTGTCCTGATGTTGATTACAAATCCTTTTTTTCCAAGCCTGCTAAAATATTTATCCCATTTGTTATCTGTCCTGGATCTGAAATGATTTTATGCATGTGTTGTTGTTTTAAACTGTTTTTATATTTATGGTTCTTTACAAACAAATGTTTTTATATGCAGTTGTTTTAAACTGTTTTTTATATGTAACTCTTTTATTGTAAATTATTTTGAGATGTCTCATGGGAAACAATTAATAATAATAATACTGAAATTTTATGACAAAGCCGTGGAATGTTGCTATCTGGTATACCTTGCAAAGTCCAATATACTTCTTCATATATTTGGGACTTGCAGAGTGAATTACAGAGTTGGAGGAGTCCTCAAATATCATCTAGCCCAATTCCTTTGCTCAGGTCAGGATATCCATTAATACAGCATCCCTGATCGGCTTTAAAAAAATCAAATGAAGGTCCACCACCTTCTGAGGCAGCCTGTTCAGCTATCAAACATCTTGAACCATCAGCAAGTTCTCTCCAATGTTTAGTCCCACCCTTTTTCTTTCCCTTTCAACATGTTAGTTTGGGCCCCATTCTCTGGAACAACAGAAGTTTGCTCTATCAAGTATGTGGCATCCCTTCAACTTTTTGAATATGACTGTGATGTTGCCTCTTCATCTTCTCTAGGCTAAGCATATCCAACTCCTTTAACCTTGCCTTGTACGACTTGGACTCCAACCTGTTCACCATTTTGCCCTCCTCTACTGATCAGTTGCCCAAGGAGATATTAGCAACCAGGTGAATGTTGTCAAGTACTTCTGATACTTCAGTCTTAAGGAGGAGACAAACCATTGCCTCCTTTAAGGCTGATATAACATTCCCTCCTGCAACACAAAGCATCAAAAGCATCCCTGTTCCACCTGGCCAATCCCCTTTGGCTTGCTTTTATTAGCCAAGGGTAGAGGAAGCACTTGGTGGGCTAGAACCCTTCAAGAAACTTGTCTATGAGTTGTAGTCAAGTCCTGCTTAAAGTAGTCACACACACTTGCATGAACATGGCTAACAGATCCATTAATTTCAATGGCTCTTGCCAACAAAGGTCTGTATAGTTAAAGCTATGGTTTTCCCAGTAGTGATGTATGGAAGTGAGAGCTGGACCATAAAGAAGGCTGATCGCTGAATAATTGATGCTTTTGAATTATGGTGCTGGAGGAGACTCTTGAGAGTCCCGTGGACTGCAAGAAGATCAAACCTATCCATTCTTAAGGAAATCAGCCCTGAATGCTCACTGGAGGGATAGATCATGAAGCTGAGGCTCCAATACTTTGGCCACCTCATGAGAAGAGAAGACTCTCTGGAAAAGACCCTGATGTTGGGAAAGATGGAGGGCACAAGGAGAAGGGGACAACAGAGGACGAGATGGCTGGATAGTATTCTCGAAGCTACCAGCATGAGTTTGACCAACTGTGGGAGGCAGTGGAAGACAGGCATGCCTGGCGTGCTCTGGTCCATGGGGTCATGAAGAGTCAGACATGACTAAACGACTAAACAACAACAACATTCTGAGGAAAGCTTGGTTGGCTATATGTTGGGCTTAGTAGTATACCATTGGGCCATAGTAACAGAAACTGAGCAAACAAGTAATGGTGTTCTAGCCCCAGTGTTTCCCAAAACTTTGGTCTCCAGCTATTTTTAGACTACAGTTCCCATCATCCTAGCTAGCAGGACTAGTGTTCAGGGATGATGGGAGCTGTAGTGCAAAAACAGCTTGACACCCATGTTTGAGAAACTCTGCTCTAGCCTCCCTCACTGGAGCTCTCCAAACTGCAGGCAGCTAAATCTGAATAAATGTGAGCCATTTTACAGTAGGCTACTGAAGGCATAATCAATAATAGCATCATTGGTCCTGGCAAGGCTTCTATCAACCTTAATATGAGCTCGCCAAAAACACCCACTTTATACCTTGAAAATGTGTGCCTACTCCTCCAGAAGTTGAGTCTTTTTCTTTCTTTTTTTTTTTTTAAATATCCTGCTTGGAAAGGGGCTAGAATTACTGCAACTAGGAAAAGATTTCACTCGTCAATTTTTTCTCTATCTAATGGCGGTCATTAAATGTCATGATGGAAGCTGTCAATGAATAAAAATGTGGAAGTGAAAGAAAAGTGAGAGCTGATGCTGACAAGTTGCGTATATACAGACTGTGCTCCTGACGAGACACAGGACTCAGCAAATGGCTCATAAAGCTCATTTATCAACAGGACAGTAAAATAATTCCACTGCGGCAATTGTAACTGGCAAAAACTGAGTTGCTCTATGCAGAGAAAGATCTACAGTGCTATGGTAAGTGGGAAGCTTATTCGCAGTTGAGGTTGCAGACACCGCTGCAATATAATTGTACTTTATTACGGTCATTAAATAGTTAGGGTCTCTTTCCCTTGCAGCAAAGCTTCTATTGGTCCAAAAGGAGACATTCACCATGGGCTAGTTATTGTTTTTGATAGATGATAATCTTTTAAAGGTACAGGAGATTAAAGTTTCTGTGTGATGAAAAGCACACAGGGGAATAATTTGTAGCCAGTACAAATATTGATTAGTCCTTTCTACCTACTCCAAACCTTCTTAATATTTCAGGAAAAGCTAAATGGGGTAAAATAATGGAGCCAGAATATGCAAATCAGAGACCTGGTCAGCAGCCTCAAATGTCACTGCAAAAGAAAAGATCAATGTTCAAGATGAGATTATCACACTGCTTCTACTTGAGGAAATATAAGCAATGGGAACAGAAAACAGCTTGAGC